>NC_045146.1:13708421-14016943 GCF_008831285.2 Nymphaea colorata | reverse complement strand
TGTATACGAGCAAAGAAGAGGGACTAGGAATTCGGCCATTCCTGCACAATATGGTCCAACTGGGTGTTCCTATCCACGAAGAAGCACAGGCAACAGAAGTGAGAGAGAAGAGGATGAAGGAAATGGCGGCCTCAACGTAGCTCAGCCAAAGCCTCAATATCTTGCCAGAAAAGTGGCTGCTGCAGCCCAGAGTGGTGGCAGTTGGTACTGATGCTATTAGTCTTAATTTGGTGGGTTTCTGGTAAGTGCTGCCACATAAGCAGCAGAATCTCATGGTTCTCTGTGATCTCCGCTCTCCTGCCAACAGTGCCAGGAGATGTTAAGTCATGCTTCCAAATCTGCTTGTGTTCGTCATTTCTGTCGGTGGAGAAGTATGACGGTGCACAATAATAGCCATGTGATATCCGTCGGCCGGTGCTGCTGGGGCAAATGTGGGGAAAGTCGGGTGGTCAAAATGGGTTACGAGGACGGTTTTCATGATTGTTTCCGTTCCAGACAATGAAAATTTATGATTGATGCTACTAACTAAGCATTTTTATTTATCGATTTCTTTCTTGATCACTTCTGCTCTGTGAATAACGATTCTTCTGTATTGGTCGAACAACGGGAAATGAGTTTTTTATATTTTATTATGTTGTATCAGACGAGACATTCCAATTGATACTCAGATGTGGGTGTCCCTCGTAAGAAGGCAGGTTGATTGATATTTTTTTTCCATCTAATCGTAGCCCGAATTGCTCTGCAAGGGAGTTGCCTATTAGCTTGTCAAGATGCAGTCGATACTGATTTGAATGGTACTACTGCGTTGCATCTGCCTCATAACATGCGTGTTCATTAAATGTGCTACGTGTTTGCTTGTCGAGGTTTCCAGTTGTTTTCAAGTTTGCAATGTGTTTTTAATCAGCGACGAAACAAGCATTCATCCCCAAGCTTCGTTTGTTCACAAACGCGCCCCAACTCTGAAACTACCAATCTTACGCCTTGCTAATTCATGTTGGTGGTGAACCTTGCAAAATCAACCGTCTTGGAGGAGCAAACCAAGACTCTCTCTCTCTCTCTTTCCCTGTATATAAGATTTCCAACCGTCAAAGATGGCAAATAGTATGGTACGCCTGGAAAGACGATTGGCGTCTCCGCTGACGGACGGAAGCAGCCTTCGGGCTTTCTTTTACCACATACATGGAACGTTCGGGTATTTTAACAAGCATCTATATGTTTGTTTCATGCATCTTCTATTATCTGGTTTATTTTAATTCCAAGTAAAGATCAGCATAGAGATACTGTGACACAATCTTCGACTCGGCAACTAAAATGGCTCATTCATCAAACCAACCTGCCAAGAGGGTGTGATCTTATCTTTCATCTGATCCGACTGTCTGAAGATGAAAAGACGTTTTAGAAGGTTTTTCTGAAGCAAGCGAAGTTTGGGCAGACAATTAACGGATTAGGACAAAGGATGCGCCGCAGCCTCGAATATTCCCTCTTACCAGCTTCGAAAGCAGAGCTCAAAACTGTGACTGGAGACTTTCATGGCAATGATGTTTGTGTGTTTCTGGTACCTTTCGTGTTTAACTGCCCTTGAATCTGCAGATAAAGACTGCTGCATGTACATTATGACCTTGGACCCCATTCAGTTACTGATGATGCCGACGCATACAAATCAAGGAGTCTTATGTTTTTTCTTTTCTTCTAAATGATCTAAGATATAAATTGGCCCTTAAATGCCCAACGTGTTGGAGAAAACACAGAATTCTCAGATCCGAAGATTGGCACGCACCATTCGCTGGACATGAGAATCAACAGTATGAAGCCCGAGAAGTGCCTCGAAAGATAAACAAACAACGATGCAGAAACAAATACAAGAGACGGCATCATTTTAAACAAACGGCACCGTCCCCTCTTCTTTAAGTATATGTTTTATTTCAATCGCTCAAATGGCTGCATCTTCAAGCCCTTACTTAGCACCAATGCAGAAGGCCCAGCAGGAAACGCTAGAATTGGTACGCCTTGTTTACATTTCAATAGCTCAAATGGCTGCATCTGCGAGCTCTTACTTAGCACCAATGCAGAAGACCCAGCAGGAAACGCCACAGTGGACTCATCACTCAAGCATATCATGAGGAAACGGAATGCGGATGTTGTCCAACACTAAAAATTTACACCCAAAAAAACTGGAGTTATTGGAATCAACCGAGCATGAATAAAGATTCTCATCTTAGCATGTGTCAACATAGTACCAACTAATAGCCAAAAGTTGCCAAAGGAGATAGGACAGGAGCACAACTAGATTTATCAGAAAGCCAGATAATGACACATGGACCTATGAACATTCTGAAATAAACCTTTAAAAGATTGTCAACCATATACAAGCACTTCTTTAGTCAATAAATGATGATGAACAAATATTCTACTACCATTCCACAAAATGCATACAACAGAGACAGCGAGAGGCTCCATGAATTTTGCATTTTTCATGAACATGTCTCACTACATTGTTTACGTGAAAATTTTACAAATTGGAAAAGAAAAAGATAACAAACAGGTACCAGCTATGTTCGTTGCTTCACCCGTCTCCCATTGTTGTCACTACCATCTAATGCTTCACTTGCATGCCTACAGCTGATGATGGAGTGCTCGCCAATCTTTGCAACATACTCCAAGAGCTCAGTCAAGACGGACGGGCAACTCTCCCTCAAATACTCATACCCTTCAGTCTGCATAACAGCTGCACAATATGACAAATTTTTGTTAAGGTCATGGTGCTCCATGGTCATCCAAAGACCAGAACTTTTACAAAATGAAATTATCGGTCACAAAACTCACTGTCGTTTACTTTTTCTAAATCCTACTTTCTGGAAGCCAGACGGACCACCTCACTTAAAAGCCATGTAACTTAAAATAGAAAATCTCACTAACAAAAAAAATTCAAAATGTGTATGGAAATATTCACAACTGTCCCAGTCATCAGCATTCAGCTGTTCGATATTACCAAATGCAAGTGGAAAAAATAAGTTGGAAGGCTAATTACCTCTCAGGTTTGTGGGCATCGCAATAAATTTCAGACAAACTGTTTTAAGTTGAACACAGTTGTGCTGCTCTGCAAGGGCTAACGTCGTCGCGACTGTATTTATACTAACTTCTTCACAAAGCATCACTTCACAAAGCATCCTTAGTCTCTCTATGCCATATCGATCAGCAGCAGCTAGCAGATGTTGTGCCATTAGAGTAGAGGCACTCTTTGACTCTATACCCGCAAGTTCTTGCATATCAGGAAGCGAATCCCAGTACAGAAAATGGAGCAAAGCCTGCAAAGGCAAAACAAGAAGAAACCATATTGATTTCTTAATTTAAAGTTCTAAGATACAATGAAAACGGGTGGTTACCAGAACTGTTTCTGTTCCCACGAGGGCCACCAAAGTATTCCACTCATAGTTACCTGAAGCGGGAAGAAGAATTGGAAGTAGTCTTTGAAAGGTGCTTTTCAAACTTATATAAAAATTTGAAAGCATATAACAGGAGCAAAGATTGAAAGAAAAAAAAAATGGTAAACAGCATTGAATCATAAGTCAACACCATAACTTCCAAAACCATCAGCAATTGACAACAGAAAGAAGAAGAGTTCTCGCCCAGCCTTAAAATGTAAGAAAGCATGCGTTCATATACACAGCTGCCCCTTAGGTGCTGTTTTACCAATGCCGACGCTATGCACACAATTAGGTCAAATAAAAAATAACATGTAAACTTTTGTATCATCATTTAAACCCCATCACGTAAGAACAATAGTCTATAAGGATTTCATGACTGAAAATTGATAGCAAGTCAACCAAATATCAGAGCTTGTTTGGCATCAGCAACAAGATGTTATTGTTTCATGAATCTGTGTTACAATGTTTCATAAATATGCCCTAATGTTTGCGGCAGGTTTAACTTCATATAACAGTAACAACTTGTTACTGTTGCCAAATGGACTCTTGGGGATCAGGTTAGGTCAAGTTCCCTGTAGAATCTTTAGAATTTGTTTCAAGTGGATTATCAGGTCAAGACTTGAGACAAGTAGAGTTGACCACCTTATGAAGCATGAAAAGAATATCAACCAACAAATGACAACCCATTTGCTCTCTAACAAAAAATTGAGAACCTTGACATACATACTGGGCTTCTTCATTATCAGGTAAGATGCTAAAACCTAAAATATTACTTCAATGCCACATAGGCACAAACTCATATGTAAAGTATAAAAGTAACTCTAACAAAAGTCACCATAATATATAATGTAAAAAATTCTCTACCAACATATAAAGGACAATAAAGAGGATAGCTAACAACCTTGAAAACTGGTGATTGCATGTCTTCAACCTCTATATTATGTGTCTTTTGATCTTTCATTGGTCCAAAAAGCTGGGCCCGGAATACAGGTGAACGAGCAGCAAGGACCAATTTGTGGGCCGCAAATATCTCCCCATCAACTATGAAGCTCACATCTGACCCCTTTCCACTTTCTAACAGCTGCCCAAAATGTTGACCGATGTCAGAGGGTGGCACAGGAATAGTACAAATCTTTGGTCCCTCAGTGTGTGATCGTACAACACCAACGCTACAGTGAACTGAAAGGCAATCATCTTTAAGATAGTCCGACACTTCTAAAATAGATCTCTTAAAGAAACGCTTGTAGCCCCTGTTAATCACCCAAAAAAAACTCATCATTACCAGTTACAGAATAGGTCTGGAAAGGTTGTTTTTCTCATACATGATTTAAGATATCAATTAACATAAATGTCATAGAAAAATCAGGGAAACAGAATAATAGAACGTCATAATCCACCAAAGTAACCTAACAGCAAATACGTTGTTGTTATATAAACGGGGAAAAAAATGCTAACTAGGCTTAGTTCTCCCACAGTCCTGATTATGAGTATAAATTATACTTATCAGGATTGCTTACATCCACCCAGTATTTAGCAATAAGGACCCACAAGAAAAGGAAAGAACAAACAGCCCATACATTCATCAGCTTGCACCTCTACATACTTCTAATCTGCATAGAAACCTATGCAACTTGTAGCATTCAGATATTGGAATAACAAAAACAAAGAGGTCCAAAATGGCATTCGTTACCTACATATTGATACACTCATTCACATAACTATTACCACAATATCACAACTCCCACATTAGCACGCGTGTGTCCGATTTATAAAAGATGTAATCTCATAATTTTCGTTGTCCTGTAGGATTGATACCAGTCGCGACACAAGTGCGAGAAACATTAATATCAGCTGGATTGTCAGAGGAACTGAATTAAATGGTAAAATGGTACTTCACCCAATTTTCTGCCTCCACGGTAAAGGCACAGTGAAGGAATAATGGACATGACTATTACAAACTTCATCATCTACTGTACAATCATTGACAGAATATCCTAGTTCCCTAAGCCTCTTCTATAGTCGAATAAAAATACGAAACTATTAAGAGTCAGAAAAGTAGATTACTTCTGCTGAAGAAACTTCTATAACGGCACGGCCCGATCAGAAAATGTTAAACAAAATATCACTTCCAATCCTTGTGTGCGGAGCAGTATGAGTTCCACCATAATGAATCAAGTCCAACAAGAAAATAACAACATAAATTTATCATAAAATTTGCAATTTTGTAGCAATGAGATGATAAAACATACTCAAAAGAGACGGAAGATCATTTGCATCTATCCCTTCCTAGTTGGGTATCTACAGAACCTCCAAAAGCTCACATTAAAATGGTTCTTCTTTAAATCCAATTATCATCCACGAAAGAAAAAGAACGCCAAAGAAGGGATCTAAAATTCATCGTATCCAAAGAAAGATCTCCATAAGATACCATCTCAATCAATCAAAGCACGAATTACGACACAAGAAACAAAATCTTAACCCATAATAAGGATCAAGGAACGCAGGACATATCTATAGCTCCAAATTTAGAAACACCATCATCAGAATCATGAACTATCGCTGACCGAGAAAAAACAAACGACAACAGAAGTAGATTAGGAAAAAAAAAACTTGCCACATGCTTCCGCGGTATTTAAGTGTGTACGGTCCGCTTTCCAGCGTCCTTCCGAAGTGGCTATGAACCTTGTGCTTGTCCTTCCCGCTCTGATCCAAAAGGGTTAATTCGAACAGCGCCCGGACGTCGGTCCCTTCGCTGGCGAGGGCAATGAAGAGGGAAACGTACGCCGAATTGTCCTCGGGACTCTTTCCGTCCGGGTAAAAGTAGATCGCCCATGAATACCCACCAACCATAAACGTGTCGGAGGCTATGTATTTGCCGACCCCCATGCCCTTCGACAAAGAGTAACCATTGATCTTGAAGTGGTGAGAGCCATTGACGGTGTGGGTGAGGGATGTGGAGGTGGTTACTGGAGGGGAGGAGGAGATCTTGGTGATGGATCCCTTGAAGTTTTGGCCAATACCCATATCAAAAATTATCTCCCTGATAATCTGGTGGAAGCAATTAGATTGCTGGGACGCTGAGACTTTCTTCCCCCTTTTGGGCCTGCTTCCCTTGGTGCTCTGGTTTTCTAGGGTTTGGTGGGTGGGGGTGCACCGCGCACGCAAGAAGGGGGAAGATGGAAAAGTGGGGAGAGAATTACTCAGGAGGAAAAGAGATGGACGGATGTTTGTACATTTATAGGGAGAGAGGAGGAGAGGAAGTCAAGCCAGGCTACCAGCCTTACAGTCAACCTGGAATAGGAGAGGTCGGTGTGGGTTCTGAACCGATTTAAGGGCACGCTGCAGTTTTCCTTCTTCCATCCCACTTTTTAGTACCTAATCTCTCTCTTAATTTTTTTTAGCTCACTTATATATATATATATATATATATATATATATATATATATATATATATATGAATTATGTCGACTATTTTGTGAATCATTTGATTATTTCACTGATATTTCATAAGCTATTCTTTGTAATCAAAGTTAAAATGCATGGTAACCATGTGCATCTTTCTCTCGTAATTGGACGACTAATAGTCAGCCATACAATCGTAATTTACTTCAACATATATAGATCCTACATTTTATCAACTTTAATAACAGATACTTTTGAATCTATTTTATTATTTAAAATGTTTATGATAAAACATTAAATGAATAAAAGTGTCGATGTCTGGCAGAAATGAAGATTTAATTTTTCTATTCTGTTTTTACATATAAAATTAGACATAAACCACACTTTAGTTGTCCATGGTAGTTAATTTCACATTAAAGCCGGGCAGCATGTCATTCAAATTACGAGTCTCAGACATGTCATGTTTGACGTGGCTAAAAGTATATATTAACCATAAAATGCTAATCAAACAATAATCCATGCATGTTTGATGAAAGCCATGGTGAACGCTAAAAAATGAACAAATTATCTGCAATATGAGAAATATATATTTCTTTAAAAAGTTCAAAACAGAAAAATGACTCATTCATTTACATGATTTACCACATGTAGGTGAGCAACTGCTAATAATAGAAAGTGTCAGAACCTAAACAAGTCTCTATCATGTTATTCTGGTACCTATTTTCTTTTATGATATAAATGGAACTTGGTTTTATAAAAAAAAAAAAAATAAAGAGATACTAATGGGTAGTTTGGCATTGTGAACAGAATGCTAATTTGTGGTAGATTCATGAAATACTAAATGTGATAGATACATGAAACACTCATGTAGTTTTGTCAAATGATTCTTCAAAGGGTGCCTGGATGATGAAATGTTCAAGACAGTTGAAATTGTGTTTGTGGAAAACCTAATTTAAACCAAACGGCATTTTTGAAAAATATATCTTCCAAACACAACCTAATAATTATGTAATAAAAATTAAAATAAGAAAGTCTCTTGTTGTTAATTTGTGTGTGTGTATGCTTTAGAGAGAGAAGATAAGTTTAAAATCGTAGCTTTTCTGAAACAAAAAATGGAACATGCTACTATTTTGCTCATAAGTGACAAGTTTTAGCATGATATGATTTCATATAATTGTTTACATTATTTTCCTTCCAAACAATATTTATATGCATTGATTCTCGTGAGAGAAAGACTCAAAGAATAAACTTCTCTTGATTCAAACCAACTCAAACTGATTTGCAGTCATGGAAGATGGTCGGCATTGAGGATCAACTAATTAAAGAAAACTTCATTAGGAGCTGAGCTTTGCTCCTTGATTGCAAGCGACACTCGTGTGCAGAAAATTTTCAGAAGGCGCGTAGCGTTTTACAAAGTGCCAACTCGTGTTAGTGTTCAACAGATCGAGAATTATAATATTTTACATTCTCTTTTTGTCTTTAAGAGAACATTTGTTTAATTGCATGATAGGAAGGAAAGACAGTAACTCATTAACGTTCGATTAAGGCTGCAATCTTGAAATTGATTTAAATGATTTGGATCATTCCGAACTAATTAACGGAATAGACGAACATAAACTGATTCAGACGGGGAACAAGTCAAAATAGGAAAGCTCTTGTTGTGTTTGGGGATAATTAGGCTCGAACTGATGACTTCCATCATGTCAAGTGTTCTAATAAGTGTTGGAAACGAACTTCAAGTAACCTGGAAACCTAAAACATTAGCTGCAATTTTTCTCAATATTATCGTTTATCAATAAATCATACTGTCACCATTTTAAGTGTCACACTGACAAAAAATTAAAATTAGAGACAAGAGTAAAAACATAAACTAGGGTAAGCAATAAAAAAAATTACAAGTAAAACTTTATGTGGGCCCTTATTTGATAGCTTTTGTAAGTGCGACTTGCAAGAAATCAGAAAAGATGTTTTCATGTGTTCTTTAAATTACGGCCCAAACATAAAAGTTTCTCAATATGATATTAGATTCCATATTCTCTTAACAAGTACAAAATATGAATGACAATATTTCGATTTCTCAATGATTTAACTCAATTTTTTAGGTAGGCCTCCTCATCAGCAAAGTTGTTCTGGATTAGATTTGGCCCACCCACCATATCATTTCTAAAATTCAAATGAAATTTAATGTTCCAATGGTTTAGATATGCATGCACACACACTGTCGTTATACAAATAGGATCTTGGCCTGATCCGTCCACTAGGGAATATACTAGTTCATTTTATGGTTTTAAATTTAAAAAACTGGCGTCCTGATCAGTGCTTCGACTCAAGTTTTTGTATCAAAATTGGTAAATGGTACAAATGCTGCTTTTTACACTGAACTGCCTACCAGAGGGAAAAATCTAACGAATTACGACAACTGAACTTTAAGAAAAAAACAGTAACAATTTAAGAAAACAGTAACAAACTGTTTCATAAATTTGCTCCAAAAATTAAGACAGATTTACAAGACACTATGTTATGGTGTTTCGTATCTTGTAAGACATATTCAAAACAGCTTCTATTGCTATACGCGCATTTAGGAAGACACCATGCCAGGCCGTGCAAGATGCTGCTAGACCAAGCTCAACGAGGGAATGTGAAGTTGATAATTGATTTAACCTCTTCCATTCTTCTCGTTCTCGTCTTCCAGCCAGGTACTCGGCCAGGCCGCATAAAATAACAATTTTATAAAATTGGTGGCAGGTTGGATTTTCATATATGTCAGTATCATGGCACTTGTCGTATCTTCCCTTCCCACAGAACCAACTTATGGTACGATTTCACGAGAAAACAAGACTAGGTGGGCAGTCAAGGTTAGAGTCTGAAGCCACAGCTCTAGTTGATTCTCCACCCTTGGATGCCCAACGCCGTTCAAACCACAATTATTTGGTGAGGAGTTCCAACAAATTTCTTTGCCACCCATCTCAATCTTCCCCAACAAAGTATGTAGATCTTGTGCTTATCTCTCTCGCATCTCATCTTTGGGGATGTAGAGAAACCCCGTTGAGCGTCATAGAATCTCTAGGTCGGGGGCCATGCTCGACATCTGCCTAACTGCACCCGGGTCTCTTCCTCTTGGGGTGTCCTGCCCTCAGCAAGGCCTTCCCAGGGTTCCAAAGGTATGAATATGATAGCTTTTTTCCTAGTGTTTATGATTTTGCTAGTAAGGGGTAGATATCAAAGGTTTTAGTGGTCTTTTATGGTTGTGTGCTTTGATTTGGTAGTAACATCTTGCTGGATTTGTTGAATTCTGGTGCTCTGGTTGCTTTCATGGATGCTGGTGTCCGGGAGTTATCTTCTAGCTTTCGCTGTTTATTTCTGGCTTTTGACTGGTCGGGTTTTGTTTTGCTCGCTTGTTATTCTCTTGGTTTTTGGTCCTTTCTGTTGAGCGCCAATTTGGAGCTATAATTTCTGTTTCATAATTGATTTGGCTGCTTGTGTTTTTGGCTCTCTCTAATTATTTTTCCTTCATGAATTTTCTTTTGCGAAGATTATGATTCATGTTGTCGTTGGAGATTCAGTTTATTAGTTTGGTCTCCTTTTCCGAGAGAATATGTCCCTGTCTAGTAAATGAATATTTCGATTTATTTTTCCCTTTTAAGTATTCCGTGGGCTGTTTATGTCGGGAGTAGTACTTGAGAACAGATTGTTGAAATTGAAATTGGCTTATGAAAACTTGATTGTGTTTGTATCTGGTACGCGATATATATCGTACCAGTCAGACTTCTTGTTTATTTTGTTTAGTTTATTTCTAACCAACTTAGGACAGCGCCTTGTTTTGATGTGTCACTCTGAGTCTGGACGTTCTCCTTAGTCTTTATGGTTCTTATGCCCGTCTACGTAATAAGTTTAGGTCTATATCTTTTTTTTTCTCTCAACTGGAGATTTTTCACATAATAGAGGTTATGAAAGTTATTGTAGTGAGTCTAACTGAGTTGTGTTTACACATAGATGGTTGGTTGGTTAGTCGATTTCCTTTCCATCTGTGGAGGTCCAGCATGGACCATTTTCACATCATCTGGCTGCTGGTTTGGCCGGATACTATGTTGCCCTATGTACTTAATGCACTATGTATTTAATAATTTTGCTTTTCTAAAAGCCTTGTCTGGGTTGGACAGGCTAGATGTTTTTTCAGGATAATAGAGTAGAAACGCCGATTAAAGGGGTCTTTCTTCCGCTAATGTTTCTAACTAGATAAATGAATTTCGGTTCTACCTATAAATATTGAAAATCTCATCAATTCTTGTGAAGCAATAACCTTTGACAAAATGGATAACATGAAAATTGAAAGTTGTTTCTCAAGATTTCATTTA
Organism: Nymphaea colorata; assembly: GCF_008831285.2. Classification (NCBI taxonomy): domain Eukaryota; kingdom Viridiplantae; phylum Streptophyta; class Magnoliopsida; order Nymphaeales; family Nymphaeaceae; genus Nymphaea; species Nymphaea colorata. The sequence goes on along the minus strand of NC_045146.1, from coordinate 14,005,761 downwards.
CTTCCTCTTTTTCTTTTTTGCACTTTTCTGGTTATTGGTGAGTGGACATGTAGCAATATTTTTTGTAGAAATATGTGAAAATCTGATATGCAGATGACATGGAAGCACATGTACATGTCTTTTGTTATCTTATTATCCTTCTTTTGCCTTCCTCATTACACCTGGCTTTTACTCATTTCTGGTCCTTTTGGTCATGTAGGAATTCCAACCACTATTACAATGTAATAGTATAAAACAGGAGAATCTGAGGTCAAGATCTGCGCTTCTCAAACTGTCAGATATTGAGTACTCAGGAAGGTCTATGCATCTGCACTCAGAACTGGAGAAATCTTTTGGATTGGCTGAAGTTGTAGGGAAATCTGTCATTGTTCATTCTCAAGGTATTCAGTGTCAACCTTGAAGTTGTAAGAAGAGTAGTGACCTGTAATTTCTGTTTTTCTTAAAGCTTCTTATCAGTTGAAAGCTATTGAACTGTTTTCATATTGTTGTGAATTTCATAAGCACAGATAATCTTTTGGCCTTTATGATGGAAGATTGGTGTTCAGTATTTAGCTAGATAATTTGTGTTTGTAGTGTGATGGTTCTAAATGAGGGTTGTTTAGTTGAAGCCTGGATAAATTCTCAACCTGAGCTCTCCTATGGTGTTTTCTACATAAGGCATGGTGATTGGGGCTTTGCCCGGGGTTTCATCTCAAGGAGCAGGCCCACCAAGCGGTCTACTCTTTGGAGGCTTCCTCGTATAAAGAAAAAGTATGTTAAAAACCCAAAATGAAGACATTTTCATGAGAAAGGAATTGCTGATGCTTTTCTCAGTGGTTGCTGTGCTGTTCTGGTCCTGTGAAGATGCCTATTATGAGTGTCTATTATCATATTATTTCGGTCTTGTGGTTGTTGCATGTTGAAGTAATTTTTCTCCTGAAGTTCACTTTTGCCTTATATCTCACAACCATTCGCTTAGGCAGTTTTTTGCTTTTCCTGGTTGCCAGATGGTAATCCTGGTTCTCTACTTCTCAACATTGGCATCACCAAGCAGTCCATTAGGCATGAAAACTCCCTGCAGTTTGTCATGCCTAGTGACGAAGCAGATGAAAGCTGCCTTCATTCCTTATTCTCCAAGCCAACTGATGTTCATCAATTTGCTGTTAGCATGTACCAACCGCAAGTCACATTTCCTGAAAATGTTGCAAGTTACAAGTTTGAAGTCAGTGAAATACAATCCTCACTAATTTATTCCATGGGGATGCCATATAGCCAGAAACCATGCATGATTTCTTTACGTGAAACAGACGGAGGAACCCTGGTCTCAGTGCATCAGGATGGGCAAATATTGTTTACAGAAACAACGGATCAGATGAAAGACATGCTTTCTCTTATATCTGAGTTTTACCATCCAAAGAATGCCAGTTACCATAAAAGCCAGTTGCTTGTTCCACATTTTGCAAGGTATGAGTGTTCCTCCACCTCTTCTATCAACCATTATTATCATTAATTTGTTGTTAGTCAACCTGTTATTGAACTTGGGTAAATTAAATTAATCAAAACCAGCTCGTGGAAAATGAAAATTGATCAGAATAACGTTAAGATCTCAGAGTACTGTTACATCATTAACGGCAATTTTCACACATCAGAATGCATTGAAAAAGTGCACATGCAAAGGAGATGCTAGTTTAGTTTGCAAGTTGATTTGAAATTTGAACTTTGGTTTCAAGGGAAAAGGTTGATGGACTTGATTCCAGATTTATTTGCATGAAACAAAACTTGTATGCCCCTTTATGTGAATATATTAATTATTGACACAGTGTTTAGGGATTTCTCACACTAAACCCTGCGGTGTTGCAATCAAAGAGAGAATTAAGGAATAGTGAAAGAAGGAAGCAAAAGGAATGAACAGAAATCAACAAGGAAACTTATGGCTTAATCATTATTCAACTTTAATGATAATGTCAAAAGAGGAGTTTGTGCTCTTAAACAGGGCTTTCTAAACATTTTGGATGTTTAGATCCGAGCTTGAAAACCAATGAAAATAAAAGGTTCAAAGATCAACACGGCTAAATGAATAAACAAAAATGGAGCGACTGCTAGATGTGGTCCAAACAGATCATCCCGTGTTAATTGCACAGCAGGTCGTGCCCTTACTTTGGTGCAGGTTGGTCAGTCCCATTATATTTGAATATTTTAGGCGAGGAAATGGGAGCACAGTTTCTTGCATTAGTTGGTATTAGTTCTTCAGGAGCTTCATTCTTCAGGAATGATGAAATCATTTGAAGCCTGATTTCTCAAGTGTCTTCCAATGACATGGTGTACATGGGTGAAAGGCAGTGGCAGTTATGGGCTTAAAAGGTGACAGCAATTAAGTTCAAAGATGTGCATGATCTTGGAGAGAAGCATAAAGTCTATCTTCTCTTGGCAAGAAGTCTCTAGGTGTTTCTCACGTTACCACTAATTGAAAATGTGCATTTCCTAACACCATAATTTATGTGCATTACGAATACCACTTTCTGAATTTCAAGCATCAAGACTGTAGTTGTTTGTAAACTGCTGATATGCATGTTAGCCTTATATTTTCTTTGGCTGCAAAATCGTGCATCTATTGCACCTTTATGGTCCAATTTTTTAGCTTCAACATGTTTAAGGTGGAAGGTTTCTGCACACTATAACTTGGAATTGTATTTCGTTTTTTGGTTCAGAGTGAATGAAATTGAAGCTTTCTCGACAGCCTTTATATATTCGACAAATCAGAAAACCATGGCTGCCACTCCAGTTGCAAGGTATGTGTTGGTTTTTCCGAAACTTCTATTGGAGGATTGTTTGTATACCTGATTGTTTGACTGGGATATCGCTGCCAAGCGAGGTTTAGCTGCATGGGGTTCCTTGACTTGGGTAAGTTGTTTGCACGGGTGACCTGACTTCTGTCCAAATGTGGCTATTGTTTCTCTAAGGTTGCCAAGGGCAGCAGGATATCTTAAATAATACTTGCTGCCCCATGTCATTTCAAAAAATATGGAGTTTATGGTTATTCAAAGGTTGTTACTCAGAAAACTACGGTAGGATGATGTTTATATGAACATCATGACCATATTTATGTCTCTTGGGAGGGAATTTATTTTGTTTGTACTTCATCTCTCAGATGGAATATTTCTATTGAAAATTTTCTGTTTTGCAGTCCCATGGAGGTAAGACCGAAATCATTACCAAAGAAGAGAAGTGCAAGAAAAACAATCAAGGAGAGGGACATTTTCAGTAAGAGCTATTTTCATGCATGCGAGAACCTTTTGACAATGCTTGTTGATAAGCATTCGGATAAGAAGTTAGCGCTGTCCTTGAAGCGATCCAGCCCACGGCTGGCACAGATGCTTACTAATTTCTCCATTGCAATTGCTGGAACTGGCCTTGCTGTGATGCTCTTTATGTTCACCAAGGCCATCAATGGCAGATTCTTCTTGAGCGCCAATAAGCTTCTAAATGTGGGATGTGGCTTTGGCCTGGTCTGGGTTTCATGGGCTGTGAACGGTTTGAGAGACACCATTGAATCTGTTGGTAAGCCTTGCGGCAAGGTGAGAGTGAGGGATGAGAAGATTGGTAGGAGGTTGAAGAAAAACGTCAATCAAATTGTGTTCAGGGCCGCAACTGTGATGGCTGTGGTCGCGCTGAGGCTTGCATGATCAAGGAATACATATAAGTGAGAGTGGCTTAGTAATTTAGTCCAGTTTTGTTTCTCCTTGTCTACCTCTTCCGGGGGAACTCTTTCTGGTTGGTTTCTTCAATGACCCTGTAAAATCCAACTTCATTCATTATATTGAATTGTATATGCTCTCTCCTCTCCCCCTCTTTCCCTCCCCCACCCTGTGCGAGCCTGTAGGAGTGAATAGTTTTAAGGCATTGGACGAGAAAATTTCAAATTTTGTGGTGTGTAACTTGCTGTTGAGAAAGATTTTTCCCCGTCCATAATATAATGGACAGATGCGTTGCTCGAGTTGATTAGGATCTTGGTTTGGACCAAACACTCACTTCAGAGGCAAGACTTAAATCAACCGACTTTTATTAACGGCATTGGTCGAAAAATCGAGTAAGGCATGCTTTGCAGTTTTTCTTCAACTTGAAATTGATACACACACTACAAACAGGCAATTGAATGGTGACTTTTAAACTTACTGGACATGAGGATACATCGACCCAAATTTCTCTTTCTCCCTTTCTCTCCTCTGACAGTTTGTGTGGCTCCCCCTTCACTTCAACCTGTCGTCGGGTAGAAACTAGAACCTACCTGACGATGGGTATTAGCGCATGGACCTTCAGCAGCTCCTCTTGTACCACGTAATTGTTGAACACGCCTGCAAGGTAACAAGGCCCAGCTGGTCTGGGATAGTCTGGCCTAGTAAATTAGTATCGAGGAAGCCCAGCTAGCGTTCTTGAGGGCTATTTGAGAAAATAAAAAATATACTATGGGATTGTTCATATAATACTTTTAGTATTAAAGATTCAATTTATGTTCGTCAAAATCAAAATTATGGTTCATAGCAAATAAGGCGATGACAAACGCATTTATATGTTCAGATTAAATTGCAAACACGAAAGTATTACTGGATTGGGTTCTCAATCAGAATCCGCAAGTCGGAGATCGACACTCACTAATTGTGTATGACCAGGTCCAAGATTTATACCCGAGTCCAGCCTTGTGTATATCGGACCTAAACCAGATTGAACTTGACCTGTTCTGGGACCCAGATGAGTGTCGGAATTGATAACCAAAGTCGCATAACCTTATATACTAAAGAATCATTACATGCTCATTTAACCTATAAATCCCATTCATACCCGACTCATTATGAAACCAAGTATGTACCAAATACACTCATTTATATGCCTAGCTCATCCTAGAACTGAGCTACTTCAAAACTGATTCCAAGTAGCACCACCATCAAAGCGTCCTTATAGATATTGCTACAAAAGCTACAGGAAATTTAGGTATTACTTACTTCTTTAACCAAAATTTTATGGTTTAGAGCAAATAAAAACCAAGTCATTCTGATTCAGCCTGAACTAGCTAATGACTAAGGTCCATAATTTTAAGCGTTGGTGATCATCCAAAACCGGTACCTTTTGTTTATCTTGTTTTTGTCATTTGGGCCTTATACATAGGCACCTTAGATCCAGTAATCCATGTGAGTTTCTAAATTTCAACTTCGGTCTATAACCTTTAGCCTTGTGTTTACTCGAACGCGGAGAGTTTTGGGCCTGAACGCACTTGGGAAACTTGGGAAGAAGGTTTACATTCCCTTGTTGGACCGAGTTTGGGGCCTGATCCTCGAAAATGGAGCTGCCATTCTCGGAGGTGATTCTCTGAAGCTTCATCGTTCTTCCATTGTCCCCATAAACCGTTAGCTCGAACAGAAGGCGATTTCTTCTCTTCATCTACTTCTGAATCTTGCTGCTTTTGTGCGTTTTTTTCTCTCTATATAATTTGTTATTTATATTTGACGCATCTTTCAAGTTTTCTTGGCACAACTTCAGGTCAGAAACTAATACTTCTGGCGAGGACTGCAATTTTATTTAGCAAGAAGTATTTTTGTTGTCTGGTTGTGTTTTCTCTACCCGCAACTCTTTGCTTCTCTAATTTGGTTTTCTCCTTTGTCGTTGTTGTCTGCCTTTTCGCCGTGTAAAGTTTCTGCAGCTTCTTATTTTGTGGTATCTACCAACTGTGGTCTCTGAGATAAATTTATTGACTGGTTCCCGCCAAGCTTCTGTTCCTCCTTTAGCGCTTAGTTGCCCATTTGCATTTGAGATACAACATTTTGGTGTCTCTTTCCTCCAGACTCAACTCCCAAATCCCAAAATTTTCAATTGAGTGACTTGCCCTGGTTGCTGAAGTTGAATTTCCAAAGTCCACTTATAGATTCTATATTTGATACATTCATTTAGTCCTTTTGCTACTTCATTGCCACCTATTATATCAAACGAATTCATACCTCCGCCGTTCTATAATTAGCATTTCAACTGTTTGTTTTTTTTTTTTTATAACTTTCTGTTACGTACTTTTAACAGCTTAACTAAGTGTAAGGTGGACTATAAGATTGACATGCTTCAGGATGGTACGATAGCCTCTTGGTTTGGGCTGTAGCTACCCGGTGAAACAAGCAAAAAATGCAATCCCTTAGCTTACCATCTATGGTGCTACCATGCAAAAGCTTCTGTAAGTACTCCCTTTTCCTGATCCTTTGTAAGTTTCCTGATCCTCTCTTACAATTTACTCAAGTACGAATATAAGTGCCTGTGTATAATATATTTGCTTCAATAAATCTACTGTATTTTAATCTTGACATATCCTGGTTATCAGCCTTATTCCATTCTCCAAATTTGAGCTAGCAAGTAGGTTACGCAGTCTCTGCGAATTTACAGAAACTAAACACTTTTGACTGGCTTATCCTTTGGGAAATTTTTGTAAGCTTCCTTGATCCATTATTTCGATTTGGAACTGTAAGGGCCTAAGGCTACACAAGGGATCAACAGCAACAGAACAGATTTTGCCATCCAAGGGATAAATTTGAACTTTTCTATCATGAAACAAGGAAGGCTTGTGCCTATCCTCAATGATTGCTCCCTCTACATTCCTAAGGGACAGTTCTGGATGCTGCTTGGTCCAAATGGCTGTGGCAAATCAACCCTCCTAAAGGTATGCTTTGCCTATGCTTTCTGTCCTAATTCTAAAGTTTCCTCAGTTTCCCTTTTTAATATTGAAGTGCTATTTATATCTGTGGGTGTAATCCAAAGGTCTAGGTGTTCATTTAATTATTTAACGTGCTGTTTTAAAGTCTTATGCATCCATAATGTCCTAGCAGTTGTGAATGCTATCCAAATTGTGTACAATGAGATATTGCGGGCACTGTTCTTAGTTCTTAAGTTTGAACTGTTGGATTTGACATTCGGCTGAGTTGGTCCAGTTTAATTGCAGCTACTAGGGGCCTAACATGCCTGAAAGAAATCCATTCCTCACTTGGAAGCAGCCTACTGTCCTGTTATAACTTATCAGTCAAGGGACTGTCGTACTTTGTTCTTGGCTACCCAAAAACCCAATATATCCATATAGAAAAGGAAAACTGTAGTCTTCCTGTATTCTTTTGCATGGGTCCCCAAAATTGGCAGTGTAATAATTTAGTGTGTCAGGAAGAAAAAGATTATTCTGATTCTGGTCTAGTTTGCTGGAATAAGAGGGAGGTCATTGACAATCATCTTGTTGCCCTAAATGGAAGGAATAAAAGTAGTAGTTTATTCTTGCAGTACTATTTCTCAAGTTTCTTCATATCAACAAGAGAAATCATAAGCAATCTGTCTGTGCTATATGTGTATTTCTTATATTATTGAATTGCCAGTTACATTGAATTCCTCTGTTATTGGTGCCAATGTCATCGGCTTCAAGTTTGCTATCCCATGATATATAGCTTCAGGAAATTTCGATTGACTATGCCTCCAATTAGAATAGGAATAAACAGAATCTGTTGAAGGGATAGCATGAAAATAGTGAATAAACTAATATATAGGAAAGATTGACAATACTTATGTAATGCGTGGAAGGGATTCATTTTTGAGCATTAAGATGAAAAAAATGAAAAAACATGACTTACAATGTAGACCTTGTGAACATTGTAAGATTGGATTATGACACAGACTCTGCTCGTCGTTTGGTTGGTCCTGTTGACATTGACACTATCAGCATGCTGCATAAAAAAAGAAAGTAAAAGAAATTTTCATGTAATTAAGGTGACGTTTCCAGGCAGAAATTGAGGCTAGGATGAAGAAGATTGTTGTATGGTTACCAGATTTTAATATCATTAATTTTAATTGATAATCAATTTCAGGTCAAGCACTAAAAATTCATTTTCTTTGTATTTTAACTGGACTAGTCAACTCTCGAACTTCCAGGAACATTATGATTGTAAAAGTAATTTGTATTTGCTCGTTTACTAGAGTGTGTGTTTTTCAGTTTATGAAAATGTATGTTAGTACTTTAGGATGGTACCATGTCATTGGAGTTAGTAGGATTTGTGTTGTAGTGGAAGATTTCTTACTGGTTTGTTTTCAGATTTTGGCAGGTCTAATAAAGCCAAACCATGGAACCCTAAATGTACAAGGCCCTACAGGCTTCGTTTTCCAGAATCCAGATCATCAGGTTTGTCCTGCCACACCTTCCAGGGTTCAGATTATTAGGTAGTTTGATCACAATTTACATGAATTCTGTACCATTAGAGTGACTGTTTAAAGAAATTGAGAGTTTCAAACATTTTATCCAACTGGAGTATCAATCTTCGATCAACCTCTATTTTTTCCTATGCAGGTAGTAATGCCCACTGTTGAAACAGATTGTGCATTCGGTCTTGGTAGATTTGACCTAACACCAGATGAAGTAAGGACTAGAGTAGAAAGATCATTAGCGGCCGTGGGCATGTTGGAGTATTTGCAGGCATGCTATTTGATGTTCCAAAAATTTGACTCCTTTTTATAGGAGATTCGAGAAGTCAGAAGTGAATAGTACGATAGTATGACTTTCTTTAGACATTTTTTTAACATTTCCCCCTTATGTATTTCAGAGGCCAATTCAGACTCTCAGTGGTGGACAGAAGCAAAGGGTTGCAATTGCTGGTGCTTTGGCTGAAGCAAGCCAAGTACTGCTGCTTGATGAGCTTACAACTTTTCTTGATAGACATGATCAGGTGCTTGTTCTAATGGCAAATTCATTTGATGATTTGGCTTGGATTGCAATTTTTATATTACTAAGGATAAAGCTACTGCTTTTGCTGACTTTTCTTTCCAGATGGGAGTCATAAATGCAGTTCGGAGCTCCAAAGGTGGCCCTGATGAAGTGACTGTTCTATGGGTTACCCATCGCTTGGAAGAGCTAAACTATGCAGATGGTGCAATCTACATGGAAGGTGGAAGAGTTGTCATGCATGGTGATGTTCCGAGTGTGCGGAATTTTCTAAGAGATCAGCATATCCACGGGTAACTTTGGCAAAACCTCAAGGTCAGTTGTTGAATTAACTTTCATGGTTTCAGCTTTATCCTGTTTTTTGTGAAACTGCATGTTTGTTTAAGCACATACATTATCCTGCACTAGGTCTGCAAGGTGCGTACTTTGTTCTCATAGGAGACCAACTCTCTGACTCTGAACAGGTTGATTATAGAAAGGATGATCGGTTTTGCAAGGACCAAGGCGTTGCAATAAGGTGACCTGTGGTTGGCACCAGCATTTTCATGAATGCTGTGGAGTTGGAGATTAGACATAAACAAGCTCAGGCTTCTGGGGGGAAGTGTGTACAGTGGAGCACATCGTGGTTTGGAGCATTATTGATCTGACAGGAATTTTATTGTCTTAGGAGAAAAAAAAAATCTATGTGAAGGAAATTCTAGCAATATGTTCTAGAGTCTGGTTCTCCCACAATTACTTGGCTTACTTCATATCAAGGCTTCAGAAAGCCACCAAAAGAGGATGAAAAAACGGGAAGATGGTTTGGTATATCTGAGTTATGGCAACACTAAAACAGTCCATGATCATGAATTCATAAACTTGCCAAAAAATAATGCAACAATGGATTGGCATGTTCAAATTTAATGTCATTAAGCTTAAGTAGATTTTCCCACTCTCAAGATAACCTCATGGACCCCAAGTTAATGCGCCTGCAGGCTGCCGCTTTCACTTGCCTAAAGACTGATACCTGTGGAAATTGAACCAGGGCACCTGCATGTTAGCCACAGGCTGCTCAACTACACCAATTGAACCTTTGAGAAGGTTTGGATATATCAGTTCCAGCATGACTCAAAATGGCAACGAACTTGGCAAACTTTTGTTTTTTTGTTTTTTTAAAAAAAGGCATTTTCAGATGGCATCGGGGATCTGAGCGAAGCTATGAGAAGAAGACATGCAGTACAGTAAAAGCAAAGACCCTACATCAAATGAAGCCACTATAGTCATCTTCAGTTACGAACGTTATCTTTCTGCAAGTTTCTCGGTGCACCATTCCTAATATCAACTGCTCATAGGGTTGTCAACAGTTGACATTGGGATAATCTACATTACATCAAAAATCAGATTCACTGTAATTTGGCATAGCCAGAAAAAGAATCCCAAAGACTTACCTTAACGGTATGCACACCAAAGTTTCAAATTGCTTATCTATTTCAAATGAAGCCTTTGAGATCTTAATTCTGCCCTCTTGTGATCGATGCTTCCATATGAATGGCTTACCAATGCTATCACATGGCCAATGTACTTCGACAGGATTCATCTTTGTGTTGGAAACATTGATCTTGACATAAACCAACCCATTAACAGCCCTAAAGGTGGTCATTTTCGTCATGTCACCTCATATAATAAAATCATTGAGACTAGACTCTGGTCAGTGTTCTTGTCTATCTTTTATCATCATTCTTGTAGTTATTCTGATGGCAATGGGACCAATAGGCGATAGACAATTGGTAGTATCAATTTCAAGAATAGTAACCTCAACCACAAAACTAAATTCTTAAAGAAATTCTTTGGTTCATATTGTCATTTTGTTGAGGAGGTGACTGCAGGTACAGCAGGTTAAGCCAGTATAGCCTGATTTCTTATCCAGATTTCTCTATTTCCCAAAAAAAGGTACCAAAAACTTGGTCTTTTATTTTTAGACCAACTGTTTCCTGGACCAGAATAGAGAATTAATATTTTTAAAATATTTGGAAGAGATCCGTTGTGAATTATGAAGGGCAAGGCAGGTGATGAGCACCAATGAGGATTGAACCCTGGATTCCGGATCGAAAGACCAACTTCTTACCAATTTCTGCAAAGAACTGATGCTGGAAAATTGCTTGAAATAACTTGTGAATGCCATCGAGTTGAAGACACTCCATTTTCGAATCTGTTTGCATGCCATGAGTATCAAACCCATAGATTTCAATAGGGATCTCAGATCTCCTGTTTGAATGATGCATAAATTCATAACAAGAATTTGTAATCCATGCACCTTTAGTTCATGGATCTACGGGCTTGCTGGACAAAATGCATGTTAGATCTACGGTTCTAAAATCTGCAGTCCGATGAAACTGGAACTGTTAGCCTATTGGCCCCCATCTTATGAGATACATTGCATCAGCTTATGTCAGATGCATAGTTGGGTTGCACAGCTTTGAAACTAAGGGATTTATGCTTCTTTTTAAATTATGTGAAATTTCTGATTAATTATTTTTTAATGGGAAAATAACAAAATAAGCAGATGTACATGACAAAAAAGCGTGTCCGCTAATATGCCATACTGGCGGGTCAGAAAACTGGGCAGTGCTGATTGGCATCATTAAATTCATTCTGAATCCAAGTTGCTTGATATGCTTACAGCATTCAACATTGGGTTGCAAGTGGACTGGATCTGGTTTGAGGATTTTGTATCCAGTTCTGGTTCCACCTTTATTTGATATGTTGGCAGCCTTATTACACATGCATTTGAGAATCACAATGATTTTCCCGGAGTGTTGAATTTCCAAAACAAGGATATGAAAGTTCAAACACAGCAACTCCAAGCATCGAAAGTAAGCTTGATTCCCATAAAAATAAAAAAATTTCCCGAAAAAGACAGATTTAAGTTTTTTTTCTTTTCAAAACAATAGCCCTGCCAATGAAAACAAAGTGGTTGTGTCTCGCCATCTCAAAAATATAAAGCAAATGGCCTTGTAGTTGTAGCCCTTCAACGTGTCGAGAACGTTAGGTATAAGCGTGTACAGATCGTTGAAGCTTCCCGACATTTAAAATGTATGTAGTTGAGATTCGGCTATCTATGCGGAAATAATATTGAACAATAATAATGACAATAACAATAATACCAGCATAAAAGCAATAGATACCTCTTTCTGAAAACTAGTGTTTTTAGTAGTCCACTAAGTTAGAACATCAAACTTCCTTTCAGGACACAAGTGTGTGTCGACAGCCAACATGAATGTCTTGCACCTAATTGTCACTTACCCACCAAATTCTTATATATATATATATATATATATATATATATAGCCTGAAGCCTGTATTAAAAAGTGTGCATTGTAAAATCCTTAATTTAAACAAATTGAGGATCATAAAAGTATGGATCTTAAATCCATTTTATGTGTAAAAAACCATGGCAGAAGTGCTATGTTAATTAATCCACACATATGTGAAACTGGTGATTTCAGATCAGTACAGTGGATCTCAGACGTATGGTAAAACAAACACATTCTTAAATGCTAGATGGATAAAGTACAATTTCAATCATTAGTTTTTTTTTTTCAGATTAACAGAGAAAAACGAACAAAGAAAAAAAAGTAATGGAATGTTTTTCTTTCAATAACTGATTTGAAAAGAAACGTCTTTTCTCATTGGTATAGTATCTAAGTGCCCGGCATCAATCAACACACACATACTGACACACAGTGAAAATTCATGATCAAAAGAAACTAGAAAGTGGTCACCAGAGTACAAAAAGCATTAGAGAAAAAACAATAGAAGAGAGAGAGAGACAAGGGCAGAGGTAGGGGTCAGTAGGGGCCATGGCCCCCAAAATCAAAATCGTACATATAAAATTTTAAAAATTTAGTTTAACCTATATAAAAATTTTAAAAAATTATATTTCGGTCATTGTTAAAAATTATAGTCCAGTTCCTACAACAGAAAATTCCTATCTCCACCCTTATAAATAGTCTCATGGGAATAGTCACAAGAACCTAATCTCATCTAGTTGGTTTCAAATTAGTCTTTATTTCAAATTAGTCTTTATAAAGTAAGACTCAAATCCAATTATTCCAAACACTTATCCGGTTACCACTACAGATAAGATTAATTCCATCATATTAAATTCCAGGAAAGACTATCTGATCCTAATCGGAACCATTTATATCCGAGAAATGATTACGTGGACGGCCAGTGCACAGCCTTTAAGACACAGGAGCGTGTGCATATAACCAGGTTCGTTGATTGAGACACAAGAGCCATTGCATGTAACCAGGTTCGTTGATATCTCGATAGTGAATCTATCATGGACGTCCAGCTTGAGCATACATAGTTGCATGCATGTCTACGTAAATGTAGCCGCCACGCTTGCTTGCTGACCAGGAAAGCCGATAACGATGATAGAAGATATTGCTTGTTGAATGCAACCGCCTGATGTCAGACTCATTCTGCCCAGACTCAGTGTCATCAGCTTTATTCCCAAACAGGAGTAAAGGAAAAAAGTTGTCACGTATCTCTAAAAGGCCAAGCTAAATGGTACTGGCAATATTGCATATATATCCAAGCCTCATGCATTAGCGTGTCTCATATTGCTTGTGACTTTCTATGTTCTAGGGCTTGTCTACTTTGACACCCATTTAACTCTAAGTTCGAGAGGATTGAAACATGCTGGATGTCAAATGTTGTTGGATGACTTAAAAACAAAAACTCCTTACTGAAAGCACCTTAAACTATTGCTAAAAGAATCACGAACAGTGCCGCATCAATACTTTTTATGGTGATAATGAGGTCACCGATGCATAAGTTGAAGAACAATAGGGGTGACACCCCGAAACTATGTATCTTCGAGAAACAAAGAGTTAGGTGAACACTTTGACTCTTTGATGGGTGGTCGGTTTCTCCCATTTACCTAGAAATATATGCGCAGCATGGTGCATAATTTGTTACTATGCCAACCATACCCAAATGCTTATTTGATTTCAAACGAAGCTTTACTACAATTCTTTTTTTTTTTAACTAGCTTTTCTGATCTCGATGGAGAAAACAGGGTTAAGGTCATGTAACCTAGAGACATTGATGTTTATGAGTCAGAAATTAGAAGACTTAATAAAATTGTAAGTTATCTCGACCAATCCAGAGTAAGGTTACATGACCTTAACCCTGTTTTCTCCATCGAGATCAGAAAAGCTAGTGATGATCTTTTAGACATTGTTTTAAGCATGCAACAGTTAGTTAATGACTTGGATCTTTTAGATCAAGGATTAGGTCTGATAACTTACAATTTTATTAAGTCTTCTAATTTCTGACTCATAAACATCAATGTCTCTATTCATCTTTCAGCAGTCGACTTAATTATTCGCCGAGAAACGTAAAAAGGTAGCTGAGCAATAATTTCCTTCTCAATCTTCTTGTCTATCTGGCCACGCTGAGAATCTAACCGTCTTTGTATCAATGGTCATAACTACCATTCCTTGCAAAATGATAGAATGATCTTTAGCGACTGCAGAAGTGTCGTTGTGCGCCACTTTTCGCCAGAAAAAAAAGTATGGTCTGAGCTTATAGCTTCCATTTTTATATTTTGGACGACTGATCGTATTAAATGCTTTGAAGTGGCCAGATTTATTGCCATAGTTGATCTTTCTTTTGCAAAGTTTTTTTGAATGGCTGATCATAGATGAGATTTCTTGAGGTACATGTGAAAGTTATTCACTTTGCAAAATGTTGCATAATCTTTAGCGGCTGCAGTACGTTGGCGTACGCAAATTTCTTGCTCTTCTTGAAGAAAAGTATGGCCTAAGTTTATAGCGTCAAATTTTATTTTATTTTTTTGGACGATGGATCATACATGACTATTGAGGTATAAGAAGTGGCTAGATCTATCCTTTGATGGCTAGGAAGCGTTTGATTGCCCTTGAACTCTTTCACTTAAGATCATAATATCCTTAAGCTTTAAGATCCATGGACTTAACATTAAACCATCTTAGATCAGACTTTTTATGAATGCAAAGAAGTAAAATAAAAATGAATCACCTAAAATTCTTCTTTTTATGAACCACGAATTTTACTTAAGATCTTTTGCCACATCAGTAAAAGTATACCATTTGAAATCCATGGAGATCAAATCTGAAGTAATCAAACACATGCCACATTTTTCTACCCAAGTGTAAAATTAATTCCATGGGAAAGACCAGTTGAATCATCACATAAAATGCTTGATCATTTACAGCTACGAGACGAATGCAGACCAAGTCATTGCTGGCACGACGTATGCCATACGAAGAAAAGTAGTGGCAAACTATTAAATGTCGCTGTTTTATCTTTTCATTTGAATGTCAAGCCAGAAGAAAATAAACCATGCTTAGGACTCTTGAAATGTACGTATAGCGAATATAACCGTGAGTTATCTGAATACCGTAGATAATCTAACAATTCTATAATTTATCACGTACAACACAAAATGCCATGTGTAGATCATAACCACATGCCGTTTAATTTTTAATAAGCGACTTAATTTTATTTGAAAAAAATAAAGAACATATAGCTTCAACTAGCGCCCTTCATAATCACTTGATCTCATGAGACCAAAGGGAGAAATTAGACCAAAGATCTCATGTGTACATGTGTGTTATATATATAGTAGCATAATATTGCTCTATGGAGATAAGGTTCAAAATATGAAATAAACAAATGTTTCCACAACTCTACCACCCGGTCAATTCTGTTCTACATAAACCCTCTTTCTTGGCCACATACTTTTCTGGCTAAGGAATGGAAAATCTTTCTCCTGCTGCATGAATCAAATGTTTCATTTCATCGGGAAAAAGCCATCTCTTTTTCAACAGTGTCTTTGTTGAGGCATGTTGCATCTTTTTTTTTTTCATTTTTTTATCTATAACTTTTTTCTTTCTTTCTGTTATTTTGCCATTCTTTTTCCTCTCCACAGCCATCCTGCTGTCTTCAGGATTAGTGGATTCTAAGAAGAGAAGAGAGTCAGAAAATAATATTAAAATGTGATTGGTTTTATTCGGTTCTCATATAGGAATGTAACAAAATCTTAAAAAGTAGATTGTTTTTCATTCTCTAGAATTAACTACTACCACGCTGCTACAGGTTGTTTCTTCACAGTGCCGATTAGTAATATCAAGCTCAACCTAACAGACAGCGAGCAATTCATTCTTTTGCCGTTAAATTTTACAGAACCAATCATTCTATGTACTTGGTTATTGTTGCTTGCACTCGATCTCTCACATTGTAGCTATGATGTTTACCAAAAGGCAGCATGATCACATAAACCTGGCCCACAAGTTCCACCACCCAACTAAGCATTATATCAAATTAGATATTCGATATGTCTTCCAGTCTAAGTAACACCGACTCTTCAAAAAAATTGTGGACCTTTTTGTTGAATCATTAATGAAACCATAGTTTATTGACTATTAGTTTTATTCTTTGGTGCACAATTATACGTGCAAGAAATTACATGATTTAAGAGGTTTTCCAATTGCTTTTTGATGCTTTAGAGTTGAGTGTTTCTCTCAGTTTCCGATATATTTCTCTCTCTCTCTGTCACTCTCTCATGCCTCAAAAGGCGTAGCACAACTGATTGAGCGGGGAGAACATGATGAGATGCATCACTTGTTCGATTTCCTTGGGCAATACTGTTTTTTGTATTTTGAGATAGATGTTCGAGTGGGGGGCCTGATCTCTACTTACTAGGCTTCCTTAATTTCTGAAATTTTATAAGGGTATTATTATGAGTTTGTCATTTTCTTGTGTTCTCTAATTGCCTTAGGCGGGGCGGTTATTTTTCTTGCATTCTTGATTCTGTGACAGTGATACCATCGATGTATGAGAATTTTGGTATTCGGACCGCATAAAAATCCTATGTTCTTTTTCTTCATCATCATCATTTTCTCTTGATATTGTAAGAGATAGAGAGAGAGGGCCTCGTTCCTTACAATAGATTGAGATCTCTCTCTCTCTCTCTCACAGTGGCACATTGACAAAATGTGGAGCCTGAAAAACTGAAGTTTTCACGGTGATGCAATGACAGTAAATGAAATGGGCAAAGACCAACCAACAAACACAGAAGCCTTTTTCATTCAACTAAGAACCCTGCATGGATGAACACATTAAAATTTGCCAACGGATAGCTGCAATTAATGGAGCTTCCTGTTCAGTGTGGACAATAGAAGTGATTAGGGCTTTGCATTACCCGGTTTGTCCAACTTGGTGACCTGAGTTAAGTACACGCTACGGTGAGTAGACACATCATAGTTCTGGGCGAGTGGTAACTGGTAGGGAACCCCACCAGCCAGAAGGGAGCCTAGAGTCCCGAGTAGTTAGTGACAGTGCAGCTTCGGCTTCGTTTCACACCTCATCCCACCGACTCATGGTTAAAATAATAAAAGGACAGTGTTTTGAAAAGAAAAAAAAGGAGGGGACGCTTTTATGAATAGTAACGAGGTAAGGACGAATTTGTTAATTGTATGTAATTCAGGCGGTGAGTTTTGGCGAAACTATAAAAAAGGAAAGAACTTTAAAATATTTGACTGAGATACTTGGAAGTGGCTGAAGCACCCATTTTCCTCCACCTCTGTGGTTCAGGACTGCTTCTTGGGGACCTAGGTGGGGAGCGGGATAATTTATAATATTAAGTAGCATGTTCTCCCTCTTTCATATAATCCTAAAAAGAAAACCAGGTCTAAACTGCCCTAGGTGCAGTAATAAATCCCTTGGGTTCTATCTCTCTACCAACACTTTTTGATCTATATATGCATACCAGGAATTTATATAAGCATGTACAGGTTGACATATATACATGGATACACAAACACTACCAAACCTTGATTATCATATTCAAACTCGATCTTCTAACCAGGCTTTGTTTTGTTAAAGAACTAAATACAATGTGGACTTGAAATTGTTGAAAGATCCAAATTCATTTGAATCTGCATTAACCTGGTATACAGTCATCTGTAACTTTGTTCTCTGTGTTTATGTGCGTGTATATGTGTATGCGAGAGAGAGAAAGGTCATAAACATACATGGCATCATTCGTCTTTGCTGAGGGAGATCTGGATCAGACAAAAGGGGTCTTGCACAGAAAACAATCCTAATGGGCCCATATGTCAACTTCCGATTCCAAATGGGCATCATTCAGGAACCGCAAAAAATAATGCACCAGGCTACATCTATCCAATCAATGGAAGCTGACATCTTCTCCTGACGCAAGTTGTGATACAAAAAACAGTAGGCTGATTGAATCACCGGTCTCTAAGAATCCATGTCATACCAAACTCCTCATATCAGTCGTCTCCGACGAATGGCAGTTGAGACTCTTGCACTTGTTTGTGGGGGGGTGTGGAGACAGAGAGAGAGGGAAGGGGAGCCGACCTTTGGTTGGGTGCCGCCATTTTCTACCTTAATGCAATTACCTTTCCAGCGTCCGCCTCTGCAAGTTGGTGCTTTGAATTTTGATTTATGACAGCTTTTATGAAATTGAAGATGGTCAAAAGTTTATCAGGGCCCGGAGAAACACATAAAGTTTGCAGCTAAGAGAAAGAAACCTCATGTTAAGGGGAAGCCATCAATGGCTGTTCTTGGCCTTAAGCTGTTCTGTCCAATGCAAGCATTGGGAGTTCAATCAGCCCATATACATAGTTGCCAACACCCGTCCTTAATCAAGTGAAGCTTTAGGCAAGCTTGATTCTAGGTAGCAGGAGCAGACTTGCAGTAAGCTCTACATGAATGTTTCGTTCAACTTTGCTGATAACTATATGAAGTTTGTCTGCTGAAAACTATAAATTAAAAGTTCGAGCAACTGGAACGCTGGACCTGAAAGTTCAGGTTTTCCAGGTGAAGAAAAAGATCACTTCAAATTCGAATTCAACGTTCCAAGAAAGATGGATTTTGGAAGCCCAGTGTCACCAAATGACAACTTCATCTGGCGAATACCCGATCTGATTACACCAGTGTCAGAAAAGAGGCAGGGTTCCATGTTTGAGCCCCAGGTAGATATAACTGGACCACTGGACAGCACACGTTACCTGGTCCGCAGCAACATCTCAAGGCAGCAGGGGCTGCAGGAGGCACCGGAAAAGAAGCTTACTCTCCTTGCACTCCGGCTAGCTTTATTTGAGAAAACGGCTAGCGGGCTTGGTGCTCTTGGTTTCATCTGGGCCACTGTCGTCCTCCTTGGTGGCTTCGCGTCCACCATTGAATCCACAGACTTCTGGTTCGTGACCATAATTCTCTTGATTGAAGGTGGTCGGCTTTACAGCAGGAGCCATGAGCTAGAATGGCAGCATGAATCTAAATGGTCTCTTTCTGAAGCTGGGAAACGGAGTTTCAGAGCCCTCAGATCAAGGTCCAAGAACTTGATTCACAAGATCAAGGGGCTACAACCGGTGACTTCTTCTCTGCCGTCCTACAGCAGAAAGCCAAGGATCACCCGCTCTAATACAGCAGCAATGCCTGATGACCAAAATCCTGAAAGGACATGGTCAACTTCTGAGGTCCCTCTGGTCCCATATGCAGGCTGGTTTCTTGCTTCTAGAAATATAAGTAAATTGCTTTACTGGTTCCAGCTAGCTGCAGCTGCTTCATCTGTGGCGCTTTCAGCATCGAGGCTACACAAAGCAAATTTTGTTAGGAAAGGTGAAGAAATTCAAAATGAGAAGGCAGCGTTGATTATATTCTATGCTCTTGCACTAGCGGAAGCTTTTGTATTCCTGTTGGAGAAAGCCTATTGGGAGTGGAAGGTCAGGTTCATGAAATCTATCGAGCAAGTAAACAAAGAGTGTGGCTTCGACGACGCCGGCATTGGATGGATCCGTCGGTTCTTCTATGACTCGTATTCGAGATGTCTGAATGGTAGCATATTCGATGGCCTGAAAATGGACTTGCTGTCCTTTGCTGCAGAGCTCCTGCAGTCTGATTCAGTTTTGGAGCAGTTAACTGGTGCTCGCATGCTCATGGCGTTTACTGTTAGTGACCGATTTGCGGCAGACGCCTTCCGTAGAATCGGCACTTCGGCGGAAGTAATGGAGAGACTCGTTGAGATGCTGAGTTGGAGGAGCCACAGAGAGATGGAAATCAGGATGTTGGCAGCCATAATTGTATCAAAAATCACCGGAAAAAAACAGAACTCACTGCGTGTTGCTGGAATTCCTGGTGCCATTGAATCCATATCATCCCTACTGCAATCAACCAGCACCAGCCTTTCAGATGATGGGGTCCAGCAGAAACAGGTAGCCGTGGATGAGACAAACTATGACCATTATCCATTTAATCTCATAGGACTGCTGATACTGAAAAAGCTTGCAAACGAGCATGACAACTGTGGAAAGATCGGCAGTGCCAGAGGCTTACTAACAAAAATTGTTGATTTCACTCACACTGGAGAGAGGATGCTCAGGAACAACAATGTCGCGGAGTCACAGCTAATGAGAGCGAGACGTGCGCTGAAACTAGTTAGGAAATTGGCAGCCACAACAGGTAGCACTGGAGTTGTTTTGAGGCAGGAAATTTCATGCATAGTTTTCAGTATCAGCTACCTGAGAGATATTCTGCAGTATGGGGAGCGCCATAATGACCTTCAGCTTTTAGCAATAGATATTCTAACAAGCATGGCTCTAGATAAAGATGCAAAAGAGAAAATTGGGAGCACAGGGGGGATGATAAGCCTACTGTTTGGTATTTTCCTTAATGGTGAAATACTTGAAAATGATGGAAATCTAAGGGTCAGTGCAGGAGGAGCACTGGCAATGCTGGCACTGGAGGATCAGCAGAATTGTGAGAGGATGCTGAAATTGGATGTGATCGGAAAACTAGTTGTAGGGCTCAACGACAAGTCTCTGTCCATAAACTCGGCCAGAATTTTGAGAAACTTGTGTGCATATATAGGATCAGACTGTCAGCACAAGATGACACAGGTTACAGAAGCTGCAGACTTTGTAAGTTCCTCGTCACCACATGTTTAGCCGTCACTTTGTAAGGCAACAGCGCTTAGAGCCAGAATAGAAGATACGCACATGCTATTGCAGTCACAACTAGGTGAAAGCACACACACATTCACTAAAACACATTCTTTTCATTGCATAAATTTTGGTGTCCCTTTCATTTTGGAATGAGAAATTTAACCCTTCTTGCTTTTTATTCTCGCAGGTTCTGAGGGCTATCATGTCGGAAGAACCAAAAACTCAAGAAGTTGCAATAGGACTTGCAGCCCAAGTTTTCAGATTTACAGATGCCTTGCAGTTTCACAGAGCACTCTCACATGCAAGCATAAGGAAAACAGAGCTGCCAGCAAAATTGGTGCAAATTTTGCGGAACTATCCAAGACCCTCAGTCATGGTTCCAAGGATCAGAAGGTTTGTTGTTGAATTGGTGATAACGATGATGAGAGCAGAGAAAGGAACAAGAACAATATTCAAGACATTTCAGCTGGCAAATGAGCTCAATTGTGTTGCGGCGACTACTTCTGAACTTGAATGCTTCAGTGTTTTCTCAGGAACTGTTGGCTTGAGCCGTCATGGAACCTCTCTCCATTCACTCTTGGATGAGGCACATGAATTGCTAAATGCTGCTTAACTATCAGCGTGCAAAATGCACGGAGCAGAAGTAACGGATGGTTTGCTGAAGGGTGAAAAACTTTAGACTGCAGACCAAGAACACATCCCACTCTGTTGTATCATTATATTATTCCTGGTTTAGATTTGCTTTGCAATTTGTTGCATCATTATGCAATTCCTGGTTTCGATTTGCTTAGCTGTGCTTTTAAATGTGCATTCATTGTCCTCAATTATCAAATTGTTAATTTCTGATGTTTTTTGACAGGTTGATTACACAGGTAAAACCACTCAGAACTTGGTACTGCGAGACACTACCTTCGTAACAATATGTCATTACTTCAACAATAATTGGAGAACAGTGTCTCATTCTTAACTTTAAACTTGGATTTCACCATAAATGAACTATTGGCTTTCTTCAATATGAATGTCCTACATCCGCCCCTTTCGTCATGTGACCGAACTCTTGTTGCTGATTTGTGCATAGTGCAGCCAAAACTCAGATACCATCGATTATACACCTTTTCAAACAAATTCCGTATAGAATAACCAACGGCAAGTGTGATGCACGAGTGTTTGACATCAAAGAAACCTGAAAAATGCGATAGTCTTTTATAAGGAAGTATGCCAGGGGACCCAAACCATCTCACGAATACCCTGGCGATGCCACAAAGCCGGTGCACCGCATGCGCTCCTAGTAATGTCCTTGTGAAAGGTGTTGAAGACAGACCATGGATCAAGTCAACGGGCTTTAAAGAAGAGAAAGATTAAGTAGCGCTTAAAGCGTCCCTCACTAATAAACAAAAAAACAGATTGACAAGAAAAGATCGATGATTGTTTGAGAGGCACCGGATCACAAGCACTAAGATCAATGTTTTGAAATGCAAAATGGACATCCTCACTCAAAGGGTTCTTCACCATTAAAAAACAAACAGTTTTACAAGAAAAATCAACGATGTTTGCCAGACATTGGGCCACATGCACTCATATGAATGTCTAGAATAAATTATTGTGGAAAATGAGAAACACCTAAGTAGCATATGGTCGTTGCATTTATTTGGTACAGGCTAACTTGAGAACATCATCCAGTTCAGTTAAAGTTATTAATTGCGCTACAGCTGTGTGGGGGTAGAGAGAGAGAGGGAGAGAGTTTCCCCAAAAATTCATTTTATATTGAGGGGCAGGGAAGACAAAAACAACCGGGATGACAGGGAAAAAAAAAAGCCTCAAAATGTATAAAAAGGAAACAATGGGGGGCAATAAACCCAAAATTCAGCACAAAGTGAGTTTGGCATCCCTTCTATACCACCTCATCGACAAGTCACACAATTATGAACTAAGAAGCGACCGAGCTAAATGCTCCCTTGCAGTGGCCAAGGCTTGAGTTATTGTCTGCACAACAAGTAGCATGCACTTAGTAAGCACAGATACTAGATGAATACCCTCTTCCACAAAAGTGGAATCACAATAGAGACTAACTCTAATGGATAATCACAAGAAGACTAACTCTAATGGATAGAATACACTTGCACGAGAATGACAACCAAAAACAGTCTAGCAGATGATCAAGAAAGAGGTACCTGTTCAGAGAGTATGGCTCCTCCCTCTAAACCTTGGCTAGCCACATTTCCCGCAATAACATTTGCATCTGTCTCAAGGATAATGCTGAAAGGATTTGGATGTACCATAAGAGTATAAGTACGACATAAGCATCAGAAGAGTCGATTCTTCAACATAAAAACATCACCAAGCGACTAGACCCATGGAGCTAAGGGTACAACAAAAAATTTAATCGTATAAGGACAACATTCGTTGCATATCACCAACATAGATCACAAACATCGTTAAAATCAATCACCTTACGTATTAGTATCGCTCAGCATTCTCAAAGCATTATTTCATGATTACTTTTGCGTACTACCATTAAATCATTTCATTTCACAAATGTGAACACAGAAAGCATCCAAAAGAAGTACCCACAGCATATCTTTTTTAACTTTAGTTCTAACATTTGTTTCTAACAAGAAATTATTTGCAAACTTCCATTTCCAGCATTGAATCCATAAATATGGGCAATTTTTCTGCTGAACATGCATGTGATTACAATTGTTAAAACTTAAAAGTACTTGTGCAAGGAATCTTGTTTGTGTAAGTTTCATTCGGCTCATCTATGTATATGTTTCTATCTCAGGCTGTTCATTAACTTCCATGGGCAAAAATAACTCCTTTTCATAACACAAGACATGACTAACAACTTCGATGGACGAAGCATTCTCTGCAAAATTACTTTAAAACCATCTTTTTTAAAAGCAAGGAATTTCAGCTAGAAGTGCAAATACATCCAAGACAATAACAAAGCTAGTGTACACCATGAAAAATCTCATATTCAACTAAAAGAAATTAACTTGTCGTTTGCAGCTGAAAAAAGAAAGCCCATATGCTAATGCTTTACAGAGAACCCTATTGCATTAAACCATTCAACATGATCAAATTAATGAAGCGTACCAACCTACCACATAATGTAACATCAGAAAAGCAAGAAACAGTATTGAGAATATAAAGTGAAACAGCTTTATTCATACCCTCCATCAACAATCTCATCTAAGCATAGAAGAATGAGATCCAAATTCTCAAGTGCAGACCTTTTCTCAACATTGTTCCTGAGACAAGATTGCATACACTAGTTAATATATGAGCAAGCAACCAAGACATTATACTGAATGCTAAAAGTTCATGCAAAGTTGGACAGAAAGAGCTCTCATTTTTATATGATATTCAAAGAACTACTTGAAAGCATGAAATAGAAACGAAATAGCAGCACCTCAGAAGGATGCCGACTGCATCAAAGAAAGCTTGAAGGACTGTGGAAATGATAAGCTCGTTTTCATCATCACCACCAGTCACAAAGAAATGCAGATCGGCGATGAATTTGTAGATTACAATGTAACCATCAAACATAGTTATCTCCGCTGGAGAACAAAATAAAGGGAAACTAAGGCTGAAGTTTATGCATCACAAAAGACCATGAAAAGTCATGAAACATCCAGCAAAAAATGGACACCTTCTGTCCGTGCATTTGATTTCTGAGTCTTAGTGAAAACTGATTTCTCATAAGCCAACTTTGCATTGAGCGTTGGCCAGTCATCTGAATAATACTTCACAGCAACACGCTTCCCTTCTGAGTCGAGAAGAAGAATATTTTTTATTGAAGGAAAAGAATCCTGCATTTCAACAGCATGGAACACTCAATTCAAAATAATAGAAATGGAGACATGCAGAGAGCAAAAGAGATTACAATGATAAAAATATTTAGTTTAAGCGTTTCCATTGCATGGTTGCTGCCACGAGAATGGGAATAAAATACTGAAGGGTTGTGAAGACAAACAGGCAACGTTAGAACTGTCGAGAAAAACAGCATAAGCGAAAAAGTAAATTACACAGAATGGAGCACGGAAAACTATTACTGGCAATCCCATACTACTAAGTACCTTTAAACAAGATCCTAGTTCGTCATTTTTTTAGATATTTTGATCCCATCCCAATCTCTTGTGCTGCGTTTATCTAACATGCCAAAGTAAGACACAAAGAAACCATGAAAGTATTCCAAATTAACTTCCAATTTTAACGGTCTTCATCTGCATCAATATCATTCAAGAAGGTCCTGTCAGATACATGAGTGGACTGTATGCTTTCCACAAAAAGCATTAACATTTCAATCGTAACAGCACACTAACCATTGGGAAACGAATCTGTATAACAAAATTTTGATACACGGACTAACCGGGGAAGAACAAGAGATACAACCATTTAGTTCTCGAGAACAATCACATTTAAAAGTGATCAACATCCATTTAAACATACCAAAACAAGTCACAAAAGGCTCATCTCATCAAAAGCAGAAAGCAAGTTACCGAAAACCGCAAAACCTGATCAACCAAAAGAAGGTTCATGAAAATTTCCCAGTATGCAATTGAAACAGAAAATGATTATTCTTCTCCTCGCAGGAATCTCTTTCTGTTTCAAACTGAGAACGGCCTCCAAGAAAAACCATGTTCCTCCGTCAGTCACCATCCGCTTGATTCCACACTAGTTAAATCTCAAGCATTGCATGGATCTCACAGCGGTAAATACAGAAAAGATCAAGAAACAGCCATATACTTCAGGAAGTAATCCATATAAAGGAGCAGATCAAAAAGCAGGGCACGATTGAGATGCGTACCATTAAAGATTTCGGAGAAAATTGTCCGGGAAACGTAGATCTGGACCTGAAAATAATGGCAAACTAAGAAAAAAAGGGAGATCTCTCCGATTAAATGCGAGAAGAAAGAAGATTACCGGGAAATTAAAGCGTCTCGGCTTGCGACTCCGCCGGTTGATTTCGTTCGGAGGACAACTGACGAAGGAATTCCGAAGGTTCACCAAGCAAGATCTTCGCTGAGCTTATATAGAGAGAGTCGGTGGCGGGACCTCACCGAGGAGAAATGTGGTGCGGGCATGCGCACCATCCCATGAGTAGGATTGGGAATGGATCCAACTCGCTATGTAGGTTTTTTATCCGGATCTAAAAGTACCACCCAATATGTTTTTCAACTGGATTTAAGCTCATATTGATGCACTTTTTCCGCATGTAGGCTGGGATCTTCTATATCTGCAAACGAATATGGATCAACCGTTATATGTTTATACTATTCTTCATATAGTTTTACAAGGTTTAACGCTAATTTTATCAATCAGATCCTGTTATTTGGTTCCAACTTACTTCCTCAAAGCTATTTGATTCATGTTTGGATGATACTGCTGGTCATTTAGACTTGGATTCAAGTTAGCGTTGAATTACACCAGCAGCATCAGATCCATTTCATACCATCAGGCTCACAGACAAAGATATTTGGACAAAAAAGGATAGGAATGTGATAGAAGGTATGGATCGATAGTTAGGAGAGACCTGAAGCCCCAACCAGATTCAAAGAACCGGTTTTACGATCTGGACTAAGCAAGTTCTATTTGCCTTCGCATACCTGTTGGTCGTTCGTGTTTCCCACATTCTCAGAATTCCCTGGTTCAGATCCAAGTTCAGCTCTTGCTTCACTGGATCCAAGTGCAACTTTTCTTCCTGGACTCGTGAGTCTATCTCTGGACCACCCGAGATGGGTCTATTACGTGGGTACAAGTGCTGCCTGAATGTAGTGTCAACTACAGTTCTGGATCTGGTACTCTCTGTTCGGACCCTAACCTAGCCGCTGGAACACTTTTCTTTTTCAGAAAAACTTTTTTTTTTCCCCTTCAAACTTACATTTTCATTTACCGTGTGCACTACTTAAGTGGCCTTGGTGAGCGCATGACTATGGAGATTAAATTCGTTAACTGATATGTTTCGCCTAAACATAAGTTGTAACAACTCGACCCACTCTTAGGTTCGGGTCCCTAGTTTGGCGGATCCCAACTCGTCCCCTAACAGTTTCAATTCCAACCTCAAAAAGGATAGAAACCATGACAATCATCTCATTAATGACCCTAATTTATAAGTTTTTGAAGATCCCTCACAATCTTCAATACGAAATTAAATTTATGATGTGTTACAATCCACCCCCCTTAAGACACACGCGTCCGCGCGTGTGAGACTTTAGGTCCGCGTGTTGAACTAGCTCTGATACCACTGTAACGATCTGACCCACACCTGAGTTCGGTGGATCCCGACCCACAACCTAGTGGTTTCAGTTCCAGCCTCAAAAAGGCTACAACCAAGACAACCATCTGTTCAATAACCCACTTTATAAACATTTGAAGATTCCTCACAATCTTCAATACGAGGCTAAACATTTGGGGCGTTATAATTATTGTAACACCCCAGAAATTTAGTCTCGTATTGAAGATTGTGAGGGATCTTCAAGAACTTATAAAAGGATGTCATTAATGAGATGATTGTCCCGATTCTTAACCTTTTTGAGGTTGGAGCTGAAACTGTTGGGGAGCAGGTTGAGATCCATCAAATTAAGGACTTGAGCCCAAGAGTAGGTCGAGTTGTTATAGTGGTATCAGAGCCGGTTCAACACTCGAGCCTAAAGTCTCACACACACAGACCCGTATGCCTTGAGGAGGGTAGATTGTGATGTCCCAAATGTTTAGCTTTGTATTGAAGATTATGAAGAATCTTTAAGGGTTTATAAAATAAGTTATTGAATAGATAATTGTCTTGGTCCTAACCTTTTCGAGGTTGAAACAGAAACCACTAAACGGTGGGTTGGAATCTACCGAACCAAAGATCCGAGCTCAATAGTTGGTCGAATTGTTACATAAGTACTTCCATGAAAGAAGCAAAACCATTTCATTCTACAGTAGTTTGAACTGACATATTCATGTTGAGTGAGCAAGAGAATCATTTCATTCTACAACTGAGCAAATAGCTGAATACCTTACCCTTTAAATAGTTGCGGTGCTTTGGGATGATACATTGCTATGCATTTATGCTTAAATACAAGAGGCAAGAGGCTGATGCCCTTAGAATTCAAAACATACATACCAACCTCCGCGCCAACCCCTTCTGGAATGACGTACAACCATGTTATTCTAAAAACAAATCATCTCAAAAAGTGCGAATGTTAAAAATAAATAATGTCAAAATCGATATTGAATGTGCCGTCGCCTATAAGACCGAGATCAACCAAAAAGGAACAAACAATAGAAAGGAAATTAAAGATGCCGACGCCATGGCTAGCACCAACGCCTCTCACAGAGCGAGGCGCCTAAAGGCGCAGAACCACGCAAGAAGGTTTTGGCATGTTGGACGGCCATTGCGGGACGATGGATTGCACTGGCTTTACCCACACAAATGCTAACTACAAATACATGGAAAATATCAAGATTATATGCTTTAGGTAAGTTATGAAAACATTATACATACACATGCATTGGAGAAACAGCACAGACGTGTATCGTACATTTTTGCCTGCGAGGCAAGCAGAAAAAACCTACCAATTGCAAGTGAATAGCGTTTTACACAAACCCAAGGGAACCCAGCAGCAGCAAAACCAGGCCCCTTTGCCCGCAGTGGGTTGCAGATCTGCCACACACTTGTCACGGAGGCTGTGAACTATGAGACTCCTGTCCAGGTATTGTCGTATTGGTGAACCCGACTCTGCTAGTCTTCGGGCATAACTGGCACTTTGTTTGGCAGTTTCCACCACAGCATGTAATCGTGCTTGACGGATGCACTACTGCTATCTTCACCGTTTTATAGCTGTTTCTCTTACATTGAGAAGTTGCACACATGGTTACAAATCAAGGGAAGCCGGAAAGATTCTTTACATGCGCATCGTATCTACTGACTCAGACTCATCAAAGAGAATCAGTCCATCCATTCCCACAGATCAAGCTCCCACCTGTCACTAAACAATCCAATTCTGCAGGATCATGCTCAACCCTTGTTCCTAAACAAGCTGAGCCTGAAAACGGTGGACGAAACTATCCATTATGTGCATTCACATGTTCTTTGGCAGCAAAGCATTCGCATCTGCAGGCTGATCCAAGTGCTGCTGCTGTGCTGAGAGATCCCCATTGCACAAACATCCAGTAGATGAAGACTTAAGCTGTTCTGCTTGACTTTCTGAAGCTGGCAAAGACGACGACTTGGACAAGACAGGGTCAAGTGTCTGACAGTCGGTAACTGAAGGTGGCTCAGCATGTACCGTTGTTACTGAACTTTTTGGGTGAGAAAGTGTTTTCAACTCAGGTTGGCAAACAACCAGAGAATCAATGCAACTATCTCCAGCTGTTCCCTCAAAGGAAGGTCCTTCGGTAGGTGAAGTACTCCTTCCAGCTGAAGGTGAGTCATCCGTTTGACATGGATCTTCTGAACTCGCCGACATTGGATCCTCACTTGTTGACCCAATGTTCATCTCCTTGAGCGAGAGAATGATCGCTTCTGATAGCATCTGCAATGAGACAAGAGATCAAATTTCATGCAAAGAAATGGAGAAGCAAAAAGATGCCTCCTGTGCCTACACGTTCTCCATTCTTGAACTGCAAGGCACCCTGAAAATGGATCATCGGATTACTCTGTGGGAAGTGAACGAAGTAAAATGGACCGACCAGAGATTTATTACAGACACGTATCCCAGCATAAACCAGACTTTTTGCTGTAACTACATCTTTCTTGACTCAAATACTGCAAATGCAAATGAAGAACATACATGCAGCTGCACCCGACAATAATCTCGAAGGTAAGATGCATATTACTCTTAATGCATGTGACTCACCCATTCATTGAATCATTACAGATACAGAAGCTGATTGTTGAAGAGAATTAGGATTATTTGTCAGGTAATCATGCCTTGGATCATGGATGATAGTGTTGGAAGCTACAGGCTACTGAGAGCAGTTTCTACTACTGTACTTAGACATGACTGAATGGAAGGTTTCACCATTTCAAGGGTTTGGAACATGTGAAGCAGGCGTTCAACCATCAGTAAGAAGTACAGCACTTCTTCTGGCTCTACTTCAGAATCCAGTAATTTTGTCTAGAAGAATTCAATGAAGAGTTAATGATGGTGGTCTTATTAATGAAAAAGAGAAGGTTGTAGGGAAAACTGTCGCAAATATTGTTCTTGGGATTTTAATGGCAAGGTTTTTCTCGGGTATATTTTGGTGAAATTTTCTCTCGAAAAAATCTTGGTAACTTATTTTGAAATCCAACAAATCCAACAAATTAGATAAAAATGAAATAAATGAGAAACTAAACACAGCATAAAAATTAACTAGTTAAAATGATAAAACAGTGTTTTAGTAATGATAGAAATGAAGATCAATAATTTAACTAAATTTTTAAACTTTAAAGGAAAATAAATGTAAAAATGATATGAAAAAAACACGATAAAAACATGAAAAAACATGTAAACTAATTTGGCATTTAAAAAAATAGTGTCTTTTTTGTTTTGTTTGGATCTTTTTTAACAGAAATATCGTGTCTTTTTTCGAAAAAGATGTGAGATTTGTGACAACGAGAGAAACTATGATAGCAAACCCAAACAAAAAGACCAAATGAAGGGTAAAAAGTAAAAACCATGATCTCACAGGGTCTAACTATTAATATTGATAGCAGCGGAAGAAAAAAAATACAGTGAAATGGTAAAATACAAGTGCAGCCAATACAAACAATTGTTTGGTACAAGGAGGGCATGAAGACACAGCAGCATTGGATACACTGAATACACTTGCTGCAAGAAGAAAACTCCAACTAAGAAATAAGGAAAAGAGGTAGAAAGTACACATAAATGAATCCTTATACTATGCTTCCAAATGAAGTAGTACCCAAACTAACCTGTTTCAGAACTAAGTACAGGAATTAACATTACAGGATAGCTATTTTCCTAGCTATCCAATGATGATGATAGCCTCAGAACTACGACATAGGAAAAACGAGAAGTAGCAAAAGGCATCCTTTCAAGCAGAATGTGAGATTGACATTGACAAATGAAGAAAGCGTAGAAAACCTACTCGACATGTACGAAAATTGACAATGGATATCAATGGAAAAGGTTGAGCAACTTACTCTTTCTTCATCTTCAACACTGTAGGGGAAATCAGCTACACTACCATATGAAGATCCAGCAGAATGGCCACCAAAAGTAGAGTGACTGAAGGGAATAGTGTATGAATTAGATTCGTCTAAAGATGAACAGTTAACACCCTGACTTGCATCCTCCTGCAGCATTTTATAGACATCAATTGTTTTGACGCATAAAACTTCAGTTGACACAAAATAACCAAGCTAGACTATATCAATGCACACACATAGACACATGCAGAGACAGAGACAGAACATTTTTCTGAAAAACAAACTTTAAACTTTAAAGTCCAATATAATTGAAAATGCCCATGTCATAACCCCCTTGTTCATCTGACAAACATTATAAATATCTCAGTAGCTTAGGGAAGAGAAACATGCAACAAGTCAATAACACTGCCAAACAATTTTTTAATATTATTAAAGCAATTAAAAAATATATCTAAATGGAGAAAAAAGAAGGAATCATTTGAAAAAGTAAACTGCAGAATAAAAATAGGCTAACTACTTATGTTGCTAAAATCACTAGGTGCAGCCTAGGCTAAGCCTAGACCCTAGCTAGGGCAAGGCACATTAAGCAGTCAATAGAAAAAAGTGGCATATTAATTTCTAGAAGCAACAGCAAAACTGAAGCATTTTAGTTGAAAAATCTACAAAATCAAGTTAAAAAGCCTGAAAACATCAATTAAACATTCCATAACATAATAATAAACACAATCAAAAGTTTGAGAGAGCAATTCAACCTATGTTACATAGGTACGGGTTCGAATTATTTTCAAAAGAACTTGGGTATGGGGGTGTGGGGTGTGTGTATGTGCGTGTGTGTGTGTGTGTGTGTAAGAATTCAAACAAACAAAATAGCACATTCATGATTCAAAATTTATAGATTCTAAAGAAGAAACTATTGAACAAAATATGAAAGCGAACAACTACGCATGCATTTACCGAGCATAAATGGTGTAAGAAAAAAACTGAAATCCTAAATTTTGGATAGGAAAGGTCTCAGTCAACTTTGTCCGAATCCTAAATCGGACGGATACAGTCCCAGGTACGTTGACCACATTCGGTACTGTTTGACTAGTACCCAAGAAATACCTGGGACAGTACCAATACCAGTACTGGTGTCGTACCCGACCGCTATGGGTACGCTGCCTTTACAGCACTACCCATGTGACAAAGAATTCAACAAGTTGAACAGTTAAATTTTAAAGGTTATAGCATGAAGAAAGAGAATTTCCAATTTGACTTCACTGCTTTGCAATATTATAGAGAGCAAAATCTCTTAATTTCCTAAATACCAACTATTCAATCCCTAATTCTTCTAAAATAAGAAAATTTATACTAAAACCCGAAATTATTAAATAAAAGTTTTCCAAGACTGAGGAACACAAGCCCTCAGCTTACCATGTTATTGTTATAGAACTGTCTTTAGGATATATATATATATATATATATATATATATATATATATATATATATATCCTAAAGACAGTTCTATAACAATTATATATAAAAACCTGCTTTAGATTGCAGAAGAAAAAGAAAAACATCAGCCACCGATAGAAGAAGACAAAAAAAAAGATTGTTGTAGAGTGCAGGGGCGCCATGTGTTTCCACATGGTAGGTAACCTATGCTTGGCCCACCTCGCCTATTAGCCAATGGCTTAAACAAATTTTTAGTAACATAGTATTTAGAAAACCATACTTTAGTTCAAAATCAGCTGATAAACACATACATACACACACACATACACAAAAAAAAAAAAAACAAAAGAAAACCCAATGGACCCTATGGATCAAAAACCACAGCCAACCCAGGCGTAGCATATTGTCAACCCTTTCTCAACAGGAAAAGATGTGGGAAGAGTATACTGTACCAGATGTTCCTCCTGTCCACGAATATCAACAGGGACCTAAAAAATAAGAATACCAAATAATAGTGGTTAATAAGGACAGAATGTTTCCTTTGAGAAAGTCTAGCTTAAGAACACTGAGTATGAAGCCATTTTTATTTTAAACAAGATATCTATTTTGTTGGTAAACGATGCAAAAATGAGGGCTTCAAACAGCAAATTTTCAAATCTCTTCACAGTATATGCTGAAAGGTGGTTCAACAAAAGCAAGAAGTGAATAGAACAAAGCTTTCCAAGAAAAAGAGAGGTTCAATCAGATTGATGAATAGAGACCAAGCATGTGTAAGCGTGCTAGAGGACACCTTCAGGAAGGACTTAAAGCAAGTTAGAATCACAAAACAATGGACACTTGGTAAGCCGAACCTTTCAGGAGAGTAGGACAAAAAGGTTAACCTTTTCTAGTTAGCTTTATTGTGTTCTACAAAGTGCACCTTCGTAACCCATGTAATTACAATCTTTTGGGCTATGTCACACGGGTACTCCTCTATGGCCCTGGGTACGGCAAAGGTGCGGTCAATGCAGCATCGGGTACGGTCAATGTACCCGGAATCATTTTTTTCCATTTTCGGACTCGGTCAACTTTGACCGAGTTCAAAGTTGTCCAGTTTTTGAGTTGAAAATTAAAAATCCCCCTCTCTTTTCCTGTTTCCTTTTTCACTGTAAACATTTCTTGTACATAGTTCCTCACAACTTTTCATTTAAAATTTTCCATACAATGTTTCGAAAATCCATCCCTTCTCTATAACTTGACTCTTCGATAATAGTGTGAGCCATAACCATAGCGATGTCAATATATCTTAAAAGTGTGACCTGTTGCTCCTTCTAATCTTGATGATGCGACGGAGAATCAAGAAAGCTGATGTATTTGTATGTCACTTACTTCCATACTGTGTTTTGGATAATGATTTATGAATATGTTATTCATTTTGAAATTTTTTGACATATATATATATATATATATATATATATATATATATATATATATATATATATATATATATATATATGTCCGCGTGTGTGTACGGCCGTACCTCCGCACCCAAATTTTTTGAAAATGGTCCGTACCCATACCTATGTGACATAGCTTTTGGGGTTTATCTGAACCTGCTTATGATTAATGACAGTATATATTATATGCCCTACTGCATGTACACAACTGCATATCAATTCTTTCAATTAAAGCTGATTCATACTGGCCCAATGCAATGAAAATTCTCTATAAAATAATTTAGGCCCTAGCACATCCTTGACATTGTAAACCTCTGAAAGGAAATTTTAGATATAACTGCAAAGTTTCTCTCTTCTTCTCTTCCTGACACAGCAATATACAAATGCACATCCAGCAATTATTAACCATAAGCTATTGGCTAAATCATGCAAGACTCACAGTATCCTTAATACATTTCAGGCTTTCAGCCTTCAACCATTAATAAGGATGTGGAGTGGACATAATTCAGCAACCTCCTCATAACAACCTCAATCAAAAAGCACCTCCTCAAAACAAAGTACATAACACTATTTGATGAAAATTCAATTTCTCATATGGTGTTCATACCTCTGTTCTACTCATAGGTCTTCTAAGAGGCAATTGATCAGTGACATCACCTGAACATAATTAGAAGACTCATAACTCAGGTAAAAAAAAAAATGTGCAACATCTGATTGAGATAATTGGCAAAACAGGTGTTTGTCACATCAGAGCCATGCCTGTTGAGAAAGGTGTGTGAGAATCATAATCTTGAAGCCCAACTCCATCCACGCTATCCCAGCTATTCTACAGAAAGGAAAAAATCAGTCAATAATCATGCAACAACATTTAAAATTTTTAACATCAGAAAGACCAAGAAGTATGCATTAGAGTTTCTTAGTACCTGATCAAAGTAATATTCATGGTCTAATGGAAAAGAGATCCCGTCAGCTGCATCAGTTGGAGGATGCAGTACATTGTGGAAAAAAATAGTTATGGAATCAAAGTAAAATTGTGGGCGTTGTGAGTTGTGGTCTCCATCAAATTTGATAATATTTTTGTCCCCCTGCAAGGCCATAAGACATCAACAATATTAGATAAGCGACATGCAAACTCCACGGAATTAGAAACAATATTAAGTATCTCCTGCAAGATAACTTTTATGCCATATTGTTTATATATGTGTGAGCTATTTAGTTGCAGCGATTTTGATCTTGTACCCTAATTTAAGTACATATATATCTGTGTGTGTGAGTGTGTATAACATTGCCCAGTCTTATGCAGTGTTTCAGAAACTTAACCACATAGATATATGGACAATATTTGAAGTGACCATAGTTGAAAAGCCAAGAAAACTTGATGTCTAGATCACGTTTTATGACCCTAGAAAGCTAAGAACCTAGTCCATATAAATTTAAAACCACTAGAAAATCTGGTCTATACATCAGATTTTCAATATTT
Organism: Nymphaea colorata; assembly: GCF_008831285.2. Lineage (NCBI taxonomy): Eukaryota > Viridiplantae > Streptophyta > Magnoliopsida > Nymphaeales > Nymphaeaceae > Nymphaea > Nymphaea colorata. The sequence goes on along the minus strand of NC_045146.1, from coordinate 13,970,567 downwards.
TCTTCTTTGAACATAAAAGTTTAATCATGTTGTGTACATTTGCATGGCTGGATCCATGGAAACAGGTTGCAAATAGGTAATCCAGACAGTCCCTAGACAGCAGATACACACACATATATATGTATATATATATAGAGAGAGAGTTTATGGAATTATGTCCAACTATGAGGAGTTTGATTAACTTACTGATAGTTCTCAATGTGCCATGTGCAAGATTACTCTTTCAAAAAGGTAGATAACAGCTTTGTGATTTAAAGGAAAGAAACATATTTACTTAGTACACCAAGTTTTTCTTGATTCACAGTATTTACATAGTTTACATATTTCACAAATATAGTTTACATATTTTATAAATATATACGATACATATCTCTTTGCCCACCCAACACCCATGCCTTTATGGAGGATACTGCATCCATATTCATGTACATAGAGCTTCCTTCAATTTTTGTGTTCCTTTTTGTATATATATCTTTGCCTACCCACGCTCCCACACCCGTCTTTTCAAAGAATACTGCATCCACATTCATGTACACAGGTACCCAGCTTCCTTTCCTTTTTGTAACAGATTACTTCGCTAAGCACACCAAATCTCTCAGAGTATACAGCCTTAAAATATATTACAGGTGGCTTAGCACATAAGGTTGAAATTTGAAAATTACGAAGAAATTAATGTTTGTCAATTGTCACCATGTAACAATGAGGCCAGTGAGTAAACAAGCAACATAGAGAAATGACTTACTGCATAGGTATCATATATTCGATCTGAATGATGAGGTTGAATAAAATCATCTTCAGTGGCGTGCCCAAATAAAGCTGGAACAAAGCAAGATTTTGCTACCTACAAAAACTAAAATTCTTAGGCATGTGCTCAGGCAGAAGGAATAAATTCATGCAGTAATCTAGGCAGAGTTGAGAGGACAACATGAACTATAAAGGGAAAAAGAATGAAAAGCCAATGCAAACAAGACAAGTTATTTGCTAGCATGAAAAGCTCTTGAATTTGCATTGGTCAGTGATAGGGACTTCACACATATAGGTCGTAATGTGATAACATGTGACGGGAATTTTAAAGGGTATGAAATTTCTCCAGTTTAAAATCATCTATATGTACAGAGCAATAATCCATTGGCATGCTAATCGGTAATTACTATTAAACCATTATGACTTTTCAGGAGTCCATCACAAAGTTAAAGCCTAAGACAAACAATCAGATCATCCAATAATGGTATCCTGTTGATTACCTCAACAGCATTTAGATTTGCTATATCAAAGTTTGCCTTCTTCTGGACAACCCTGCGCATATAGTGAATTGCAACCTTCACCTAAAACGAAGTGAAAGGTTAAAAGCTTAAAAATTCAGTTAATCAAGCATCAACTAAAAGACAGGGGGAGGAAGGAAAAAAGAATCACTTACAGTAAATTTTGGTAGGCGGATTTTGTAAGTGTCAACAAGTTCCATCATCAAGTCAATCAAATTGGCAAATGGACTGTCCAGAACCATTCCAGCGATAGAGGGATCTTCAGCACCATATAGCAAACTGTCAAGAAAAAGGACAGTTGGAGAACGTTATATAACGCAGAGGTACCAAATACCACTAACCAGAAAATAATAAAGTAATATGCACTCTCCAGGAAAGGGCATATAATTAATTCAGCGTCAATACATAAAACATAGACTCAGATCATTTTCAGTAAAATATAAAATAGGGCTTAAGTACTGCTTAATATTGGTTCAAAATGAAGCTACTGTTGTATATTGCAACAACATTTTACAGTAAAAAAATAAAAAAGCTAAAATTTGGCCAGGAGACCAGCTAGAACTTCAATGACTTAAAAAGTCAGTAACAGTTCCCTAAAATTTTTCTCCTCAATTAGATTCATTGAGGTAAAATTCCAGGGAGACTTAGCATGCATGATTAAGATATTCCCTGATTGCAAACTGTGAGGTGACACAGTTAACTCATATAATACAATGAAAGAAAGACAAGGTATAATTTGCTACAATTAAAAAACGAAATACAGTAAATAAAAAAAAAAACCTGGTTACAGCACCCATTGAGCGACCCCACAAACCAATTAAAGAAACATTGCCTTCAGTTCGCAGATAGTTGACAACAGCCTTGAGATCATCCTTCTGAAAATTACTAAAAGCACATATTAGTGGAAAATTTACCAGAGAAAGCAATGTTTCATTTTCTAAATAAAAACATGAAGCTTTAGATCATGCACACAAAGGGCACGAAAATTGTTTCCATAATTCAGCAGGTGTCACAAAAATGAAACTGCACAGAAATATGAAGTAATATGTTGAATCCTTGATATCACTCGTAACTAGGTGAGCAGTGAACCTATGTATGTACTTGTACTTGTAAGTTGCTTGCATGTAGATGCAATGACACATATATATGTTTGTGTGCATATGCATGTAGAAAGTAGAAACAGCAAGGCATGAAAGCCCATTTTAGCATAGTGAAAAATTCCAGAGAGTTATCAGTTCTCAATAAATTTAGTGAGATTAAACGCAGTTCAATCATACACATTATTCTACAATAACATTCTCTGATATTCTACATAAAGGTTAAAAAGGAAAAGCTCCATAAAGCATAAACTATAAACAGTAGAAATTGGAGCAAAATTACACTCCCAAATCACAATATTCAAATCAATCTCATTTATTTAATTGAGATCCTGATATCCTCAGGAGTTTACCTCATTCCACCCTAAAGTAACATGGTCTCCTTCTGAAAGTCCAGAACCAGAAAAATCCAGAGTGAAAACTGTGATATATGATGGCAACAAAATGATGGCAGCTTCACTGGCATCCACCCTAGAGCCACTGCAAATGTATGACAAAATGAGTCATGCAAGCATATTCAATTTATTCAACTGTTCTTTGCAACAGATTCTTTAAATAAGGCAACAAAAAGGAAACAACAAGATGCCTTACAGTGTTTAAACAGATACTTAAAATATTATATCGATTATGTTAGGGTTTGTCTAAACCAAAAAGGCATAAGGTTACACAAGGCACAAGATACGGTAGGTAGTTGTAACCCCGTATCGTGCAATACGTATCGTATAGGTTTGAAAAACCTATACGATACACCTACGATACACGATACACTTGTGTATCATATGCGTATCGGTTGTATTGTGCGATACGGGGCCCATATCGTACGATACGCCCCGATACACCCCCGTATCGTACAATACTATTTTTTGTGGTTTTTTACAAAAAAAAACTTTTTTCTCCCTCTTTCTAAACATGTCTAAAAGTTGTCAGAGGGGAAAGTTTTACTAGTTTTTCTACAAAAATCACCCATTTATGTGATAAATCGTCGATTTAGAGGAGAACTTGCTTGTCGATAAGAAGGTTTACTCATGGCCCGTGGGGATGATGGGAACTTGATTGATGATAATCATAATATATTATTTGTTGCAAACTTGTAATGTAATCTAAAACACTTTAAAGTTTAAACTTTAAAGTTCTCATGGATGTATATTATGTTGTTATGAATTTCTTATTTGTCATTTCTAAATGTTCAGTGTTAATATATTATGGTTTATGAATGATGTGATGAGTTTTTTTTAATATATATAAAGCATGACTTTTTTAATTGATTTTTTGCTTTTCCTGATTTTACCGATTTTTTCTAATTTTTAAATATTTTTATGAATTAAAAAACTAATTTACGATACGTTTACGATACGTTACGATACGGTGTATAGGTCGGCCCAACCGATACACGATACGTTACGATACGGTGTATAGGTCGGCCCATCCGATACACGATACGCTACGCCTTTTAGAATATTGGTTGTAACACTAAGTTCCTACCAAGACAAATGGTCAGAAGTTATTGGTTTTCCATAGATTGACCAAAATGTACAACATGCATCATTAAAGACATCTCAGTAAATTCAACTTATGAAAGAACAGTTTGAAATGGATTTGGTATGCTTGACTTGATATCAAAGCTTCCATTTACTCAGGAAAAGATAGACTTTTTAAAGAAAGGATAAAGAAAAAAGACAGAAACAAGGCAAGGAAAAAATGAATATGTCTGAAAGTGTAACCAAGGGAAGGAACAGGCAACCATATTTAGAGGACCTGACAGAACCAAATGCTGAAATACAATAGCCAAGTTTGGCTCTGAATTCCTTGAAAAAAAAAATCAGGTCAAAGACACTACACTAGACTGTAGATGTACTGCAGATTCAGTTGTAGTCACAAAACAACATGTGCATAAAATGCATTCTTCGACACACCTATATTTTAACATTCACTAGTGCATAAACAATTTATATAGGACTTACACTTTCTAACTCATGGAGCCTCAAGCTCTCAAAAAGAGATGAACATTAGCCACCATCACATAAGCACCACCAGTCCACCTGCTGCTTCAATTACTTTGCTTAAAATATATTAACAATTTGAATTGCTTGGTTTCAGCACTTAAAATGGCGAAAATTTCACCTTTCAAATTTCACACTGCTTAATTATTTTTATCAAAAGTTGATGTGACACATAATTACATCAACGACTAATGCATCAAGCAGAACTGCATAATCATGTAATTTAAAACTGGATTACAACATAAGCATGAAGACAATATACATGACTGAAACTGAAGCCAAAATTATCAAATAAGGCATGTTACAGACGTTATCCTTGCTTATTCATGTAGTTGATGAGATCACATAAATCCATAGAATTTGAATCAAGAATTTCAAACCGCACCTATTTCCATGGCAGTATATTACACATGGCAGTGCTTTTCCCTCCCGAATTGCAAGTGGCATGTAATGGCTGCACTGAAGTTCAAGTCCTCTGCTATTCTTAACCTGTAGTTGTATTAAAAACACCCAAGATTAATGAGACTTGACCACCAGAACTCCTTGTTCCAAATAATTCAACACTGAACCATCTGGAAAGAAAATTCAATGCATGAGAACATCCAGAAAGCTAAGCAAAAATGTCCAAGTTCACGAATGATTTGGAAGCCACACCTAATATTTGGCAAGTGGCAATGGGAAAACCTATCAATTTTTTCATATTGGCAATTAATATCAAGAAACTAACAAGGACTACTTATCCCATACTAAAACACAAAGGATCACATATGACACCAAGAGGCTGTCACGAGCAATAATTGTTGTCAGCCTGATACAAACTACACCATCTTTTCTGCACCCTAATTCCTAAATTAAACAGCCTCAAACGATTGCCAAAGGTGGAGGTCATGAATGGCCGCATGGGTTTTTGTGATGCTATATGTGTGCCTGTACACATGCAAATGTGTGTGGAATGCCAAATTTTAACACCTTAATGTCCTTTCTCTGATACCAATGTCCCTTCAGCATAAACTTCTGTTCCAGAAGGTCACTATCTGGGGTATATTCAGCTCTGCAGGTCAGATCAAACATATTAGTTTCTGCTTACAAAGAACACAAGAAAAGACTACATAAATTATCAAATCAAAGAATTTCTTGAACAAGCAATTAGTTTTCCAAAAAAATATTAGAAAATAAATAGAAAAATATTTGGTTGTATGTGAATATTCAGATCTGCAGACAGAGGCCCCTCCTCGTCCCCAATCCCCCTAAATCCACATACTTAAGAATAGATACAATGTTACAAATTTGCAATTTAACGCGGTACAGCCAAACATTTCTTGTATCAGTCGAACAAGTGCTCCTAACTGCAATAGTCAAAATCAGCAACCTTCGACCAATAAAGCAACAGATCCACCGGCCTTTGAATTGTTGTAAGTTAATCAAATTCCACCAAAAAAAGAAGGAATAAGTTACAAAAATACAAATTATTTCTCTAAGAGGAAATATGAAACCAATTTTGATAGGGACTAGATTGGCACTTTACGTGACAGATAAAATAGTTGGGGCAAGTGTCTAGCGATGGCAATTCATCACACATACGTCGAACAAAAAATAGTTATACAAGAGCATTTCAAACTTCTATTTATAAGGAATCAGCTCCATGGAATAAATAAAGGAACAAAAAAATGAACAATATATCTATACCAACACAGGTGCCAAATTTAAATTTTAATTTTTTTTTAAAAAAAAAAGCATCAAGCATTCATTGTTGTGATACCGAATCACCAGGTCCTAAAGAAATTGCAGAAATTTAAACGATTCGACGGATTCTCTAATTAAGCCTTCAGACTAACGATTTACAAGGATCGCGATACCGAAAGCAGGGAAAGAAAGATGAAAATGACGAAGCGACAAAAGGAATCTCGAGAAAGACAAAAGAAATGAAAACGACGAAGCGATCAGAAAGTATTCAAACATTCATTCGTTCAGAGAGAGAGATTTACCTGGGGGGACGAATAATGAAATTGACAAGCTGCTCCATCAGCACGGTCGACGAAAAAGGAAGAAGAATAGAACCTTGAATTTCGTCTCTTCGACGCCTTCTCTTCCCCCTTCCGCCTCCCCCTCCCCTTCCCTTTTCCCAATAAAGGAGAGATAGCAACAGGAGACACAAAGAGAAGAAGGGGAAGAAGGAGGAGAAGAAACTCGAATCTTTCTCCCTCGTCCCCTCCTATACCACAGAACAATTGGAGAGAAACCGAAAAGGTAAACTCAAGCAAATGAAAACCTCGGAATTCGCCTCTCTCCTCCTCAGACGGATCGAATGGAAGCAAAAGGAAACAAAAGATGAATAAAACTACGAAAACAGACGAGGGATTCTTCAACTCCGCTCTCCCTTCGAGGAAAACGTCTCAAACATTCAACGGAGGAAAACAACAGGAAGAAGAGAAAGAAGAAGAAGCCGTTATTCCACCCTCTATATCTGTCTCTTCTCTCCTGTCCTCTCTGAAAAGCCGTTCAGAACGCAGGCAGAGAGAGATCAGATACAGAGTCCCTCCTTCCTTCCTTCCGTCCACCCTGTAAAAGAACGTAAAGACCGAGAAAGAGAGAGAGAGAGAGGAAGAGAAGGAGGGAGGGGAAGAAGCCGGCCGCTCGTGCGAGCCAGCGAGGCGTTCTACCAAAAGGCACGTGCGGTGGCGCCGCGCTCTTTCCTTCGTGCCATCACATGAGCGGCGTGAATCGAGGGAGTGGCGTGGAGCCCCTCTCCCTCCCCTCTCTGTGGGACCCCCAAATCATCCGGTCGCTCTTTCCGGGGTGTCCCATACGGATTTATACTTATATATGTATCCGATTTCCCCAAAGTGGGCCCCGCCCTTCGGCCCCCCACCCCTCTTCTCTCGCTTCGCGCGCGGGCAAGCGGACCGCAAGTGCGCCAGTTTGGCGGGAGGAAGGGGGGAAGCGGCGGGGTAGTTTTGTAAAATTAGTTTCTATCTAAAATTAAATTTTGGAAAAAAAAAAACAAAATTTTAAATGCACCGGCTCCTATCAGCTTTTTAAATTGTTTTTAATTAATTAATTTTTATTAATTTATTAGCCCAACTCGGTGCATGCGAGCCGGATCGGTTCCTCGTGGACTGATTCTGATCTTCCCAAAGAAATGAGTCGGCTCGTTCCTCCTTGCCGGTGCATAAAATAAATGTTGGGGTGTTTGTACTGCGTTTTGGCCGCATTTATATTTATAAAAAAACGTGATAGCTGTTGATATCAAAGGCATGTTTGGTAGCCTTCAATTGATGTGATATCGCTTCAAACAAATGATAGAATTCGAAAAGTATTTAGATTTCATATCCACGTTTAGGTAACAAAAACCTCTATCAGGAACATTATGTTGTTCAGAAAGTAGTGTCCATAGAGGTGTCGTCATTTCAATCATTAAGACATATTTATGAAATACTTTATTATTATAAAGAATGCAGTTGTTACAAGACGCCCTCTAAAGTTGGCATCAGATTCTCATATCTCTAGGATATCATATTCAAAGTAAATAAACATAGCTTAAAAGAAAAGAATCAAAGTTCAGTGTGGGCCTCATGTTGAGTTGTGCTTTTCTTTTACCAGCAACGATTCTAAATGATTTTTTTCATACATTTGGTGCACCGAAGACTGTACCATAGTTAGTCGGGTTTGTGGACTGATTAAAGTCTGGTCATCAATTCGATTCTCTTAAACGCTGCTTTTCTGAACTGCAAACGGTGCAGTCAAGTTAAAAGAGAATAAGTTCATTCAATTTCCAAAAGGGACTTAAACTCTACGAATGGAGGAGAGGCTTTCACTTCTTCAAATTATCTTTAGGAATCTCTATTTCATAAGTATGTTTTTTTCATTGCTAAGAATTCTTCTTCCTGTTTTAAACTTTTACGAGGAAGCCTCCACGGCACTCGTTTAACGAGTATATGTTTCTTAAATTCTAAAACTGTTTCTTTGAAAGCTCTGTGGCAATAAGTTATAATAGTAGAGTTTGAACTCGTGACCAACCGTATCATTTTACAAAAATAAATGCATAGACATGATTGTGACATAGAGTGGCAGGTTTAAAACTTGATATATAAAGTCCGTGTTGCATCATTTTAACCTTTAGGCCAATCACAATGAATCAATTAAATAGTAGAGTACCGTATTTAATGGGATCAGGTAGCAGCTAGTGCAACTAACTTTTTCGGGCATTTGATTACCTTGAATGTGATGCTGATATAAGGATTTTGGAACTTCCGTATCAAAATTTCAACTGCTTCATAAATAATAAAATCCGAAATCATTTGTTGGAAGGACGTATTGATTAGATTATGGATTTGTTATCATTGCATCTTGAATTTTTTTAAATTAATGGATGTGAAGGCGCTTCCTTTTCGCCTGAATTTGGGACATATTAAATGTCGCCTTTTATCGGTTCTCATTAATCGTGGATTTAGTGTGGGTCTAAGGTCTTGGATAATCCAGCACACCCTTAGAATCCTACTATTTGATATGGTTGGGTCTAAGATTCATCAGACAAATGTGGTTTTAAACATTTAATTAATATAATTAGATCAATAAGTAGCTGTATTTTTGCATGGTTTACTGCAGGAGTAGGCAACAACTTTTTATGGAAAAAAAAGAAATCGTCAAATTAGTCAGTTTAGCTAGGATTATTGATGTTAAAGACATTTTTTCTTAAAGGGTAGTTTAGCAACAGGAATACTTTGTGAATATCTCATGAATGAATTTACCATAAAAATGAAAGATATTTATAAAACAATAGTTTTAAAATATGACGAACCTGCTCCAGTCTTTAGAATAGATTTATGAGACACTCATAAAATCTCTCCTTCAAAACGACATATGAAATATTATATTTTACCAAACGATTGTTGCAAACCAAGTTAGGTTGAGCAGAGATAGTATATTGTTCTTATTTGAAATAAATAACTATCGCATTTAATTTATCTTAGAGCTTTGGCATTTTCATTTCCATTGACTTTTGAAACGACATACATTTATGTACGCCTGTCCCTGCAGATATTAACTATTCAATGGTTGATTTTTATCAAAACCATCAAAGTCTGATTAGATACGTGGGACCAACTTTGATCAAAAGTTGGTCTGTAGCTACAAGGTTAATGTGTAGATATTTGTGGATGGGCTTGTAAACAACATGCAATTGAGTGAGGGGGAGGGGATCCCACCGACGGACCCTCCACCTGCTCGTATCCCTAGAGTTTAGGTACTTTTAATCCGCTCATAATGTGCTTCAATATACGATCTCGTGACCTCATTTTTGCAGCGCAGAAACTTGATACCCCTAACTCTTTATCTACAGACTGACCCCATGAGTAGGGCTGAACAATAAATCGAGCTACTCCAGCTTGATTCGTTGCTTGTGAACGAGTTCGAGCAAAGTCATTTGCTTAACGAGTCGAGCTCGAGTTCATGAGTACCAATCCCCCATGAGTAGGGGTGAACAATAAGTCGAGCTACTCGAGCTCGATTCGTTAAAGCGCAGCTTGTGAACGAATTCGAGCAAAGTCATTTGCTTAACGAGTTGAGCTCGAGTTTATGAGTACCAATCCCCCATGAGTAGGGGTGAACAATAAGTCGAGCTACTCGAGATCGATACGTTAAAGCTCGGCTCGTAAACGAGTCGAACTTGAGTTCATGAATTCCAATCCCCCATGAGTAGGGGTGAATAATAAGTCGAGCTACTCGAGCTCGATTTGTTAAAGCTCAGCTCATGAACGAGTTCGAGCCAAGTCATTTGCTTAACGAGTCGAGCTCGAGTTCATGAGTCGACTTGTTCAAATAATCGAGTTGAGTTTGAGCTCAACACATAACTACCGAGTCAAGCTCGAGCCCTAATCGAGTTTGTCGAGCCTTAATCGAGTCGAGCTCGAGCTCAACACGTAACGATGAATATCAATTCTATTCAAACGAATTTGTCGAGCCTTAATCGAGTCGAGCTCGAGATCAACATGTAACGATGAATATCAATTCTATTCAAACGAGTTTGTCGAACATTAATTGAGTAGAACTCGAGCTCGAGCTGCTTCCGTCGAGCTATTCTCAAGCACGAGCTGACTGAACTCGGGCTCCACGCGGCTCATGTTTACCCCTACCTGTGACATCATAAGCAACCTGTAATCAACAAAGATTTGTATATTTTACTACCATTCTCAATTTTTGCGTACCTAGACAGAATGTCATCGGTTAATTCAGTGGTTTCATGCTGCAGGATAATATGCTCACACCAGCTAAAGGAGAAACCAATTGACGTTTTAACTATATATATTTTATAAAATATCCACACTTATTTATTTCATGCAATTTTTGTGTGTGAATTTTTTCTTAAATTTATTAGAAAAATGCTCCTCTAAGGTTCTTCCATCTGGACAAAAGACCATAGTTATATACATGTAGTAATTCTTCACTGCTTTTGGCTGCTTGCTTTTGTTTGTGCGTCTACGTACACATGTGTGTGTGTGGATTATAAGTGGGTCAGCAGTTTGGCAAGGGGTTGCTCTCTTGTCGAGGGAAATGTAAAAAACCAGATTGCATTAGAAACAGCATCACCTCGTGAACCAATCTTGGTTTCTAAGAAAAGAAGAAAGCAACATTGGAACCAACAGAGTAACATTTCACGGACTTTCTTTCTCTCTATCTACTATTGTTTTTACACATTCTTTTTTCTTTTTTTAAAGTTTAGAACCCAATGGGATGAGGAAGCTTTCCTTGCAAGAGTGGTCTTCATGCTTCCCCATGTGAATACCTAATGACGATCAAGTCTTCCCCTAAAAATATATGCCTTTTTCCTATTTTAATACAACTCAATATTGTAGTGGAAATTTATTTGATTATTCTATGTCCCCGTATAAGTGTATATGATATAATTTTCATAGTTGAGTCTTACATTGAAGATTATGATAAATCTTTAATGGTGTATAAAAGGGGTTGTTGATTGTCATAGTTTCTAATTTACTTTAGGATTGAAAGCGAAGTTGCTAGGAGTAACTTGAGATTCACCGAACCATGAGTCTCAACCCGGTGTCGGAGTAGTCTGATTCAGTACAATTGTATAAGAGTACAGTTCAACATTCGAATGTGATGTCCCACACACATGAATGCGAGTGTCTTAAGGGGTGTATTGTAACACCCAATTATGAGAAATCTTCAAGAATACATTTCATACTTTACTCTTTTTAAAAATGTGGTAATTGATCAATTAATAAATAACTTGAAACCTAAGTTTGAAACTTCCTATTCCTTCCTCAAGTTGACCCCATCCCTCTCTTCTTTTCTTTTTCCATGGGTTAGGTGATAACCAGGTCCTATCATTTTCTTGCTGTTGTTCCTTTAGCCAGTTGCAGGTCATATCATTTTCCTCTTTACTTGGCATCTCCTTTTTTTGCCACGTCAACATCTTTGACCACCTTCAATGCTTTTGGCATCCAACTTTCGTGTTATATCCATTGCTATTCTACCGCCAAATCCTTCGTACACTTGATCAGCTTCTACACTTGATCAGCTCCTGCTCTTTTTCCATCACCTTCACCATCTAACCTAACCTGGTCAACGACCTCCCTTGTACTGCATGACCACCTTTCCCATCACCAATTACTCCCTCCTCTCACCCCTTGTGTCCAAGACTTCGGCATTTCCCTTGAGGGTCTAATTAATTAGTTGCTGGTGGCGGGTTTGGGAAGACTTGAACAATTGGATGTTGAGAGGCACCTCGCTCTTTGTATCGGCTGGTGGCTCCAGTCGACAGCCGATTGATTAGGCTATCAATCATTTTCTCGGCTTCAATTTACTCTTTATTATACTCTTTAGTTGACCTCTTAAAAAGTCCTTGTGTTGCATTCCTTTTTCAACCAAAAGGTGGCTACCAAATTAGCTAAGCAAGGTTGTACCCCTTGCTGGATTCATTGAAGGAATGTTGGTTTAGGTGGAGGGGTGCCTATGTGAATAAATGACTCTCCCTTTTCTCTCTCTCTCTTACTTTTACACTTTTGACTTTGGTGACGGCTTGTCATCGGTTTTTGCTTAATTGATTTTTTTTGTTTTGCTGACTCTATTCCTTCTATACCAATAACCAAGTGATGGTTAGCACAACCGGTTGAGTTGAATCACATGTTATAGCCACGTCTTGCTATGTTGATGGTATGAAGGAATGTTAAGTTTGCGATTAAGGGTGCTATCATGAAGGCTAAGTAGACCGATTCTTGTCTCCCTCCCTTTTTCTCATCTCTTCTCTCTCATACCATACCGAATATACATTTAGGTGAATCTCATCTGCTATAAGAATTTTTTGGTTGGTTTACTGAAGCGCTCTTTTCAGGGGATCTTCTTTTAGGTTTTTCTGAAATAATTGTGTGCCCGTTTAAGAAGGGTAGTCTTTTATTGCTGTCAGTTTTTCATTGTATAAATTTTTGTTGTGCTTAATTTTAATATTGCTCCATTCATTGCAATGGTCCAACACGATAATCTGAATATTTATTGTTACCAAATGACCTCAAGATGCCCGTTCAAGGCATCTCTTAGAAGACTATTCGAGAGAGAAAATTAATTTTAGAAAATAATTTATTTTTAAATAAGAAATGCTTGGAAGGGCCCGTTTCCAAGTATTTCACATAAATGGAATGCCACTAATGGTCAATATGTATATTATATATGTTGATAATCATTAGAATGCCAGTTGGTGGTGCATTGGAAAGGGAATCCACTCATAATGTATGCCATAATGCGTGCACTGCTGAATGGAATATATTAGACATCTTCCTATACGGATGTAATCCACATGGTTGACTTTGTATTTTTTAATCTTTACGTTCCTCGAATAGCCATATACTTATTGAAAAGTTTGCATTTCAAAGTTTCTGCTCAGCATTTGTTCTCAGAGAATAACAGAAGAAAGAAAAAAGAAATGCCAATGGATTAAGTATAAGCGTTTCACTATTTTGAGGTGTTTGGATTCAATGCAGATATGTCTCTGATTCTATTTAGCTGTTCTGGATCTGCCCTGTTTGCGTCATTAGAACCCTGAGAGGCTCCTCTCATGTTTTCTATTCGGACGCATAGTGGTCTTTCTTTTTGTTTCCTCGTTGGAGGACTTAGGGCTCATTTTGTGAGTGTTTCATGAATCTATCTTAAACATTGACGCAGATTGACGGACAAGTAGTTTTAATGTTATAAAAATCTACCCAACTTCGAGGTAAATTCATGGTTCCAACTACTAAACAACTTCTTAAGGATGAAAATGGATCCGACATATGTGGTCATTAAGCCAATATCAAACTCATTTAGTCAGACCTGATAAAGAAATTTGGATTCAGTAACTGATCAGATTCAGGTAAGGCGCAATAAAGATTTGACTCCATCACGTATAAATGCTGGATCTTGTGCCAGTTGGGTGCAAATTCTGTTTAACACACCGAATCTGAACCATCTACTCAAGTCTGTACAAGAATTCCGAACAGCCAATGCTTTCTATAGAACCAGATTAGCAGAATCCAAATTGCGGCTCATTTGAGTTTGGATCCAGTCCAATCCCAGCATCCTGGGTTGGATCCAACCACAACCTTCCGGCCCTATGGACCACTTTATCTACTAGGACCGCCATTTCTCTTCCTATAAATTCTAAGGCCATGGTTCACGCAGGGCATGTGATCTGATCTCCCATTTTGCTAATAGGATCCCATTTGACATGTGAGCTGAGTCAGTGGTGGTCCAGATCCAGAATAACATTACTGAACTTGAAGTGGTCCATGATCCAGGAGCAGCCCTCCTCCCCTTACACGCATAGTTTTGGTCGCTCTCTTTGTTTTTAATATCACCAAACTTGGGTGTCGTTTCTGGATTTTTTTTTTTGTCTTTAGAAAAATTGGATATAGAAAAATGAAATAACATTCAACTAAGAAATTAGATCCAATTTAAATTTAAGAAATGGCATAAGATTGGATTATGATTCTGATAAGGTTTTATATAAATATCTGACCAGATTTGAATTCAAATTTAGTTTTAAATGAATATATTATATCTAATATTTGTACGTCAAGACAAATATGGATCCACTCATGGTTCTTAACTTGACGGGTTGAAAACGAGAACCAACCCTACCCGGGCCCATGGTTGTAGAGTTGAGCTCCCAATGAGTTTGAAGATGTTTAAAAAGATTTCACGAGTTCGTTTTGGAGGCTGCCGGAAACTCCGAAATTACTTTCCCTCCATATTTTCAAAATTCGCTCCCTCATTCTCCCAACTCTCCCTCCAAGTCTCTCTTTCTCCGTCCTCCACCGTCGTTCTTCTTCTCCAATCTTCCCATGTAGGATTTCGCGCAGGTGAGCCGAATCCTGTTGATCCCGTACCTACGTGCCGGAGCTGTTGACGTCCTCGAGCCCAAAGCTTGCAATGCCTTGTTCGCAGCAGCTCAGGAGAATGCAACACCGTCTTCTCTGAAATCCAAGCCGGTGAGTCCCTATTTTCCCGAACTCAGCTTCCTCAAGCAAAACGGCGATCTTCTAGTCCCGTAATGATGCCGTGATTGTTACTAACTCTTACAACCGAGCACGATTAGCTAGCAAATTGCATGCTCTCTAGTTTAGGAACGAGGATCGGGAATGAAATATAATTGCACGATCACGCTTTAGAAGTGAATTTCTGATCAAAAGTCTAACTAGTCGGATGCAATCTTCATAGTCAACACATTACAGATCCACTCTTTCATCGTTGATTTGTACATGTGAATAAGGTTTTATATATGGCCGATGAAATTTTAGAAGCTTTACAACGTCCAGTCACAGAAACGTTCAATCTCTATCCTCGTAAATCCAAACGTCTTACACATTCAATTGAACTCATCCAAGAGTGGCTTAATTAACTATAGGGATCGCAACGCAATGGTCTAAAAATCGATTGGTGGAAGTATATCATGCAATTCTTGTGGAAGTGCATTGAACGCCACCTCTCTCTCGAGTTTAGATAATTTCGAAGATGCTTTTATTGCCTAGATCTGAGTAGGATGCCACTCTGTGGCTGGACGTGAGTTGTTCTTGCGTTTGAAGTCATTAGTTTGAGCTTGCTTGATGCTCAATCCTGTCAAATGGGGCTGATCCTTGTATTGGAGATTCAGTTGTGGCTGGATCGTCTCAGACCACCCTCTAAGCACATAATCTTCCTAATCCTTGGTTCATGGGTCCTTTCCTAGCTAATTACTTGTAGAAGTTCGCACAAATTTAGTTTGTTCGTGGCGGTGCCAATTATAAATTAGAAAAACAATTTTAACCGTCTGCAAATCATATGGTTCCAGACCTAAAAATGCATGATTTGACTGGTTGTCTTGATGTAAATATGAGATATTGCAGCTTCTAAGTTTCAGAATCTAAGCCATTGATCTTTTTCTTGATCCTTACAAGAATCTATCTACGCGTAAACTGATTTTAGCCCAGATATTGGGGTTTTAAACCATGTCGAAAACATCCCTGTAGGCCTGTCCTGGTAAAATTTTGAGACATTGCCTACAAAATTGATTACTGATATGTGATTGCGCGAAAATTTATATGCTAAGATTGCATTCAGTCTCTCCTCGGGCAAATATGCGCCCTCATCGCCGGGCCCTGGTTGACACACGCTTGAACCAATCCATTGCCTGTTGTTTGAGACCTTTGCTGTTTCATAATTCATATTACTGAATAGACCTGGTTTATTAGATAAAACCAAACTGCCAAAATGAAGTCGCCAAAATGAGAATAGAAGAGGTACCCAGATCAATTCACATCCGAGATCCATCTTAATATGCAGAACTGGTTGAGAAATGGTGACTCGACTTAGCTGACTCAAGTAGCTTTTTCTAGAAACTGTGAGTTTTTATGAGCTCTGTTAAGCATATAAAAAATAGCAAAGCTAATTAATTTGACAAAAATTACAAGAAAAGATGTCTTTGGCAATCTGCTAGAAATGTTCTATAATGCACTCTTGCAACAGCACAAAAAAAAAGTTAACTAGAATCTGCCTTTAATTTTGAATTTGTAAAAATAAGGCCTGATCATGCATCCAAATTTAAATTCTTGTGGAATTTCATTTTCACTGGGACTCGGAGTTAATCCAAATGCAAAACTCCATAACATTCTGGATCCCATCAGTATTTTGATTTTATTTTCTTTTATCAAACCAAAATAACAGGACCTGAATTCGGATTAGAAGTTCAATAAATTAATCCATACCCATGAGTATTAGAAAAGTGAATAACAGGAAGCCATTTATGAATTTGTGACCATAGACTTAGACTTTCGAAGAGGAGCTCATTCAAAAATCTATTTTTTCCTTTTTCCTGGCACGGAATTTGATGAGGCGGATTTTAATAAGGGATCTAGCATAAGAGCACCTTTTACTTTTTCTATATAAACATTTTGCATTTAGTGGCCCTAGTACATATATAGCAGGCAGGAGTAGGAGGAAGTGGCTGTGGACTGCTCGGTTCAAGTATTATGACCTCCCAATCTGACCTCGACGACATCTAACCTCTGAGTCACTACGGAAAAGCTCACGCTTATAGTGCGTCTTGCTCAGTGCCTTATCTACTTAAATGTGGATCGGTGGAGAGAGAGAGAGCTGGCATGGGCCGTTTCCATCCACCCAAAAGACAGCCCTATCTACTGATGAAAGACCAAACTCCCACCTTACCCGACCCTTCATCTCCCTCTTACACTTGCTATCTAGCTATTTATCGTCTTCAATATCACGCTAAATAACGTATACAAATATAGGCATTTAACTACACCTCACTTGTCTTCCACTCCTAAACACGTCTCGCAGTCGTTACACATTCCCTCCATTTCCTGTACTCCTTCGACAGGTGGGTGAGTGGCAGAGACCACCCACTTCCATTTTCCCGACGAAAATTCCGGCCGAGCCCTTGAAGTGCAGGTACGTCTCTAGACTGACTCTTTTGTGGTCGATTCCTCGTGGTTTATACGTCGCCTCACTATGAAGCGAGGCAGTTTTTAGCACGAAAATTTCCTTTTTGCCAACTCGACGGGAAACCGCCGAGCTCTCTGAATGTGTTCCGTTCCCCGGCTTGCGCCCAGCAGCCGGAATCAGGCGGATTGTTCGCGTAGAGAGGCGCGGCGTTCCGGCCGACTGTTGGTAGGCGCAGTGCTTTCGACGCAAACGGTGAGACAAAAGTTTGCGCGCTTAACGGCAACTAGGATTGCGAAAATGTCCTGTGCTCTTCTTAATACACAGGAGAGTTATTTGTCTTATTTGACAAGGGGGCCGTTGTTTTCTTTTGATGGCTATTGCGGATTATGCCAATTTTTCTTGCTTTTCTTTCCTTTCCTTTCCGATACTTTTGGGGGAGCCATTTTATTTTATTGCAACAAGTCATATTGCTTTGGATCTTGGCGGGCTTCAAACAACAGAGATTCATGATTTCTGGACTTGCGAACTTTCTGGATAGTGGGAATTGTTTGATCAGAAGCAACACAGATCATCATCCTTCTCATATGCTGCACGAGCCATGGCATTGGCCATTGGCACTTGGAAAAGTTTTTGCTTAGCTTTGCTAATGTGGATAATTTTCTTTTTCTAAAGAGGGTCTGTTGCTTGGGTTGCCAAAGGAGAACGGTATGCCGACTTTCGGGTTTGGCGACAGTTGAACTTTGAGATGTTGTAGGAGAGACTAGGACCGATCTGCACAAACATGGGAAACATTTTTGCTTTGTCAGAAAATAACACAACAATATATTTTCTGATGAGTACATGCATAAGCTGAAAAGTAGGGTGATCTATTTTTTTTTTTTTCAATACAGCGTTTTGAAATTCTTGGTATTTTTATGACCTAATTTTTCATTAATTTACAGTGATCCGATTTGAGAAGACCCCCGACAATGAAACTGTGGCATGGACAAGGTCCAAAATTGTTTGTTCTTGAGAAAATTGCCGACAAAATAGGTTCTAAAAGCTACCGTAGCCACATGCTTAGTAATTTAGTATGACGGAAAATTGTTGTTTAGAACTAGTGCAGTCTATTGTTGAGAAGTTGATCATTGTGTATTACCTTTGGTTCTCATATCCATGGCCATTTTGCTATGTGAAAAACCTATCTGCTAATGCATTTCAAGGGGTTTCGGACGTCTGTTACAACCTCAGTAGACGCTACGAAAAGAGAATTTCTCACCATTCCGCCAAATTGATGGAACAGTGACATAATGCTCTGTTCTCTGGACGTGATGTCCTGTTCCTCACATCAAACGCCCGATCTCCTAAATGCCTACCAATGTGGAAAGGCATAGAATGTAATGCAATATCATTTCTGAAATATTTCAATTTGGACTTACGAAGTTCATATTGGAGCCATAAGATCAGAGCTCCTACTTAGCAATTCACCGTGGCTCATTATTGTTGGCAAATCAGTATTTTCCAGCCGGATCATTGGCAATATGATGATTTAGCGATTTTTCTGAAAAACTGGCAGTCGTTTAGCCGGCTGGAGAATGCGTTGCCATTGATGGACGATTCTTCAGCCGAGTCATTGGTTTTAGCTACAATGATGACAATACAATACTTTTATGTGGCTTCATTGATTTTCCAACAATATAGGAGTGGTCGTCAAACTCCTTTCTTTCCCTTTTTTCAGTGGCTGGAACTACTCAAACCATAATAGGAATATCCACCAAGCTCCCCTTTTCTGTATGGCTGAAACTCCTCAAACCCAGTTACCCCACAGGAGCTTCACTACAATTTGTGGGTTCCGCAATTCCACAAAATTAAAAATTGTAGTTTTTTACAAACATATAACCCTAGACTTGCATCTAGACTTCAAATAGACAACTGAAGTTCTTATGGTTGGTTGGTCTCTCCAACCATTCTCTACGTGGTAGGGTCTATCGAGAGAGGTGTGCAATTGATGTTGACAATGGTGATTCTCAATCACAAAAAATGGGCGGTAGAGATTCCAAATCTCTTTAGAAATTCGATTTTGGCAGATCTGCTTTACCAGGGGACACGAAGGATCACATGGATGTGGAGTTGTACATACATGCCTTAGCCAACCACAAAAGGTGTCCATTTTGGTCCCCTCCACTTTGGCTTCTCTCTTGACTCACTAACTTGCGGACGTAAGTGTCCCGGGAGCTTCACTTTGGATAGATTCCACAGTTCATAATCTGAGAACGATAAATGGCATGGCTATATTTTGAGAATACCAATATTTTTGCATATGAAGAAGTTTCCGACTGTAAATATCATCTTTAGATATTCTGAAAAGTATTTGCAAATTCTCACAAGGTTTCCTCTTCATGCTTAGCCAAGTGACTTGACTTAATTCCTCCAAATATAAAAGAAAAAAGATCTGAGTTGCAACTTTGCATTGTTAGGCCGCAGCCATATCTAGTGATTTATGAGAAGAAACCGGGGCATTATATTCAATATGCATTCGAACATGTTCTCAAAAGTTGGATATCCTTGTCATCCAGAAAAGCATAGGCATGCTTGGCATTTTGTGCTTGAATCTTTTTTGTGGTTGAAGAGAAAGATATTCCAATTACTATTAGCTGAGTATTTTAACTCTTCTCCCCATTTTACCGCACGACGGAAATAGTTGAATTCATTTTTAACTGTTGCATTCTAATATACTGGTACTTGAGTTACCTTTCAAGAGACCGACATATGAGCTTTGGAGGATTGCTTGTCATTAAGGAGACAAAAACAAAACGCAGAGAACCCGTAGGGTCGTAGTCATGATCAGATAATTCTCATTTCATATAACTTGGCTTTTATTGTTCTGCAGCTAAAGAAATGGCGCATATATTGGCACCATCTGCCCAGTGGCAGGCACGGATGGTGGTACCGGACGGCTGCTCGATCCGGGGGAAGTCCGTGACGGCCAACATCTGGAAGACTCTGCTGACAAGCCAGAGAGTGAAAGGGGGGAAGCCCTCCAGGAGGGCCACAAAGCTCCGAGGTCTCACCGTGGTCGCAAGGGCCTCCGATAACTCCACCGTCAACAGACTGGAGGACCTCCTCAACCTGGACGTCACTCCATACACTGACAAAATAATTGCAGAATATATTTGGTAGGACCCTTCTTCACAACACATTACCTTATTAGTCTAAAATTTTTACTTTTAACAGTGATGATCAGTGTAATTAGTGTCAAAGAAGAACTGATAAAGGGGTCTGAAGCACTCCTTTGAAGATCGGCCGGTATGATGCCGGTTAAGGGCGAAATCCGCCGGATAAGTCCTACATCAGCTGATAGATTGACACAACAGCAATAGCAAATAACTTATTTTTCGTAATTCATTTTGACTATTACGGCCCTTTAGAATGTACCATTCGGATATGCTGATACAAAATGGAAACTGATATTTACGAAACAGGTGATGGCTCACCACGCTCTATTGGCCTCCATTGGATACCGCTACGGGCCAAGTTCGGTCCCAACTCGGTGGAGTCAGTAATTTAACTTGGAGTGCTAGGCACCTAAATCGTATTAACGGGTTGGACTTTGGCTAAAATTAGTTTATGTGGATGTAAGTCTGATAAGGTGTTAGTATTAAAGCACGAAACGCATCCTGCTGGATCCATTAAGCTAGAATGTCGTTTTTATATACACAACCCAAGGCTGATCCTTTGGGATGCAAATCATGCAATGTCCTGGTCCTGTTTAACATAATTGTTCTTAACGCGGTCTCGAATTAATTCATATGAGTCGGACAACATTTTTGCTCATCCTTCTGGTGACGTCTCTATGACTAAGGTTCAATCTTATTGTGGTGTCACTTAGTCTCATGTTTTCTTGCTGTTGACGATGGTTGTTTCCTAATTTTGGTATGAACCAGGATTGGAGGGTCCGGTATTGATCTCCGCAGCAAAGCAAGGGTAACATTCTTCATCCCTCTGTTTCAGTTTTACTCGTGCTAAAATTAAATCACCATCCGATTTCAATGGCGGTGGTGTTGTGTTCCTAAAGTGTTCCCGTTTATTTTTTCAAATAAAATATTACAAATCCAACATTGGTAGGTACTATCTGACTTACGATACAAGTTCAGTATATAATTCAGACGCCGGTACACCCCAGTATACATGTTAAGTTTCTAAATTAGTTGTGTGGACCATCTAAAAATTTCGTTGCAGCCCATCTCCCGAACTCATTCGAGTCTGGTATTGGCAAATTCTGACACAGACCTAATTGCGCGTTAATCATGTTGGACATATTAATCAGAGGCCTTTTCATCATTATAGGCTATTTTATTTAATTTATCGAACTTTTACCTCATAAGATGCTTGTACATATTAACAAAAGGCTTTTTAATCATGTTGAACATATTAATCAGAGGCCTTTTGAATAGACTCTCTGGTTGGCTCTAAACCTCTCGATTTGGATCCAGTCAAGTTTGGACTGAGGTTCGGGTGGGCCTTCAGCCCTGTATGATCCATTAAACATTTTACATGTTAGTGGTTTTGTTTGGGTCCAGCCTTAGTTATCGACTCGGATGTTATTCCCAATGAAGGGGGAAAGGTGCATGCTTCTGGGTTAACCGGTAGAAAGTTTGCCTTTCATGCTATGATTCCAAAATGGTTGACCAATTTTTGTTCTCTGGTTTAATTTGCCAGACCATATCTCGGACTGTTGAACACCCTTCTGAACTTCCGAAATGGAACTACGATGGATCTAGCACTGGCCAGGCGCCTGGTGAGGACAGTGAAGTCATTCTCTAGTAAGCTCTCCATCCTACTCAAACCAAGTTGGATCAAGGCTTCGATTCAGTCCGGTGATCGGATCAAATATGATTAGTTCAAACGTCCCTTTTTCAAGCTCCTTACTAAATGGCTTTCTGTGGGTCGGAAATATTTATTTGTTTGGCTCATTAGACTGTCAAAGACTCGAATATAATCTTGCTCAGAAGCAGCCAAACAGGGCTGAACCAATCATTATAAGTTCTTGGCTTTCTAATCAAACTGGATGACCAGAGCTGAGGGGGATAAGCTAGATGCTTTTAGCCTTGTTTTTAGATCGGGTTAGGGACTTTTGATGCACTTCATGTCATTATCACAAGGCCAAATAACAATAATCTATCCCTCTCTCTCCAGTCCCCAGGCCATCTTTAAGGACCCTTTCAGAGGCGGCAACAATATACTGGTGAGTAGGATTCTCTCGCGCGCTCTCTCTATCTCTCTCTCTCTCTCTATATATATATATATATACATTCGGACTTATTTCGTACCTACGATCGCCTGCAGGTGATCTGTGATTCGTACACGCCAAGTGGGGAGCCCATTCCGACAAACAAACGGCACAGGGCTGCTCAGATATTCAGTAACAAGAAGGTCACAGATGAAATCCCTTGGTTAGTTATCATGAGCTCTTTGCATGACTACCCATCCATGTGATATTGCCAGTTACATTTTTTTTTCCCATTTAGCAATATGGGTGCGCTTGCATGATACTTAGCAATAATTTACTTGATCAACTAACGCTTCAATGGCTTTTTACTTTTTACCTCGTAATGGTTTTTGGTTTGCCGATCTGATGTCTCATCCCATGAAATCTAAGACTTTGTTCCTAAGCTATACTAATTTAAAATGATGATCGGCAAGCTAGAAACCAACAAGGAAGCTGATGGAAAACCGCTCACCTAACTAGTTTGGACTTCAAATTCAAGTATTTTTAAAATACTATAGTCGGCGTGTCTGCCGGGTGCAAGCCAAAAAGGAAAAAGAAAGAGTTGGTGAGATTTTCTCTCAGGACTTGGCAATTGGCATTTAATAAAGGCAATGGTAAGGTAAACGTCCGGCCCTGGTCAAGACAAGGAGCAGCGTCCGTTTCTTGTCTTTTGCAGGAGACCACGGTCAAAACCATCAAAATTTTTATATTCATACCTATTCAAGGACAAAGCAAGGTGCCATTTAAAATTACATATTGCATTTATATCTATGCCACAATTATGATTGCTTAGGCTGCTGCCTTGTGTTTGGTGTTAGGTACGGTATTGAGCAAGAGTACACCCTTCTCCAGCCAAATGTAAAGTGGCCTCTAGGGTGGCCCGCAGGAGGGTACCCTGGGCCCCAGGGACCTTACTATTGTGGCACAGGGGCGGACAAGGCATTTGGGCGTGACATTTCAGATGCCCACTACAAGGCTTGCTTGTACGCAGGTATTAACATCAGCGGCACCAATGGAGAGGTCATGCCTGGTCAGGTTAGTTGCTCTTCTCTTCACGCATGCATAGATGCATGTCAATACGGATCTACTAAAGATACATATGCCCACAAATGGACTCGATAAACAACTGCCTGTTGCATGCTACTGCCCCGGCAGTCGGTTCTTAGGTCAAGTTTCTACAGAAAGTCAAGAAAAAAAATTATTAGGAGCTTCGTTTCTAGATCATGGTCCAGATACTACAAGGCTTTACAGCGATCAGATAAAATTTTGGGTCCTGTCTCTCTCCCTCTCCCTCTCTCTCTCTCTCACACACACACACACACACATCCACAGACGCGGAAATGCATCACATACATAGGTATAAGATAGACCTCATCGAAGTGCTTTGGCTTTTGTTTGACAGTGGGAATACCAAGTGGGCCCGAGCGTTGGTATTGATGCAGCAGATCATATTTGGTGCTCGAGATACTTACTTGAGGTAATTTTATGGAGGTGCAAGCCCCATGCCGTGCCGTCCCCTAGAAATGCATAGAATGATCATTCATGCTGACCGAGGTTCTGTAGTTTTCCCCGTGGAAATGCTCGAGTTCACAGACTTGCCATTTTTAGCTTGTCCAAACATCTCTTAATACCAAAGGATAACTTTCTATTGCAGAGAATTACAGAAATGGCCGGAGTGGTTCTGTCTCTTGATCCAAAACCAATTGAGGTGTGTTCTTTTGGCATCACCTGAAGAACAAGTTTGCAAATTTGTCATCCCTTTTTAACAAAATAAAATAAATAAATATGTTATGTGCGCTTCTTATGTCATCAAATATTCCACATGCAGGGTGACTGGAATGGAGCAGGGTGCCACACAAACTACAGGTGAGGTTCCACATTTTGTTAAATGACCAAAGTTGTAATACATTTTTACGTTACGGTGATTTTCAATCTAAAAAGCTCCTTAATATGTAAGTAGCGAAGCGAGAGCTTAGCTAATCACTCATCAGCTCCAATTTAATACAAGTAGAGTCGAAACTATAATAAATTATACAATTCATGAATTGTTCCCTTTCAGCATGTTGTATCACAAAGCCGTCTTCTTCTAACGCAATTCAGTTCTGGTATACATAAGAGGCTGATTGTTTCTGAAAAAAAAAAGCATGCTTGAAACTCACTAACCTCAAATTCTTCAAATTTGTTTATTCAGCACAAAGAGTATGAGGGAGGAAGGAGGTTACGAGGTGATCAAAAAGGCAATTCTCAATCTGTCACTACGCCACAAGGAGCACATTAGCGCATATGGCGAAGGCAATGAGCGACGTCTAACAGGAAAGCATGAAACTGCTAGCATCGACACGTTTTCATGGGTAAGTTCAGGTTCTTTCCTCTTTAACATTTTCTCCATAAACATCTCTTAGCTAGAAAAATAATTATCCTTTTCATCAGCTTCCAATAGAAGGATGCGCTTGGGAGGAGCTCTCCCAACTTTGTTTGATCAAAACAAATTCATTTGATCAAAACAATCTTTGCCATTCAATAGCATGATTAGTGTAAAAGGGTAAAGTTAGGTTACGTACACAATGTTGCTTGTGATTAATTTCGTTCAAGCTGATTACGTAATGCTTCCTCCCTCGTGTACCCTTATGCTGTTTATTCTTGATCAGAGAAGACTTACCAACTGTTTTCTTTCTTTGTCAGGGGGTTGCCAACCGTGGTTGCTCAATCCGTGTGGGCAGGGAGACAGAGAAACAGGGCAAAGGTATGTGCTTGTGCCTGTGTTGCAGGTACATTTGACATTGTACTCCGACCAGTTCCACTACTTGAATCAAGTATGTGATCGTTTTCCTAATAACAAAAGAGAAACCACTCTTGAAATGGGAGACCGGGGTGCGCAGGATTAACCTGTCCAATTATGTTCAAACCGAACAATGTAAAACTCTACGGTAGGCCTTTTAATCCTTTGAAGCCTCTACTTAGGCAAGTATAACATAGTTATTTCCTGCAAGTAGCCCTGGTGAGGTTTGAACTTCGAACTTACACCTAGGTGTCAGTCAACTAGGGCCTCTCCCCTGTCGTGGTAAGTCTTTAGTTTCCACACTACCGCTTTTGCTCTTACTTGATACAGACAAAATCTATATTTTTGTTGTTTTTGCTTGTCTCTGCTGCTACTGCTGTTAGTAAGAAATCTATATAGACCCAGAGCTAAAACATCATACTACAGGCTATTTGGAGGACCGGCGCCCGGCATCAAACATGGATCCATATGTGGTCACATCATTGTTAGCCGAGACAACAATCTTGTGGGAGCCGACCTTGGAAGCAGAGGCCCTTGCCGCCAAGAAACTCCAGCTACAGGTCTGAAGAAGAAGAGCAGGGTGGCTCGGGGAATTCCTGTGGTGTCCCTTTCCTTCTCTTGGCTTCTTCACTAGGAAATTAAGGGAAATAACGGATCTCTAGTGGCAGTCCGAACATAAGTGTTTGTTTCAGAGCCTCGAATTCTGAATTCTGCCCAAGGGAGAGCACCATGATCCATTTGTACGTTTATGGACCTTTTTCTTCTCTGTTGCTTGTGTTTCACTCAATTTCATTGTGGAATAGCCTGGCTCTTTGTTGGAATATCAGACGCAAAAATTCAAGTTTGTTGCATGGTAAAAGACGTCAATTTCCCCTTTTCTTTGGAACCAGAGACCACTTGAAAAAGGAAAACTTGGGAATGACTACACCCACCAAGCCTCTTGAGCACAACAATGAAGCTGAATAACTAGCCCTGTTTCGACTCAGTCCCAAGCAACTAAGATTGGAATCGTCTGATATTGCTGCAATGACACCTTCAAAACAACTCAGTTTTGTAAGTTTTTCAATGGATTTCTAAACAATGGCTCTTGTGTTTGGGTGGCACACCCAAAACACAGTTTTTTTTTTTTATGATATTCACTCCCCTTGTAAAAACCAGGGTCTTGTGAGCACAGTCATCTTACCACACTAAAAACCTGGTCTTGGAGGCAAAACCAGAACCTGGTTTTGGGCTGTCAACCAAATGCCCCTAAGTTTCTTATGAAAAATGTAATCAAAATCACTTTATTAGGTAGGCTCCAGTTGTACCGCTTTTCTTTTCAATTGAATTTCTCTATGCCTTTTCTTGTGACACATTCACCTAACTTGACACAGATCGATATCGGTAAGCCTGGGAATCGGGAGCCGGGCCCAGCCTGGTCTGGCCCAACACCTGAAACCCAAGCCCGAGCTGGCTTGACTATTCCAAACCGAGCCCAATCTCAGGCCAGGCCTGATTAAATTAAAAAAATATTTTCTTAATACAAAATAATGTGTAAATGTAATTAATCGTAATAAAATATTATATTTATATATAAAAAAATAATAAAGAGAAAAGCACTGTCATTTTTTGTAGCAGAGAAAAGCTCTAGCTGCATCCCACGAATGCATTTTATTATGTTTCAGATATATATTGGGCTTTCTATTAAAAGACCACAGGCCTACTTCACTAGTAAAATATATAATATGTATCATTGAAATTTTTACTGCTCTCTTTAAAATCATCCTCTTCACCCAGTCAAACCATTGCTAAAAAGGCAGGGAAAACTAATCCAAATAAACCCAAATATAATTGCATGAACTAATCAAATATGGAAATTTGAATATCCACATTGAAACGGTGCTTCATGGTTGGAGAAAGAGATTCATCTGTTCTTTCTTTCGGAATCTCATTAGCGCGGAAGGCACACGTACAATTGTCATCCTACGTACAGTAATACGAAAAAAAGTATGAAATTGGAAGCAGCGACTAAGAATGAAGAATAATAATTCCTCCTTCTAAATTATTGCTCCTTCAAGTATGTGGGCTCTTTCGCTTTCGTTTTCCCTGGTCCTTCTATACAAGAAACGAAAATGATTCCAACTAGATTATTCCTAGGTGCTGAAAGCAATAGACTACTGATGGGATGCTGGCCGCCAGAATCGTAAGTTTCAACTAGCTTTCCTCCCGTTTTAGTTTCAACATCTTTCCTAATCATGGTCATCAAAAAACATTTTTCCCTGATTTTCACCAGCTACATTTCTAATGGTCCGTTCACACGGCCTGACTTCAATAAAGTAGTGTACTTTGAAAAGGAAAAACAGGCACATATTCACACTACGAATGAGAGAAAAGTCGGTGGCATCTCAATTACAATGACTTGTGATGAAGACACATCTAGTGATTATATCACTTACAAATTAGTCACAAAGGAAACCAATTAGGTCCAAATTAGTGGCGGAGTTAGGTGTGGGCATGTTTAGGCTGCTCACACAGTACGCCTGGGCACCGGCCCAACTCAGGCATGGGCCCGATAAGTTCAGGTGGGTTCGATAGTTTTTTTAATATTTATTTTATTAATATATATATATATATATATATAATATTTTATTATAATTAATTACATTTATATATGATTTTATATTAAAAAAATATTTTTAGTTTAATCAGACCGGGCCCAACTGACAGACACGCATTACAATAGCGAGCCAGATGCGCCTTGGTCCCAGCATGAACCTCTGATGACTATCCGTCAGCTAAATAATTTATTTGCTATGCCCGCACTCGTCTTAGTTGCCTTTGCATTTGTCATGTTGTTATTTAGGATTGAGATAGAATAAAATTTATGATGGTCTCACACTCTCCAATCAAAGTTGGTTATATGTGGGGTGGAAGTTTTTCATATGGGGACCCAGTATAGTCTTTAAAATTTAACAAGGGTTGAAATATTATTTTTAAATTTATTTATATAAGATAAATAAAATTTTAATATATATTAAATTTGAGCTGGGGCCAGGAACCTGCCCGCCCCCTTTGGGCTCCGTCCTCGATTATATGCACCGTTGGTATATAAAAAATTATGTATTGAGTGATGTAATGATCATAATACCCCTGATTAGAAAAGAAAAGGAGCTTTTTAGAGTGAGAAAAAAAGCAATGAAAAACTTTTAAAAAACAAAATTTTCTGAAAAATCCCTAAAATACCTTAACATCTCCTTTTATTTTTTTTTCTTTTTTTGGGCGTATATCCGTTGTGTGTGCACCTCACTCCTCTCCAATACCCATAAAAAAGCGACTACAATCTTGCACGGCCCTCTCGGTCGAATGCCCAAGCTTGCTAGTGAGTCAAAACAAACAACCCTTTTTTTTTATAAAAGACAAAAAATGAAAAGTAAACCAAAACCCTTAAAATGTTCAATTCTTTTGAAACAATGACTACATGTTCCAAAGCCGAGCATGGCCGATGAAGTTTAATGTCGTGCCCTTTTGTTGTGTAGAAAGAAGGTTTGAGTATTTTAGATTGATTTTTTTTATAAATGTATATACATTTTAGACTTTCATTTTTTTTGTAATTCCTTTCTTATCCTTCTAAAACCTTAATTTGTTACTTTATCTAAGACATTTTA
Source organism: Nymphaea colorata (assembly GCF_008831285.2). Lineage (NCBI taxonomy): Eukaryota > Viridiplantae > Streptophyta > Magnoliopsida > Nymphaeales > Nymphaeaceae > Nymphaea > Nymphaea colorata. Next base: position 13,941,610 of record NC_045146.1, on the reverse strand, counting down.
ATCATTACACACTCATGTGCGTGCACCTAACCAGTTTTATATTGTATCGTCTTCATCTCAATTTCACTCATCCAATTGCTTGGGCATCCGTGACTGGTCTTCCCCACTCCTGCTGAAGTGGGAGCACCTTTTCCCTCATTTGATTCGATAATCTAAATGCATTGATTGATAGTTGGACTAGAAGGCACTCATCTATCTTTTAAGTATATTGATTAGGATATGAGGTTCAAGTGATAAGCTGGTAAGTAGCTAGTCTTCAATTTAAATACAAGGAAACTCAGTTCCATGTATAACAACCCGACCCACTACCGGGCTCGGGCCCCTGGTTCGATGGATCCCAACCTGCCCCCTAATAGTTTCGGTTCTAATCTTAAAAAGGCTAGAAACCAAGACAATCAACTCATTAAAGCCTCCCTTTATAAGTCCTTAAAGATCCCTCACAATCTTTGATACGAGACTAAACTTCTGGGGTATTACACCATGTGCTGCAACATGAAAGTCACCAACATGTAAGTTGAAGCGTACTAGAAACAAACACAAAAAACCGACTTAGTACTCTTAGGATGAGGAGAAAGTTGAGGCTTTGACTAGTAGGATGAAATATTGTTAACTCACCCAAAGATCCAATACCTTGAGATGCATGCCAAAGCAAGGAGCTTCTTCTTCTCTAGACCTATAGAGCAGACATTAAGTGTCCTAGGAGTAAGGGACTCACCCCGGAAGGTGTGTTGGATGAGCTAGTAGGGGAGTACTTGGGGTACTTGAACTAAGTAATTGAACCGGTCTGCATCATGTCTGCAGAACATAAAAAAAGAAAGAGTTTTCTTTGCTTTTGGAATACGTCAACATGCCATAAGAAACAAACTAAATTATCTGATAGTTAGGTTAGTCTGGTTGTTCCTATCTGCTTATTGTAAAATTATTCTTCTTCAAACATATTACAAATGATATTTTGATGTGTTTTAAATATTTCTTTGTAAGCCAACTAATGTCGGATTCATTTGAAAAAAAAAACCCTTGCACTTCACGCAAATAAGTCACACCTTTCTTCCATACTGCTAATTTGGTAGTTCTCATTTAAGGTCTATTTGGCAAATGGAACTGTTTGTAACTATTCTATGAATCTACTCCAAAAGTTGGGGTAGATTCATAGTAATACTTTTTAAGGTATTCCATGAATGAACCATATTTATAAAACAATTATACATTGTTTCATTTATCAAACATACTCTTAAGGATGAGGTTGGACTCTTGGGAGAGTTAGCAGCTCATGACAATCATCAAAATAATTGCAAGAGAAGTCGTTAGCAACTGAATCCCATTATCGTGGGCTTCTTTCCTTGTCCACACTCATGAATAGCTGTACTGCATCACTCAGCAAGTCATCAACCTGAAAAAACTAACGACTGCAGACATAACAACATACTCAAGGCACCAAGAAAGCATGTTATTTAGAAAAAGTTGCTCTCGTGCCATGTTTTTAATATCTCAAATAAGTCTTCAGCCGAAGTCAGTTGTCAACTAGATCACGGCTCTGTGCTCATCTATTAGAGTCATAGCAGGCACAAAAGCCATAGCTTGCCATAAACATTTGTCCTCTTGGCCGCATGTTGGTACTGCAATTATATGCAGCCTATGCGTTCACAAGGAAAATTAGCACTTACTCACATGTACCCGTACATATGGACAACCTCCTTCGTTGTATATTTAGTCCAAAGGTTCAGGTACTTTCCATTGGACTTGGGAGAGTAGTGCCTTGTTGGTATGACCATGTCGAGCACATCCCAAACATGTCATTTTCTGCCCACACCATTTGACCCAGAGAGTATTCCAAATTGCATAATATGTTCAAGCTGCCCATTGATTCACACAATTTGTCCACACATTGCCCCACCTTGCCATGCTTTAGCTGTACATACAGCGGGTCCGAGACAAGCTGACACGTGCAACAATATTTCCTTGTATTGTACACAAGCCAGCCGGTCCTTTTGTTAGTCCGTGTTTTCTTGTTTCTATTCTTTAATTCTTTCTAATAAATGGGGTGATCCCCCACCCAATTTTCATCGGAAAATAAATGCATTGAAATGTTGAGTTCTTTTCCACCAATTATATCAACTTCAGTTTAGATGGTTTTGAAAAAGAAAAGGTTGCAAAACAGTATCTTGGTGCATGTAGAGAGGCAAACTGTACGCTTGGAATTAGGCCGTTGGTTCAGCCTTTACTGAATTCAACTTGATTAGATTCTGTATAACCAGATTTGTACGCTAGCTACTTTTTAAATCAAAGATTTGGCTAGCATAAGGTCCGATGTTTATATCCAAACCAGGACATATTTTCCTTGGAATCCAGCCAGATAGCAGATTCAGATTGAGTTATGAAATTAAATACCCTATTTGAATCTGTACTTGATTAGCAATGGGATATTAATTTCTTTACCAGATCCAACTGAATGGATTCAAAATAAGTTCAGTAATAGCAATATCATATCCATTTACACAGGCAGGTCTTGTAATTGAGTTCACAGGTTATTCCAGGTGCCATGTTAGATCATAATGATGGGCAATGGCTTCCCCAACGCCGCTGTTTGCCTCCTACCAAGTAGGTTGATCAAATTCAAACAATTAATGCGTCTTTGGGATCAAACTACAGTACCTTCATTATTGATCATAAGGAGACATTTGATCACCTGCTGAACCAACCATAAGAGGCTCAGTTTTCTCGATCAGACATGCGCGTTTGAAAGATGAAACATATTTCATAATTGATGCAGAGAAAAAGATGGTGCTAGAAGACATAGCACTCTTAACATCCTTCAAAATTCCTGCATTCAAATGTAATCAGTACCCAAGATAAGATTGTTATGGATGAAACTGTTACTGCTATGGCTAAGGCAGATTTTCTCCCAAAAATCAATGGAAACTAACTTGGGCATGTAATAAAGCAGTTATGCGATCAAAATGGCAGCAAAGCAAGTCAAGAAATCAAGAGGCTGTTATCCAAATGATTCAGAAATAAATCCATCTTGTATCTGATCCTCTTGCTTATCATTGTAACGAAGGAATCTATATATGTGCTATTGGCGTGCTATTGATCTCTAAGGTTGGTAGATGTCTTTGGTGGTGTAAACCAAGTTAAATCTTTTCTCTTTAGTTGAGCTACAGAGACTACGAAATTAGATGTATATTCACATGCATCGTTCTAAATTTTTGTTTGGAGCACAGCGTACAGACTCCATGGAAGAGCATAATAACTACAAACTAGTCAATGCGGAGGGTGCGAACGAAGGGGACAGGTCAACCATATGCAATCGGTTGCAGCCTACAAGGTCTTCAACGCGGCTATTGAAATGGTTTCTCATGCATCATCGTTTGTTCCCCTTCCTGGAATTGCACAACTATTGCTGCTGTTACGGGCCCTGAATTAGTGAGCAGATTTGGTGCAAAGCATGATTAACATGTTGAATAATCAATTTACATAATTTCGGTCGGCTAATTTTTGTATCTAGTACGTTGAATATAAGGATCTCTCTCTCATGAGGGCTCTTTCCCTCTCAACAGTCTATTATGATGATTAGACGGCACGTATTTACTTTTAAATGCATGATGACTTTGAATACCATCTCTCTCTCTCTCCGAATTTTTTTTGACATTTAATGAAAAAGTGATAGGAGAAATAGTTAAAGTATATAATAACTACAGTAGTCAAGTTTCTGGGTGTGCATGCCTATTTCTCTTTACTGAAGCCTTTTCTTCTAATATTTAATGAACGAAGTCTCGCTTAACATGTATATTAATATTAAATATTTAATAAGGAGAAAGACAGAGAAAATGGTATCGGTTCAAATCCTTCTGTTGTCCGTTATCTAGCTCTCATGCAGTCCAATGTAATCGGGTTGCGTGAGGGAGACATTTGGATGGACGATGGCTGTTGATATATATATATATATATATAATATTAACATAGCTAGCCACCTTACAAGACGTTAGAATTTATATGTATATACATCTAATATTAACATAGCTAGCCACCTTACAAGACGTTAGAAGGGCAAGGATAAAGAAATGAAAGCAGTGATTACATGATCATAATATCAGTGATTACATGATCATGATAAAGTCTTAACATAGTGGTTGCGACCATCAAGCAAATTAAGGACGTCACATCGCAAAGAATATGAGTAACTCTGCTTGTGATGTGCACTAACTGCCCTCTATAAATGATACTGTTCTTTGCAATTGCAAACCACACGCAACATCAAGTTGTAAGGAACCAAACTTTCCAAAGAAGTCGCCTCTTCCTACCTAATGCCTTATAACATTCGTTTCCGGCTGTGATATAATTGTCGCCTGAAAGGGTCCGACCATCTGTTGATTTGATACTTTTTATGGTTCTCTTCCCATTTCCTTATCTTTTTTCACAGATCCAATTGCATAAATGAATGTGATTGCCTGAAAACTACCGTCTGGTAAAAAGCATGAAGGTCTGTGTGTGATTTGCATGTACAGATTTATAAAGATCAATTTCAAGAATAGTGATTCTTTAGTTCTTTATGCTTATAGAATCATATTCACATTGATCTATTAATGTTTTTTAAGATCTGACTTGTTAATTAATTTTTCAAAATAGATAAGCACATATATTAAGGTCAGACGCTGATTTAACATTATCTTCAAACTCTAACTATTGATCAGTTATCGTTTTTATTTTTGGATTGTTCACTATTGAACATTCAATGAAGAACCAGATCAGACTCAGCTATCTACATTGTCATCTAATGCGAAGTCTATAAGTTTAATTTCTCTAGAGACACACCCCACAAACTTAAATAACATGCTGTTAGTTGTGGCCTAAGAATTGTTTGGTTCTATCAACTTTCTTTTTTCTTTACAAATATAGCCATTGGATACCATATCTAAATGTAGAGGGCTAAAAATTAAATTGACGTTTAGATCAGATTCTATACAGGTTTTAATATTCACAATCTTTGTTCAGTCGTCATAAAAAATCCATTCCAAACATTTTGTTCATCATTTTTTTAACTTGCATTTTAAAACATTTCGATCTACCTTTGCGGTTTGAAAAAAAAAAAAAAACTTGAAATACCAAATGGCACACCCAAACTATAAGTTTAATTTGAATGTAACAATATAAACTAGCTCCATGAATATAACGGAACGTCCGTCTGCATCCCATTTTTACAAACCATCCACCCACTACTCATTTTCGCAACATATATAGTCATGATGAAGAGTTATCTTCTAACAAAGTTCTGAGTTCTCAGTGAGGCAGGTAAGAAATCGAAATTTAAAAACCTCGCCCCACCAAAAGGAGAAGGTTATATGTTGAGGTTAACAGGTAAAGCCAGAAACCATTCCTGGCACCTTTACTAGGAGTAATCAGATGAAAGACTACAGTATTATACTACAAATTATCTGAGTAATTGAATATCATCTAGATCCTGAGTACCATAAAACAAAATTGCCCTGGGTCTTAGAAAGATTTTAACTTGAAATCTGTGTAGATATTAGAAGATTGATTAGGGTTTGCAAAAGAAGCGAGAGCTCATAATGGACGACCCTTTACACTGGCTGCTGTAAAGGGTATTTTCATCATTTCAAAAAAATTAGCCATTTAATTTTTGTTTTCCTTCTTTGCGCTTATGAAGGGGGCCTAAATTCTTTTTGTAGAGAAGGGATTTTTTAGTCATTTTTTCACCTAGTGCATGCACCAGCAGCAGCAGTGCGTGCATAACCCGCTTCCTCCCCATGAAGCTTGTTATGTGCCCACTCCAATGCTCAAAAAAATGTGCACAAAGGTATGCAATGACCAAAATAACTTTATTAAAATAAAATAAATCGATTGTGAGAAAGTAAAAAAGTCTAAAATATTCATTATTTTATAAAAAAGCTTAAAAAATACCCCATCATTCCTTTGGTGGTGTACACGCAACCCAATCTATTCTACCCTGAAGGTGGGAGTTCAGGGCCCAACACCGTCCACACACTCATCCATATAGTATTCTTCTAATAGCAATACAGTAATGTTCAGGTGAATCGCCCTAAATACTAGTCTTAATTGATCAATTTTCAATTAGAGCCGTACTCAAGTATAGATGGTTGGATCATTAATTAGATGATGCGGCCTTTGGCCGTCTTATATTTCTGATGTTGTGGAATGTCTTTCTTAGTTGGCCTTCTAATGTCAGTTTGGGAGAAGGATGATGGCCCATTTTATATGTTTCTTGTCCTGAAATGCTTTTCATATTCCACATGGTATTGACTTCAGTGTGAACATCATCAATGTACTAATTCTGAGAATAGCAAAATGGGTGTTTCTCTCCATCATCATATTCCCTTGGTTGATCCTGGATTTTTGGTTTTGCTTCTATAAAACTTCCTTGTTATATTTTCTGTTGAGAACAGCAGCACTGTTGCTTCTATAAAACTTTCACCAATATCAATGTAGAAAACAGAAAAAGAAATACTTTGGTAGATGATCAAATGTTTCATATTTTACTTGCATCAGTTTGAACTTTACTATTCAAGTAGCAATTTCTTGTTGAGAAACAGAAGCTGACTGACGAACCAACAAATAAGCCCATCTCTGAACTCTTGTGTTTTATAAAAATCAGTCTAGTAGTGTGCTTGTACCTGAACGGTATATGTAGAGATACTTTGAACTGCAGACTATATTATATACATGTGCACCATGTAGGCAAAATACATGCAAGGATATCTGAGAGGAGACCTTCTAATTGTACAGTTCTCCTGAACTTTTTCATTTAATAAAAAGAACGTACTGCATCTCTTTTCAAAAATTTTCCAGCTTTTTGGACCAACGGTTCTCCTTAATAACAGGGACAGGTATCATCTTTCTCAGTTTAAGTCCATGGGCTTCTTGATCACTGCTAGAGAATACCTATGTTGACCGCTACATCTGAACTCAGGTTTAAATCCGAGTAATATTCAATTCAATGGCAGTATTAATACCTTGCCTTTGCTGTAAAGTTGAAGAAGCGATTCAACCTTCCACGAGGAACTGTCAGAAATCAACTCTGGGAAGGGTGGCGGAGTTTCTAATTATCCTGAGTCTCGTCCAAATTTTAAAACTTGTCAGGACAAAAGAATGGGTGGTGTCAAAAAATGCTCAAGAAAAAAGTGAGATGTTGCTGAAGTTTAGGAGATAAAAGTTGGTCCCTAGACGTAAGAATGGCCTACTGTTTGATTCTTTTTTTCCTATCAACCTTCTGTTTTCTTATCATCTCCCGACTTCCAGGGTGGTTTGGTCGGGAACATGCTCCTCCATGGCCGGACTGGCTGTTGGCGAAGAGATTGGCAGCACTTTTGTCTGCTTAGGAAAGAGAGACGTGTCATCAACGAACACGGCCTTCCTGTAAACGAGTGTGAGCAGAATCAAGGCGAGCGTCATGGCCAGCGAGATCAAGGACATGGCCCTTCGGATTCCATGGGCTACCGCAGAACCCACTTCCAACGAATACTCAGCTGATGAGAGTGCAAGCGTCGTGACAGGGAACACGTATGCCCACCACGCAGAATTGAATTTCTTCATTGCTTTTGCGAAAAGAGTTGGCCTCACAATCTGTGATCAAGGGAAAAGTTTGGTTACTATCATGAAAGTTGGATGATGTACAGTCTGAAGGTTTTTAGCGAACTTACCAGCATCAAGAAGAGGAAAATGGAGAGGAAATGGAACATCTTGCAGGCGGTGTCGAAGTGACCGGAGATGGAGGCCCAAGCCACGGAAGCCATGCTGGGGGCCGCGATCGACAGGAAGATCGCCGGCTGCAACCGTGCAGGCGAAGAAGCGTTGCACGGAAGCCGCTGGTACAACGTAACGAACACCACCAGGTAATGTACGATACCCACGGAGAACAAGAATAGGGCGGGTTCCATCCAGTTTAGCCGGGCCGCGGCCTGGGCGGAGGCGAAGTTGCCGATGAGGGAGAGGTGGGTGGAGGGGTTGGCGACGGTGGAGAGGAAGCGCTTGCCCTTGGTGAACCATTGGCCGTAGATCTTGACCTCCAGCAGCAATACCGCCGCCGTGCAAGCGCACCAGAGGGCTCTTGAAATGAGCGGCGCCAGGTGGCCCCAGTTGATGAACTTGCTCCCTCCCAAGCCGCTGCCGCTGCTCCTCTCATGGTCGTATCTAAAAGGAAGCAGGCACTGGAGGAGCAAGATGGCGGCGATCCATGGGGCGAAGAGGTAGTTGACCCTCCACCGGTCGAGGAACTCGGCCTTGACGACGTGGAAGTGGAAGATGGATTTGAAGAGGTAGGCGAGGGAGGAGGAAGAGAGGACGAGGGCGGCCAGCAGCCAGAAGGATTTCTCGACGATAGAGTTGAAGAGGGGAGGCCATGGATCGGAGAAGGAGCCGGAGCTGAGGGTCCTCCAAAGGAGGGCTTGGCCAGCGAGGGCCATGGAGACGCGGAAGAGATCTGCATGGAACCTCGCCAAGAAGGGAGAAGGAGGGTGACCAGTCTCCTGCTGCATCCTCGCCATGGCCTTTTTGTTCGTGCTAGTAAGTGGGGAGCCTTTTGAATGTATATATAGAGGGAAATTTGAAGAGAGAGAGAGAGACAAAGAAAGGTCAATCATCTTCAGCCGTGTTTGCTTTCAACAGTTCACACGCATTGGATTGTGCCACGTGGAAGAATACATTGTTTTCGAATGCGAAGGATGGGAGTCAAATGAAGGTGGCTATAGTCCAAGCGCCGCACAGTTCACCAGTCCTTGCCTTCTTTTTCTTTCTAGAATGATCCTCTCTTCCTCTTTGATATATATCTCACAACATGTGCATCGATGCATGCAAGATTAAAGGCCACAAGTTTATTAGGCAGCTTTGGTGGTAGTGAGGTATATATATACATATATATGTATATGTGTGTGTGATGCTGATGAAGACGCAAGACTTGAATGTGAGGGCATATGGAATCAAGGTTTCAAGCATTTCTTTTGAGACTTCTACCTTTTAGGGTGTGGAAGCCGGCTTTGGAAAGAATTGTTTGTCTGGATGTGTAGAAAGGATTTTTTTTTTAAGGATCAAGAATTCAATTTATATAAAGTTTTGACGGTCTAAATGTCAAAATATTTATTTTTATACATATTCGCATAAGTTGATCTATCAAAATTTGTTTTCTAAGTTTTGAAATGTGACGACGACCAAATTTATATAATCTTAAAACTGTGAAAATATGTGGAAGAAGTTAACTTTAAGACGTAAGTGTACAAAAGTTCTGCAATCGGCTGCGACGATATGCGACTCTTCCTTTCAAAACGAAAAAAAGCGAGAAGTTCCTTTTGGAGTTTGTTTATGATAAAGAAATATTGAATTCCTTTGTTCGTTTAAGCGTTCCAAATGAAGCCTTAAGGTTGAATTTGTCAATTAATCAGGAAATTTCCGAAACACAAATAAGATTTCCTATAGTTTATATATATATATAGATATATGAAATCGCCTTTTGACTCAAATTGGCCGAGCTGTTTATTTTGGAGAACCGACTAATTGAGCAATTGATCAGTTGAATCGATTGTGAATTGGGGAAATATTAGAACATTCATTATTTTTTAAAAAAAATGAAGAAATGTATAATAATTTATATAAACAAAAAAGCTCTTTAAATATTTAAAACTAATAAAAAATGGCGCGTGCTCCTGCATTGTCCACTAAATCCAAGGGGCATGCCAAGTGATATGATTTAGGCCAATCTTTGTAACATTGGTACATCAACGAGACCTTTCGTATTAATTCTACCGGATGGATTGTTACTTGTTGGATCCTTACCATTTGAACCTCCAGCTAAAACATAACATGTAAAATATAGCAAGTTTTTGTTTCCTATGTCCATTTTAAATATTAATAAGATATTAGTTGAGACTCAGATAAAGCTGGCCAATGCAGACTAATAAACATGAAAATTATCTTTGTTGATAGCATTTTAGTTTTTTCTTTTCACATGACACTACCCTAAGTTAGTAATAACCTAAAGTTAATGATTTTTCATTAATGGTGTAAAACTTGAGTATATTTTTGACAAAATCCAAAAGTTAAGTATGCTTTTTTAATGACCCTCAAACTTTAATGTGTGTTTTTCCAAGTTCTTAGTAGCTGATTTTTTTTTTCCTTTTACCAATTAACACCTGCACATGGGCAAAGGAACAAGGAATTGAATAGAAAAATCGCATATATGCTGAGTACTTCTGAATCGCAGTATGTTGTAGACCAATTATAATTAAATTAAGCGAGAAAAGAAAGAATTTGTCCAAACAGTTAAGACATTTGTAGACAACCGCCGAGGTCTGGAAGAAAATTGGAAAAAGAAAAATCGAAGAAAAATTTGTCAAAGAAAAGACATGTTGGTAAAAGTTGTCTCCGATTGACTCCATTGTTCAGACTGGTTTAAAATTAAACAAAGAAGCCGAAGGATACAGGAGTCCAAAATATGGACCGGGCAGATATGCGACTTTTACTTCCATCAAACTTGTTGGTATTCAACACCGCATGCATGCACGTACATATAATATAAAATAAAATTAATGCATTTCTTATTGCAATTTTTCCAGAGCTCAAGGAAAGCAAATCTTAGAAAAGCAACTTCAATATGAACAGCCCAGTCTAGCTAAACTGAGGGGAGTGTAGTATGGTGGATCTCAACCCACTACCAACTACTTCAATTCCTGCCAAGTAGAAACTATATATGATTCTATGAAGCAAGACAGCGAAGCATATGACAAACAATATATATAGTTTTTTCTTGGATTATCAAAAGCTTCAATATATAATTGCTCTTACATCTCCGGTCTTGCATCATATATGCGTACATTGCTGATATTGCCCTAGCAAATACATGCATATGTGCATGAAATATTTCCGCCATTGCCACTTCTAATGGCAGGATAATATATTCTACGCAGCTTTCAAGTCCTGCTCTTTGAATGTTGACCTTCCAATAGCTGAACTGTTTTAAAAGCTAGTTCAAGGTGTAATCTGGTCAAAACGACTGACACAAATTGAAGAGACAATATGAACAAAGTAGGTAGAGACGGTTCTAGCAGCGTGAATATTTAAGAACTACTAGCAGCCTGTGTACATTGGGACCTAGTGGGGGAGTTGTACACACTCTCATATTGATAAAAGGGCGTCTACAAGAGTAGAAAAGCAGGAAAAGTGATCTTTCTAGCACACAAATTGCTTATTTATATACTCATATCTCAGAATTATTGACTTATATACATATTGGTGGCTTCAAAAGTCTATAATTTATAGTACCCTCAGCTAGAAATTTCTAACACAACCGCTAACAAGTTTTTCAAGTTTCTTACCCAAGGCGACACACAACAGATTGACTTGGAACATTGATTTCATAACATGACTACTAGTTATTGTTGATTTAGAAAATTCTCCATGCCTTCCACCTCGGTATGAGTCTAAACTTGGCTCCAGACTTTTCTTTGGCACAATGGTGAGACCAGCAGACTTAGACCTCTGTGCGTACCTTCTAGAATTGTGGTTGGAGATGCAGCGTTAGCTTGCTTGAAGGAGCGATGGTTAATCATGATCATTGAACCATGGTCACCCGCATGACACCGGTGTCCTGTCCCACCTAGTAGCGAAGTTACATGTCTGCTGATGTGGTTAGGGGTGAACAAAAACTGAGTCGAGCATGAGTTCAATCAACTTGAGCTCGGCTCGACTAATGAAACATTGAGTTTGACTCGAATTGAGCTCGAGAATAGCTCGACGGAAGCAGCTCGAGCGCGAGTCGGCAGTTACGTGTTGAGCTCAAGCTCGACTCGATTGAGGTTCGACAAACTTGTTTGAATAGAATTGATATTCATCGTTATGTGTTGGATCAACTCGATTAAGGCTCGATAAACTCGTTTGAATAGAATTGATATTTATCGTTACGTGTTGAGCTTGAGCTCGAGCTCGAGCTCGACTTGATTATAGAATTGATATTCATCATTACTTGTTGAGCACGAGCTCAACTCAATTGGGGCATGACAAACTCGTAAACTTGTTTGAATATATCAACTTCATTAAGGCTCGACAAACTCGATTAAGGCTGAAGCTCGACTCAACAATTAAGTGTTGAGCTCAAACTCAACTCGCTTATTTAAATGAGTCGACTTATGAACTCAAGCTCGACTCTTTAAGCAAATGACTCGACTCGAACTCATCACCGTTGTTCATCCCTAGGTGTGGTATGACGATAAACAGCGAAGCTACATGTGTGTTGGTTTGGCATTGCGATGAAGCTGAACCTGGTCCAGCCATATGTGGTGCCCATGCCGACTTAAGTCAGTGAATCAAAGTGCCCCTCAGGCAACATTTTTGCCGGGGAAGACGCAACAACAATCAAAATTTGGTACCTTAGGAAAAATAATTTAAACCATATCACCGACCAATCAACGGGCCAAACTATATATAAAATTAGCAATCCTTTGTCCAATGTATAAAATGTGCATGCTTATAATAGTTTGTCAATTGTCATTGTGTTTGGAATAGGTTCCAAACACAGTAGAGTTGTTCACTTTGAATACAATAAATAGAAATTCATTACATATATAACGTACCAACTGTGTTTCCACGTACATTGGGGAACAAAAAGCGCATTTCATATGCTTCACATGAATCTCAAGGTTGGGTTCTATTGAAGTCAAGCCACATGCTGAGAAAGTGAAACCAAGTTTAGCATCGGCTTTGAGGTTTCACACACTATTCTACAACATATGAAATGAGTGTACCGTGTTCCTCATCTATTCTACAGCACCATTTTCAAACATGTACCTGTTTTGAAGATGACTTTTTGGGCACTTTGCAGAAAGTATTTGCTGTTTTTGGTCACAAGTTATACTCACTTCTCCACAGACTAGACTCTGTGTGTGTGTGAGAGAGAGAGAGAGAGAGAGAGAGGGATCTATAGATTTCTCTATTTAGGTTTTAATGGAAACACGTGTTTGTCTCTCTCTCTCTCTCTCTCTTCTTCTTCTCCTTTCTCTTTTACCATAATCATTATTTCGACTTGGATTTTAATAGATCATAAGGTCTGAAATTAAGAAACTTTTTAAAATTGGCAGATCTTAAGGAGGAAAATGTGTGTGCGAGAGAGTGTGAATCAAACCACTTACGTAAAGACCAAACCACCTAAAATAATTAAAGATTAGAGGAAGCATATATTAAGTCCACTACTTTAAAGTTTGATTCTAATTTTATTCATCAAAAAGTTGACAGCTATTATAGTACTATCAAATTTCTAATGATAAAAAATTCAATACTTTTTATGAAAACTATTTGTATTAAAGTATGGTATGGTTAATTTATATTACTAATTAAATTAGTATTGGTTAATATGTTTAGTACTATGTTCATGTTTTACTTAAAATGTTTGTGTGTGTGTGTGTGCGTGCGCGTGCGGAGAGAGATTAGCTAACCGACCATCTAGTGACCGTATACGGTTCTAGCATCATCCCTTCCATTACTTTTTAAGTTTTTCTCTACAAATGTAATCTAATGGAAGTATATTAAGGTATCAAACAATAAGTTTTAAAGAAAAAAAATTTAAAAACTCTATAATTTAGAAAAATAGTGAAGAAAGATCCAGTAGATCGATTTGTAAAATTTTAATAATTAACGGCCTTTGTATTGTCAAGTTATGATAAAATCAGATCTAGACATAGAAAAAACGTGACTGTTATTACTCTTATCATTTTTTTAATATCTATATGCAAAGGCTGAAACTAGCTATTACTGTTCATGTTGATAATGGTTCTTTCATTCTACCAGTTGTGAACGCGGATGCGCAGACTATAATTTATAATTTATAATGGTCATTTTCGTATCTTCCTCTTCCTTTTTTTTTTTTTGTTCTTTATAATTTATAATGAGCTCGATAGTTTTGGGCCGGCCCCTTAATTAAGGGCATATTTGACTGCCCATATCTGTTGTCTGGAATGCTCAAAACATAAGTACAAAGCTCAACCTAACACGCCATTGTATTTATGACTTCTCGGCATGTTGTTACGGATGTCACCCTAATGTCATGGACAGAATTAGGAATTTTTTATGGAGGAATCAAATTATAGTTTCAAAATTTTGATAAGGCCCGACATATTAAGGGCCCCTGCCTTGGACGCCCCCCCTCTTCGGCCTTTGACCGGATTGGAGGGGCCCCTGCCTTGGATGCCCCCTCCTCTTCGGCCTCTTCCTTGGACGCCCCCCCCCCTCTCTCTTCGGCCTTTGACCGGATTGGACTCGAATTGAATATTCAACCAACTGCTTCATACAGACGTAAAAAAAAATTAACATCTGATTAAGAAACTAGATCGTATTTAGATTTAGGAAATAACCTTGCATACTTCTAATATCCATGCATACGTTTTGAAAGTCTGTCCTTAACATATCGTGATGCAGCTAAAATTTGGTTATTTATGTAAAAATCTGATTCGGATTCAGACGTAAAAGGAAAACTCAGGTGCAAATGAATTTTGGATTGTGAATTTAAAAATCAGATTAAACTATGACATGACATCTTCTCTTCAATCATATTTGAACCGGAATTCAAATCCAAATATGTGGGCATCCAACAAATCCAAGTTCGTAGAGAGTACATCTGATTGAAGCGAATCCATTGACATTCCTAGCTAGACTTGACTCAAAATTTTGAAAATATTGTTTAAAATATGCCAACCCTTTTCAAGCAATTAATACATCCCTATAAATGAGATTAGGCATGTTGACGTAATTAAGTGGACATTTCGCGACTAGATCAAATCAACAGTGTGTTCTTCAAAGGCATACTCCGATAACACGATGACTTTCCAATATTTCCGTGTTCTTTTCAAACAAAGACCTTCTAATTAAGTTGATCAATGTTTGGTACTGCTAATTAACTTACGTGCCCAATCAAACTTAGCTTGCCTTCTCACGTCTCATGCCATGATCATGGAAAAAGGAAGATTATTGTCTCAATCTGACATCTTTCATAGAAAATGCTGGCTACTACTGTTCATAAATGTGAGACATGTTTTCTGAAATCATAGTCAAATTCTGGTCTGGCTGTTGAAAATGAGGTCTTTCTAATTTTATACAATTTTTTCTAGACTTGAAGTTCTCTTCCGGTTTCCCAAGTTAAATTTTTTTAGGATTAAACTAATTGAACTTGTCGGTTTGATTGATCAAAGCTGCTAGAACAGGTAATGATAAATTAATCAGATAACGAAGACCCTTACCGTGAAGAAAATCTGCGACAGATCCAACTTCTCCTCTTTTTTAATCTTCTGACGTAGAAAAGATGACGAAAGAGAAAGAAACGTCGCTTCCAATCTTTGCCCATTTCCTTTGGAGACATTCGTTTTCCAGTCTGAAGGAGATCCTCCAATTTATTAAACACCATCGCTGGCGTCATAAAAATTTCTTGATATGATGTCATCTAAGTTTTATTCGTTTCTTCAAGCTGGGTTTACGAATTCTCAGATTCTCAAATTTACCAAAAGTCAGAAAGTTTATGCTCCTTGCTGAACAATAAAGGCCAACATTTTTTACTTTCATCGAACATTTAAATTAATTTAACGGAGCCGATATTGACTGCAGTGCCAAAGACGCGTGCATCCCTGCATTATTGTGACTCTCAAATTCATTCCTAACATTCTAACTCCTTTAACACAAGTTAATCATTTCTATGCCAAGAACTTATTTCTCCCTTCTATTCAATCACTTCTTTCCACTGTTTCTTTTTATGGTACTTTTGTCATTTTGTTTGAAATGAAAACCAATTTAATTATGAGCCCCATAACTTACTCAGCTGAAAGACAAAGGTAGATTTGTCGACACCAATAATGCAAAGATGCATTTCTGATCGACCAATTGGAGTACTTTGATTTTAATCAGATCATTTTTCAAAAGGCAATAATGGTTCTTTCATCATTTTGGTATTTTCCTTTTCAGCTTTCACATGGATTTTGATGCTAGTTATGCACATGTATGAACAATTTACACTTTTCTTGGATTTACTTTGTTTAATCTGCATATATGATCATTCTGAAATATATGTTATATATATGTAATTATGTGTGTATATATGTATTCGATATATCGATATAAGTTTAACATGAAAAAGAGTGCAAGATAAATTAAACATTTAATTAAGGGTGAGATGCACAGATTTGTCAATTTTATTGTGACTAATGCCTCTTGTAAGGAACGATGCTTGCTTGGTCTATAGTAAGCCAACTATTTTAATGTGGCAGCTAACTGATAAAGGAAGGTTACTATTGCTTTGATCCTCGTAAGAATTTTTGAAAACTGAGTGGCCCTTCTAATGCTCTGAACTTGGACCTTGGAAACTTTGGAAAATTATTTCGTTATGATAGTATTGTTATGTCATCGATTTTTGACGATTTTTGCCGAGACCGCAGGTCGATCTTTTTTTGTTTTTTTTTTTAAGAAAATTTGTTTGAGAAAGCAATTGCGTAGTTTATTTTATTATTGCAACGGTTATTTGAGAATTACATGGAAAGGTTGAGGTGCTCTTTGATGACTGTCAAAACTTCAGCGGTTTTGTAGTATCGGCCTTATTTATTAGGCGCTGATTTGTAATTTGTTCTTTTTGCCGTTAGGGCTTCAAGCAGGCGGATCTCTCCCGCGAATTCCCGTTTCAGCGAAGCAGGAGGTTCATTTCTCTTCCACTCTCGGTGAGTCTTTTGGGCATATACCGCCGGCCGCCGGTGAAAGGTACATCTATTTCTCTCCTGTTTTATCTCTCTCTCTTTCTCTCTCGCTTTCCCCGGCACCCTTTTCTCCATTCCGCCCATGACATCCCCTCATCAGTGTGTTCACTGTCAGCACTTCAGCAGCATTCATCTTCTGCCAAGTTCGGGCCAGTGGACTGAAGTTAAACGACCCTCTTGCTTCCTGCGTGTTCCCGTTTCAGGTCATATTTCTCACCTGCTTTCTTTCTGTTCTCTCTGGGACTCTGTTTTTCTCTTGTTTTTTCCAGCCCCCTCTTCTCCATTCCGCCAATTCTTCCGCAGCATTGTCGAGCAAGTGGCACGCCCGAAATAAAAAAGCGTAATACAGCAGAGGAGTTGCTAAATTTGCAGCTGCTGCTGAGGCTGCCGATGATCCATGAATTATGGTTCTTAAGCTTTTCTTTTTTTATATATTTTTGGGTTCGGCTTTTGATTCTGCAAGTTGCATAGCTTTTTTGGGCGTTATGTATTATGTCGACTTTAACAGAGTCGTCAAATTCGAAAGTACCTGAATGTGTTTGTATGACAATCATCAAAATAATTGCAAGAGAAGTCGTTAGCAAGTGAATCCCGTTATCGTGGGCTTCTTTCCTTGTCCACACTCATGAGTAGCAGTATTGCATCATTCAGCAAGTCATCAACCTGAAAAAACTAACGACTGCTGAGATAACAACATACTCAAGGCACCAAGAAAGCATGTCATTTAGAAAAAGTTGCTCTGGTTTCCCATGCCATGTTTTTAATATATCAAATAAGTCGTCAGCCGAAGCCATAACTTGCCCTAAACATTAGTCTTCTTGGCCGCGTGATGGCACTGCAGTTGTGAATGCAGCGTATGCGTTCACAAGGAAAATTAGCACTAACTCACATGTAACCCTAGATATGGACAACCTCCTTGGTTGTATGTTTGGTCCAAAGGTTCAGGTACTTTCCATTGGACTTGGGAGAGTAGTACCTTGTTGGTCTGACCATGTGAGCACATCCCAAACATGTCATTTTCTGCCCACACCATTTGACCCAGAGAGCATTCCAAATTGCATAATGTGTTGAAGCTGCCCATTGACTCACACAATTTGTCCACACATTGCCCCACCTTGCCATGCTTTGACGTCTCATTATAACAACCCGACCCACTCCCGGGTTCGGGCCCCTGGTTCGACGGATCCCAACCCGCCCCCTAGCAATTTCGGTTCCAATCCTAAAAAGGCTAGGAACCAGAACAATCATCTCATTAATAGCCTCCCATTATAAGCCCTTGAAGATTCCTCACAATCTTCGATACGGGACTAAACTTCTGGGGTGTTACAATCCACCCCCCTTAAAGCACACGCGTCCGCGCGTGTGGGACCCCAGGTCCGAGTGTTGAAACTGCTCTGATACCACTATAACAACCCGACCCACTCCCGGGTTCGGGCCCCTGGTTCGACGGATCCCAACCCGCCCCCTAGCAATTTCGGTTCCAATCCTAAAAAGGCTAGGAACCAGGACAATCATCTCATTAATAGCCTCCCATTATAAGCCCTTGAAGATTCCTCACAATCTTCGATACGAGACTAAACTTCTGAGGTGTTACACTCATGCTGCATCCCCTTCTGATTAGCTGTACATACAGCCAGTCCGCGACAAGCCGACACCTGCAACAATGTTTCCTTGTATTCTACATAAGCCAGCCGGTCTTTTGTTAGTCTCTGTTTTTTTTTCTTAGTTTCTAAATCCCCCACCCAAATTTCATCAGAAAATAAATGCATTGAAATGTTGAATTTTTTTTCCACCAATTATGTCAATTTCGATTTAGATGGTTTTGAAAAAGAAAAGGTTGCAGAACAGTCTCTTGGTGCATGTAGAGAGGCAAACTGTACGTTTGGAATTAGGCCGTGGGTTCTGCCTTTACTGAATTCAACTTGATTGGATTATGTGTAGCCAGATTTGTACGCTAGCTACCTTTTAAATCAAATATTTGACTAGCATAAGGTCCGATGTTTATATCCAAACCAGGACATATTTTCCTTGGAATGCAGCCAGATAGCAGATTCAGATTGAGTTATGAAATCGAATACCCTATTTGAATCTGTATTTGATTAGCAATGGGATATGAATTTCTTTACCAGATCCAAATGAATGGATTCAAAATAAGTTCAGTAATAGCAATATCATATCCATTTACACAGGCAGGTCTTGTAATTGAGTTCACAGGTTATTCCAGGTGCCATGTTAGATCATAATGATAGGTACTGGCTTCCCCAACGCCGCTGTTTGCCTCCTACCGAAAAGGTTGATCAAATTCAAACAATTAATGGGACTTTGGGATCAAACTAAGTACCTTCATTATTGATCATAAGGAGACATTTGATCACCTGCTGAACCAACCATGAGAGGCTCAGTTTTCTCGATCAGACATCGCGTTTGAAAGATGAAACATATTTCATAATTGATGCAGAGAAAAAGATGGTGCAAGAAGACATGGCACTCTTAACATCCTTCAAAATTCCTGGTTTCAAATGTAATCAGTTCCCAAGATAAGATTGTTATGGATGAAACTGTTACAGCTATGGCTAAGGCTGATTTTCTCCTAAAAATCAATAGAAACTATACTAACTTGGGCCTGCAATAAAGCAGTTATGCGATCAAAATGGCAGCAAAGCAAGTCAAGAAATCAAGGGGCTGTTATCCAAATAATTCAGAAATAGATCCATCTTGTATCTGATCCTCTTGCTTATCATTGTAACGAAGAAATCTATATATCTGCTATTGGCGTGCAATTTATCTCTAAGGTTGGCAGATGCCTTTGGTGGTGTAAACCAAGTTAAATCTTTTCTCTTCTGTTTATTCTCATTTTTCTTCATCAAAACCAGCCTGATCAAATATTATTTAGCTGGGCTAACAGAGACTACGAAATTAGATGTATTTTCACGTGCACCGTTCTAAATTTTTGTTTGGAGCACAGCGTACAGACTCCATGGAAGAGCATAATAACTATAAAAGAGGTTGACAGGTCAACCATATGCAATCGGTTGCATCCTACAAGGTCTTCACCGCGGTCTATTGAAATGGTTTCTCATTCACCATCGTTTGTTCCCCTTCCTGGAATTGCACAATTACGACTGTTGTCACCGTCACGGGCCCTGAATTAGTCAACAGATTTGGTGCAAAGCATGATTAAAATGTTGAATAATCGATTTCGGTTGGCTAATTTTGTATCTTGTACGTTGAACATTCTCTTTCTCTCAACAGTCTATTATGATATGATTAGATGACTCATATTTACTTATAAATACATCTCTCTCTCGGAATTTTTTTTTTTTGACATTTATAGGAGAAATAGTTAAAAGTATATAATAACTATAGCAGACAAGTTTCGGGTGTGCGTGCCTATTTCTCCTTACTGTAGCTTTTTCTTCTGATATTTAATGGAACGAAGTGTCGCTTAACATATATATTAATAAATCCATTACTAAATATTTAATAAGGAGAAAGACAGATAAAATGATATCGGTTCAAATCCTTCTGTCATCTGTTATCTAGCCCTCATGCAGTTCAATGTAATGGGGTTGCGTGAGAAGACATTTGGATGGGCGATGGCTGTTGATATATGTATATTTATATAGAAAAACATATCTAATAGTAACAAAGCTGGCCACCTTGCAAGACGTTAGAAAGGCAAGGAGGAAGAAATGAAATCAGTGATTACATGATCATAATATCAGTGATTGCATGATCATGATAAAGTCTTTCACATAGTGGTTGCGACCATCAAGCAAATTAAGGACAACGTTTTTCACAGGAAGCCTCATCGCAAAGAATATGAGTAACTCTGCTTGTAGTTGCAGACCACACCCAACATCAAGTTGTAAGGAACCAAACATTACATAGAAGTCGCCTTCTATGGATGACTAGCAAAGGAAAGGTCCCCTGATGACGCCTCTTCCAACCTAATGCTTTATAACATTCGCTTCCGGCTGTGATATAATTATCGCCTGAAAGGGTCCGACCATCTGTTCATTTGATACTTTTTATGGTTCTCTTCCCATTTTCTTTTCGCTTTTCACAGATCCAACATTGCATAAATGGAGGTCATTGTCTGAAACTACTGTTTGGTAAAAAGTATGAAGGTCTGTGTGTGATTTGCATGTACAGATTTTGTAAAGATCGATTTCAAGAATAGTGATGTCTTTAGTTCTTTATGCTTATAGAATCATACTCACATTAATCTATTACTCTTTTTTAAGATCTGACTTGTTAATTCATTTTTGAAAATACTTAACACATGTTTTAAGATCAGACACTCTAACTATGGATCAGTTATCGTTTGTATTGTTGGATTGTTCACTATTGAACATTAAATGAGGAACCAGATAAGACTCAGCTATCTACATTGTCATCTAATGAGAAGTTTATAAGATCAATTTCTCTAGACACACCCCACAAACTTAAATAACATGCCGTTAGTTGTGGCCTAAGAATTGTTTGGTCCTATCAACTTTTTTTTTTCTTTACAAATATATCCATTAGATACCATATCTAAATGTAGAGCACTTAAAATTAAATTGACGTTTAGATCAGATTCTATACAGGTTTTAGTATTCACAATCTTACATTGATCGTCATAAAAAGTCCATCCCAAACATTTTGTTCATCACTTTTTTTAACTTGAATTTTCAAACATTTCGATATACTTTTGCGGTTTGGAAAAAAAAAAGCTTGAAATACCAAATGGCACACCCATTCCATAAGTTTAATTTGAATTTAACAATATAAACTAGCTCCATGAATACAACGGAGCGTCCGCCTGTATCCCGTTTTTACAAACCATTCACCTACTACTCATTTTTGCAACATATATAGGCATCATGAATAGTAATCTTATAACAAACTTCTGAGTTCCCAATGAGGCAGGTCAGAAATCGCAATACTAAATTATTAAACTTATTTCCAATGAAAAGGAGATGATTAAATTTAAAAACCTCACCCCACCAAAGGGAGAAGGTTATATGTTAAGGTTAACAGTGAAAGCGAGAAACCATTCCTGATACCTTTACCAGGAGTAATCAGATGAAGAACTAGAGTATCATACTATAAATTATCTGAGTAATTGAATATCATTTAGATCTTGAGTAGGATAAAACAAACTTGCCCTAGGTTTTAGAAAGATTTTAACTTAAAATCTGTGTGAGTATTATAACATTGATTAGGGTTTGCAAAAGGAGCGAGAGCTCAAAATGGACGACTCTTTACACAGGCTTCTGTAAAGGGTATTTTGGTCAATTAAAAAAAACATTTTAGCCATTTTTTTTTTGTTTTCCTTCTTTGCGCTTATGAGGGGTGGGGGGCCTAAATTTTTTTATAGAGCAGGGATTCTTTAGCCATTTTCTTCACCTCTTGCATTAACCAGAGCAGTGCGTGCATAACCCGCCTCCTCCCTGTGAGGGCAAAAGCTTGTTATGTGCCCACTCCATTGCACAAAAAATTATGCACGAAGGTATGCAATGTCCAAAATACCTCTATTAAAATAAAATCGAAAAAAAAAACCTTTTAGAAGGACAAAAAAGGATTGTGAAAAAGTGAAAAAAATCTAAAATATTCATTATTTTATAAAAAAAATTAAAAATACCCCGTCACTCCTTTGGTGGTGCACACGCAACCCAATCTACCATCAAGGTGGGAGTTCAGGCCCCAACACCGTCCACACACTCATCCATATAGTATTCCCCTAATAGCAATGCAGTAATGTTCAGGTGAATCGCCCTAAATACTATAGGCTTGATTGATCGATTTTCAATTAGAGGCGTACTCGAGTATAGATGGTTGGATCATTAACTAGATGATACGGCCTTTGGCCGTCTTATATCTCTGATTTTGTGGAAAGTCTTTCGTAGTTGGCCTTCTAATGTCAGTTTGGGAGAAGGATGATGGCCCATTTTATATGTTTCTTGTCCTGAAATGCTTTTCATATTCCACATGGTATTGACTTCAGTGTGAACATCATCAATGTACTAATTCTGAGAATAGCAAAATGGGTGTTTCTCTCCATCATCATATTCCCTTGGTTGATCCTGGATTTTTGGTTTTGCTTCTATAAAACTTCCTTGTTATATTTTCTGTTGAGAACAGCAGCACTGTTGCTTCTATAAAACTTTCACCAATATCAATGTAGAAAACAGAAAAAGAAATACTTTGGTAGATGATCAAATGTTTCATATTTTACTTGGATCAGTTTGAACTTTACTATTCAAGTAGCAATTTCTTGTTGAGAAACAGAAGCTGACTGACGAACCAACAAATAAGCCAATCTCTGAAATTGTGCTTTATAAAAATAAGTATAGTAGTGTGCTTGTACCTGAACGGTAAATGTTGATATACTTTGAATTGCAGACTATATTATATACATGTGCACCATGTAGGCAAAATACATGCAAGGATATCTGAGAGGAGACCTTCTAATTGTACCGTTCTCCTAAACTTTTTCATTTAATGAAAAGAACGTACTGCATCTCTTTTCAAAAATTTTCCAGCTTTTTGGACCAACGGTTTTCCTTAATAACAGGGACAGACATCATCTTTCTCAGTTTAAGTCCACGGGCTTCTTGATCACTGCTAGACAATGCCTGTGTTTACCGCTACATCTGAACCCAGGTTTAAATCTCAGTAATATTCAATTCAATGGCAGTATTAATACAGTGCCTTTGCTGTCAAGTTGAAGAAACGATTCGACCTTCAACGAAGAACTGTTAGAAATCAACTCTGGGAAGGGTGGCGGAGTTTCTAATTGTCCTGAGTCTCGTCCAAATTTTAGAACTTGTCAGGAAAAAAGACTGGGTGGTGTCAAAAAATGCTCAAGAAAAAAGTGAGATGTTGCTGAAGTTTAGGAGATAAAAGTTGGTCCCTAGACGTAAGAATGGCCTACTGTTTGATTCTTTTTTTCCTATCAACCTTCTGTTTTCTTATCATCTTCCGACTTCCAGGGTGGTTTGGTCGGGAACATGCTTCTCCATGGCCGGACTGGCTGTTGGTGAAGAGATTGGCAGAACTTTTGTCTGCTTAGGAAAGAGAGACGTGTCATCATCGAACACGGCTTTCCTGTAAACGAGTGTGAGCAGAATCAAGGCGAGCGTCATGGCCAGCGAGATCAAGGACATGGCCCTTCGGATTCCATGGGCTACCGCGGAACCCACATCCACCGAATACTCAGCTGATGAGAGTGCAAGCGTCGTGACAGGGAACACGTATGCCCACCACGCAGAATTGAATTTCTTCATTGCTTTTGCGAAAAGAGTTGGCCTCACAATCTGCAATCAAGTGAAAAGTTTGGTTACTATCATGAAAGTTGGATGATGTACAGTTTGAAGGTTTTTACCGAACTTACCAGCATTAAGAAGAGGAAGATGGAGAGGAAATGGAGCATCTTGCAGGCGGTGTCGAAGTGGCCGGAGATGGAGGCCCATGCCACGGAAGCCATGCTGGGGGCCGCGATCGACAGGAAGATCGCCGGCTGCAACCGTGCAGGCGAAGAAGCGTTGCACGGAAGCCGCTGGTACAACGTAACGAACACCACCAGGTAATGTACGATACCCACGGAGAACAAGAATAAGGCGGGTTCCATCCAGTTTAGCCGGGCGGCGGCCTGGGCGGAGGCGAAGTTGGCGATGATGGAGAGGTGGGTGGAGGGGTTGGCGACGGTGGAGAGGAAGCGCTTGCCCTTGGTGAACCACTGGCCGTATATCTTGACCTCCAGCAGCAATACCGCCGCCGTGAAGGCGCACCAGAGGGCCCTTGAAATGGGCGGCGCCAGGTGGCCCCAGTTGAAGAATTTGCTCCCTCCCAAGCCGCTGCCGCTGCCGCTGCTCCTCTCATGGACGTATCTAAAAGGAAGCAGGCACTGGAGGAGCAAGATGGCGGCGATCCATGGGGCGAAGAGGTAGTTGACCCTCCACCGGTCGAGGAACTCGGCCTTGACGACGTGGAAGTGGAAGATGGATTTGAAGAGGTAGGCGAGGGAGGAGGAAGAGAGGACGAGGGCGGCCAGCAGCCAGAAGGATTTCTCGACGATAGAGTTGAAGAGGGGAGGCCATGGATCGGAGAAGGAGCCGGAGCTGAGGGTCCTCCAAAGGAGGGCTTGGCCAGCGAGGGCCATGGAGACGCGGAAGAGATCTGCATGGAACCTCGCCAAGAAGGGAGAAGGAGGGTGACCAGTCTCCTGCTGCATCCTCGCCATGGCCTTTTTGTTCGTGCTAGTAAGTGGGGAGCCTTTTGAATGTATATATAGAGGGAAATTTGAAGAGAGAGAGAGAGAGAGAGAAAGGTCAATCATCTTCAGCCGTGTTTCCTTTCAACCGTTCACACGTATTGGATTGTGCCACGTGGAATAATACATTGTTTTCGAATACGAAGGATGGGAGTCAAATGAAGGTGGCTATAGTCCAAGCGCTGCACTGTTCACCAGTCCTTGTCTTCTTTTTAGAATGATCTTAGCTTCTTTACTTTTATATATATAAATATATATATATATATATATATATATGAAGTCGTGTGGTTATATATATATATATATGTGTGTGCTGATGAAGACGCAAGACGGTATCATATTGAATGTGAGGGCATATGGAATCAAGGTTTCAAACATTTCTTTTGTGACTTCTACCTTTTAGGGTGTGGAAACTGGCTTTGGAAAGCATTCTTTGTCTAGATGTGTAGAAGGATTTTTTTAAGAATCAAGAATTCAATTTATACAAACTTTTGACGGTCTAAAAGTCTTTTTTTTTTATACATATTCGCATAAGTTGATCTATCAAAATTTGTTTTCTGAGTTTTGAAATGTCACGACGACCAAATTTATATAATGTTAAAACTGTGAAAATATGTGGAAGAAGTAAACTTTAAAACGCAAGTGCACAAAAGTTCTGCAATCGGCTGTGAGGATATGCGACTCTTTCTTTCAAAACGAAAAAAAGTGAGAAGTTGCTTTTGCAATCTGTTTCTGATAAAGAAGTATTGAATTCCTTTGTTCGTTTAAGCGTTCCAAATGAAGCCTTGAGGTTGAATTTGTCAATTAATAAGGAAATTTACGAAACACACCTAAGTTTTCCCATAGTTCTAGATATATATATATATATATATATATATATATATATATATATATATATATATATATATATATATATATATATATATATAATTCCTCCAGCTAAAATATAACATCTAAAATGTAGCAAGTTTTGTTTTTTATGTCCATTTTAAATATTAATAAGATATTGGTTGAGACTTAGATAAAGCTGGCCAATGCAGACTAATAAACTTGAAAATTATCTTTGTTGATGGCATTTTAGTTTTTTCTTTTCACATGACACTACCCTAAGTTAGTTAGTAATAACCTATAGTTAATGATTTTTTATTAATGGTGTAAAACTTGAGTATATTTTTGACAAAATCCCAGAGTTAAGTGTGCTTTCTTTATGACCCTCAAACTTTAAGGTGTGTTTTTCCAAGTTATTAGTTGCTGACTTTTTGTTTCCTATTACCAATTAACACCGGCATATGGGCAAAGAAACAAGGAATGGAATAGAAAAATCGCATATATGCAGAGTACTTCTGAATCACATCATGTTGTAGACCAATTATAATTGAATGAAGCAAGAAAAAAAAGAATTTAAGACATACGAAGACAACCGCCGAAGTCGGGCAGAAAAATAGAAAAAGAAAACTCCAAGAAAATTTGTCAAAGAAAAGACATGTTTGTAAAAGTTGTCTCCGATTGACTCCATTGTTCGGACTGGTTTAAAATTAAACAAAGAAGCCGAAGGATACAGGAGTCCAAAATATGGACCGGGCAGATATGCGACTTTTACTTCCATCAAACTTGTTGGTATTCAACACCGCATGCATGCACGTACATACAATATAAAATTACGGTGTCAAATGCAAAGGAGCCAGGAAGGAGGTGCTGAGTCGTTTCACCAAACAGTTGGTCGTCACGGCGCGGTCTCACACTTCCTAATTTCGACTTGTCGTCACGTCCGTTGTAGTTGTTGCTCCCAGTTTCACTGAAATCTGACCCCCGGGCCCTGGGACCCAATTCAAGTTGATTTGACATAAACCAACCATTTATATCATAATTTTTCTTTTCTTTTATGTATATATATATATCAAAAGTCAATGCAAGCTGAATAGTTGCTGGCTTGCTGCATGGTTAATATTTAAAAGATTGTTGATAAAAGAACTATAAATAGTCAGTAAAATTATCATAAACCTTTAGCAATGTTAATATACTCAGATAATATATTTTTATTTGAAAAATATTGCCGGATGTCTAAATATTTAAAAATTATAGCTAAAATTGTGACATAAACCATCATTAAAAACATAATAAACCGTCTCTATACCATAAACTATTTCTAGTGTGGCGCTTCTTTGCGTAATGTTTTTAGTGATGGTCTTCAACTATTTTTTTATTCGATAATATTGTCAGATTTCAATATATATATATATATATATATATATATTCCCCTAACAATCTTGAGTTCCATCCAGCCACGACCGTCCACTGCAATACATTGGGTAGATGTTATTAAATAGAACACTTGATGCAATTGCTTCAAGGCATGTATTGTGAGAGGCTATAGGATTTCATCATAGAAATCCACAAAATCTCTCTCTCTCTCTCTCTCTCTCTCTCTCACACACACACACACACATATATATATATATATATATAACGTTATAAAAAAGATAGCGTGGATGCACTTTCTTTTACATATTTAGTTAAGCATGTACATTTCATTAGAAAAAATACATGGGTTGTACTTTTGTTGTGGTCGCTCGTTTTGGCAATCGTTTTTAGAAAATAGATAAGAAAAAAATACGTCGAAGGAACTAAATGAAATAAAATTAATGCACTTCTTATTGCAATTTTACAAGAGCTCAAGGAAAGCAAATCTTACAAAAGCAACTTCAATATGAACAGCCCAGTCTAGCTAAAACTGAGGGCAGTGAAGTATGGTGGATCTGAAGCCACTACCATCCACTTCAATTCCTGACAAGTAGAAACTATATATGAGGCAAGACAACCAAGCATATAACAAACAAATATGTATAGTTTTTTTTTTTTTCTTGGATTATCAAAAGCTTCAATATATGATTGCTCTTGCGTCTCCGGTCTTGCATCATATATGCGTACATTGCTGATATTACCCGAGTAAATATATGCATATGTGCATGAAATATTTCCGCCGTTTCCTCTTCTAATGGCAGGAGAATATATTCTACGCACCTTTCAAGTCCTGCACTTTGAATGTTGACCTTCCAAAAGCTGAACTGTTTTAAAAGTTAGCTCAAGGTGTAATCTGGTCAAAACAACTAACATAAATTGAAGAGACAATATGAACAAAGTAGGTAGAGACGGTTCTAGCAGCATGAAGATTTAAGAACTACTAGCAGCCTGTGTACTTTCGGACCCAGTGGGGGTCCGGGGGAGTTGTACACTCTCTCATATTGATAAAAGGGCGTCTACAAGGGAAGAAAAGCAGGAAAAGTGATCTTTCTGGCACACAAATTTCTTATTTATATATACATATCTCAGAATTATTGACTTTTATACATATTGATGGCTTCTAAAAGTCTATAATTTATAGTACCTTCAGCTAGAAATTTCTAACACAACCGCTAACAAGTTTTTCAAGTTCCCTACCCAAGGCGACACACAACAGATTGACTTGGAACATTGATTTCATAACATGACTACCAGTTATTGTTGATTTAGAAAATTCTCCATGCCTTCCACCTCGGTTTGAGTCTAAACTTGGCTCCACACTTTTCTTTGGCACAATGCTGAGACCAGCAGACTTAGACCTCTGTGCGTACCTTCTAGAATTGTGGTTGGAGATGCAGCGTTAGCTTGCTTGAAGGAGCGAAGGTTCATCATGATCATTGAACCATGGTCACCCGCATGACACCAGTGGCCTGTCCCACCTAGTGGCGGAGCTACATGTGTGCTGGTGTGGTTAGGGGTGAACATGAGCTGAGTCGAGCTCGAGAATAGCTCGACGGAAGTAGCTCGAGCTCGACTCGGCAGTTACATGTTGAGCTCGAGATCGACTCAATTAAGGCTCGACAAACTCATTTGAATAGAATTGATATTCATCGTTATGTGTTGAGCTCGAACTCAACTTGATTAAGGCTCGACAAACTCGTTTGAATAGAATTGGTATTCATCGTTACGTGTTGAGCTCGAGCTCGACTCGATTAAAGCTCAACAAACTTGTTTGAATAGAATTGATATTCATAGTTACGTGTTGAGCTTGAGCTTTACTCGATTAAGGCTCGACAAACTCGTAAACTCGTTTGAATATCGACTTGATTAAGGCTCGAAAAACTCGATTAAGGATCGAGTTCGACTCGGCAGTTACGTGTTGAACTCGAACTCAACTCGATTATTTGAAAAAGTCGACTTATGAACTCAAACTCCACTCTTTAAGCAAATGACTAGGCTCGAACTCGTCATGACCCGAGCTTTAACGAATCAAGCTTGAGTAGCTTGACTCGTTGTTCATCCCTAATTGTGGTATGACGATAAATAGTGAAGCTACATGTGTGCTGGTCAGGTGCCCATGCCAGACTTAAGTCGGTGACTCAATGTCCCCCTCAATAAAAAAAAAAAAAAAAAAACTTGGTGATCCACCTCTAGTCCCATCATGGCAACATTTCGCCGGGGAAGATGCCATGAATATCAAAATTTGGTACCTTAGGAAAATAAATTAAACCATATCACGGACCAATCAACGGGCCAAACTATATATAAAAATTAACAATCCTTTGTCCAATGTATAAAATGTGCATGCTTATAATAGTTTGTCAAATGTCATTGTGTTTGGAATAAGGATTTTTGGGTTTGCACTGGTTTTACGCAGTAGAGTTGTTCACTTTGAATACAATAAATGGAAATTCATTACATATATAACGTACCGACTGTGTTTCCACGTAGATTGGGGAACAAAAAGTGCATTTCATATGCTTCACATGAATCTCAAGGCTGGGTTCTATTGAAGTCAAGCCACATGCTGAGAAACCACTACAGCACCATTTTCAAACATGTACCTGTTTTGAAGATGACCTTTTGGGCACTTTGGACCTCTTCTAGAACTTAATCAGAAAGTATATGCTGTTTTTGGTCACAAGTTATACTCATTTCTCCACAGACTAGACTCTGTGTGTGTGTGTGAGAGAGAGAGAGAGATCGATCTATAGATTTTTTTTTATTTAGGTTTGAATCCTGCTAACTTTCCGGCATGCATTAGGTAGCTGTGATTGGACAGAGTTTAAGATGACTGGAAGATTTCAGCTCCTATATATATATATATATATATATATATATATATATATATATATATTGTTTTTTTTCATATTTTTTTTCCTTCTCTCTCTCTTCTCTTCTTCTTCTTCTTCTTTTCATTTTTACCATAATCATTATTTCGGCTTGGATGTTAATAGATCATAAGGTCTGAAATTAAGAAACTTTTTAAAATTGGCAGATCTTAAAGAGGAAAATGGGCATGTAAAATCCGGTCCCAAAACCAAGCCACCTATAGATATGTGTGTGTGTGAGAGAGTGTGTATCAAACCACTTACGTAAAGACCAAAACACCAAACCACCCAAAATAATTAAAGATTGAATAGAGGAACCAAATATTAAGTCGACTACTTTAAAAATTGAATCTAATTTTATTCATCAAAAATTTGACAGCTATTATAGAACTATCAAATTTCTAATGATAAAAAATTCAATACTTTTTATGAAAACTATTTGTGTTAAAGTATGGTATGGTTAATTTATATTACTAATTAAATTAGTATTGGTTAATATGTTTAGTACTATGTTCATGTTTTACTTAAAATGTTTGTGTGTGTGTGTGTGCGGAGAGAGATTAGCTAACCGACCATCTAGTGACCGTATACGGTTCTGGCATCATCCCTTCCATTACTTTTTAAGTTTTTGTCTACAAATGTAATCTAATGGAAGTATATTAAGGTATCAAACAATAAGTTTTAAAGAAAAAAATTAAAAAACTCTATAATTTAGAAAAATAGTGAAGAAAGATCCAGTAGATCGATTTGTAAAATTTTAATAATTAACGGCCTTTGTATTGTCAAGTTATGATAAAATCAGATCTAGACATAGAAAAAACGTGATTGTTATTACTCTTATCATTTTTTTAATATCTATATGCAAAGGCCGAAACTAGCTGTTACTGTTCATGTTGGTTCTTTCATTCTACCAGTTGTGAACGCGGATGCGCAGACTATAATTTATAATGGTCATTTTCGTATCTTCCTCTTCCTTTTTTTGTGTTCTTTATAATTTATAATGAGCTCGATAGTTTTGGGCCGGCCCCTTAATTAAGGGCATATTTGACTGCCCATATCTGTTGTCTGGAATGCTCAAAACATAAGTACAAGGCTCAACCTAACACGCCATTGTATTTATGACTTCTCGGCATGTTGTTACGCATGTTACCCGAATGTCACAGACAAAACTAGGAATTTTTCATGAGGGAACCAAATTATAGTTTTAAAATTTTGATAAGGCTCCACATATCACTTTCCAAAACTTTATATAGGATATATATTTTTTTTAATTTTACATGTAAATTGTTATTTCTTGTTAAGGGGCATTTTGGACTCGAATTGAATATTCAACCAACCGTTTGATACAGATTTAGAAAAAAAATTAATATCTGATTAAGAAACTAGATAGTATTTAGATTTAGGAAATAACCATGCATACTTCTAATATCCATGCGTACGTTTCAGATGTAAAAGGAAAAGTCCGGTGCAAATGAAATTTGGATTGTGAATTTAAAAATTAAATTCAAATTTGACATGACATCTTCCCTTCATTCATATTTGAATCGGAATTCAAATCCAAATATGTGGGCATCCAGAAAATCCAAGTTGGTAGAGAGTACATCTGATTGAATCTAATCAATCGACATCCCTAGCTAGGTCCGACTGAATAATTTGAAAATATTTTTTAAAAATACGCATGTTGACACAATTAAGTGGATATTTCGCGAGTAGATCAAATCAACAATGTGTTCTTCAAAGGCATATTCCAGTAACACGATGTCTTTCTAATATTTCCATGTTCTTTTCAACGAAGGCCTTCTAATTAAGTTGATCAATGTTTGGTACTGCTAATTAACTTACATACCCAATCAAACTTAGCTTGCCTTCTCACGTCTCACGCCATGATCATGGAAAAAGGAAGAATATTGTCTCAATCTGGCATCTTTCATAGAAAATGCTCGCTATTACTGTTCATAAATGTGAGACTCGTTTTTTGAAATCATAGTCAAATTCAGGTCTGGCTGTTGTAACTGAGGTCTCTCTAATTTTATATAAAATTTTCTAGACTTGAAGTTCTCTTCCGGTTTCCCAAGTTAAATTTTATTAGGTTTAAACTAATTGAACTTGTCAGATTTGATTTGATCAAAGCTGCTAGGACAGGTTATGACAAATTACTGATAACGAAGACCCTTACTGTGAAGAAAATCTGCGACAGATCCAACTTATCCTCTTTTTTAATCTTCTGACGTAGAAAAGATGACGAAAGAGAAAGAACCGTCGCTTGCTCATTTCCTTTGGAGACATTCGTTTTCCAATATGAAGGAGATCCTCCAATTTATTAAACACCATCGCTGGCGTCATAAAAATTTCTTGATATGATGTCATCTAAGTTTTTATTCCTTTCTTCAAACAGGCTTTACGAATTCTCAAATTCACAGAAAACGTTTGCTTTGGTCTTATCACCTACATACATGCACAAGTTTCAAAAACTGCTTAAAAAAATTCAATTTTTTTCAAAGCGAGTTTCGAAAAAATTGCCATCCAGAGAAAGAGCCAGATTTTTGTATCAATTAAATTTCTGCTCTTTGCTGAACAATAAAAGCATATATATATATATACATATATATATATATATTTTATGAAACATTTAAATTAATTTTTTAACCTGAAACGGAGCCGATATTGACTGCAGCTTCAAAGACGCGTGCATCCCTGCATTATTGTGACTCTCAAATTCATTCCTAACATTCTAACTCCCTTAACACAAGTTAATCATTTCTATGTCAAGAACTTATTTCTCCCTTCTATTCAATCACTTCTTTCCACTGTTTCTTTTTACGGTACTTTTGCCATTTTGTTTGAAATGAAAACAAATTTAATTATGAGCCCCTTAACTTACTCAGCTGAAAGACAAAGGTAGATTTGTCGATACCAATAATGCAAAGATGCATTTCTAATCAACCAGTTGGAGTACTTTGGTTTAATCAGATCATTTGTCAAAAGGCAATAATGGTTCTTTAATCATTTTGGTATTTTCCATTTCAGCTCTCACATGGATTTTGATGCAGCAGACACCAATTTAGTTATGCACATGTATGAACAATTTACACTTTTGTTAGATTTAATTGTTTAATCTGCATGTATGATCATTCTGAAATATAAGTTATATATATGTAATTATGTGTGTATATGTGTACACGATATATTAGTACAAGTGTAACAAGATTAAACAAACTGTAATATATATATATATATATATATATATATATATATATATGCCAAGTGGTCGGTTTTTGCCTCGTTATTCAAACATACAAATGAGGTTTCGGAAACCAATTGAACATTAAACTTGGTTTTACATAATGTTTAATTTTTAGGGTTGCATTCATATGCAATGTAGGGCATACCATTAACTATGCCATTAACATGAGGATGTTTCAGTTAGAGGTGCGAGTTTTTCAGGAGAATGTTTCTGAAAATATGTCTATAGCTGTTAATTAATGCCTGGAAAATCATGTGCGGATAAAGTTAGAGACATTTACAATCCAGAAAATAAAAACCTCTTTTATACAGACATAAAAAAAATTACATACGTAAGTTTATATTAAGACAAGCATCAAAGAATTAAGTTTTTAACCGCCCCTACCCCACAATTTTGAAAAAAAAAATGAAATAAAATTTCATGTTGATAAAATTAAAAATTTCAAGCTGGCGCTTGTAAGAGTTTGGAAAGTTGAAGACCCCTTGTTCATTTTGAAAATCTTGTCCTTCGTAAGAATTTTGGAAAATTGAATGCCCTCTGCCAACTCTCTGGAAAAATTCATCTTGGCCCTTGGAAACTTCGGAAAAATATTTCGTATCAGAATATTGTTATGTCTTCAATTTTTCACGATCTTGAATATTCGATATTTAAGAATTACATACAACTCTTCGGCTCCCGATTCGCAGATTTTCCAAATCAGCCGCGTGAATATGGTCTCCAATACTCAGGCACAAGCTTATTGCTAAATTTCTTGCCAATCTGTTTCCAAATTGTTGGAGCACACCAGAGTTGAGATTCTTTTTATTAACAAAGAAAATTTAAAGCCAAACGATTAGACTGACGGAAAGCCAGTCCACTGGAGGTTACATCTCCTTCTTTTATTGACCGAGAATTCAGAATCAAAGAATATATATTAGATGCTGTGAGGTCTTCTTACCAAGGTGAGTCGAGGGCAGAGCTAGGGGACCGGCACATGGCATGGCTGCGCCTCAAATTTTCAGAAAGAAATTTAGTATATATAAAATATTATATAAAAAAAAAAAAACCGGCAAGACGCTTGCCGTCCGGTGAGGGTTGATAGCGGCCGTCTGATTCCCACGGTGCCAATGAGGTGAGTCAGTGCGCCGCAAGGATCAATCTGGTTTCTGTAAGTTTATGTAAATGAGTAAAGATCAGGCATCTCCTTGTCAATCATTTTATAAATTACTATCCATTCTGGAAATGTCGATTTATTGTTTCAAATCTTGTTCAACAGCGTGCAGGCTGCAGTAACTTCCATAAGCAGGTAGATCACTTGAAGCTCTTCCATGAAGTGGAAGGTTTTGTACGCACAAAATTCAAGAATGAAAAACCCAATGAAGGATTTGCCATGCCGGGAAAAAGAACATGGAGAAAGAAAGTGAAACGATGAAGCGGACAGTCAGGAAGCAATAACTCGCCTTCTTGACTGCCTTAGATCTAGCCCAACCGGTGCTACTTAATCTCACTTCTCCCCAACGACATCGAGCTTCTTCCGCTACATCCAAGTGCTCTCAAACAGGTTTTGCTTTGAGGTGCTCCCCTCCATTGCCACTGAGTGAGGCACGACGAGCAGCTTCTTGCTGGAGCTCTTCTTCTTGTCCTTCATCCCTTAGTAGTCTTGCCAATGAAGCTCTGCAGAGAATTGCAGGAAAGGGAAAAGAAAATTTGTTTGAGAAGGAAATTTCGCAGTTTATTTTATTATTATAATAATTTTAATACATATTCGCATAAGTTGATCTATCAAAATTTGTTTTCTGAGTTTTGAAATGTCAGGACGACCAAATTTATATAATGTTAAAACTGTGAAAATATGTGGAAGAAGTAAACTTTAAAACGCAAGTGCACAAAAGTTCTGCAATCGGCTGTGAGGGTATGCGACTCTTTCCTTCAAAACGAAAAAAAGTGAGAAGTTGCTTTTGGAATTTGTTTCTGATAAAGAAGTATTGAATTCCTTTGTTCGTTTAAGCGTTCCGAATGAAGCCTTGAGGTTGAATTTGCCAATTAATAGGGAAAAAATTTACGAAACACACCTAAGTTTCCCCATAGTTCTAAAATATGACATCAAAAATATAGCAAGTTTTGTTTTTTATGTCCATTTTAAATATTAATAAGATATTAGTTGAGACTTAGATAAAGCTGGCCAATGCAGACTAATAAACTTGAAAATTATCTTTGTTGATGGCATTTTAGTTTTTTCTTTTCACATGACACTACCCTAAGTTAGTTAGTAATAACCTAAAGTTAATGATTTTTTATTAATGGTGTAAAACTTGAGTATATTTTTGACAAAATCCAAGAGTTAAGTGTGCTTTTTTTATGACCCTCAAACTTTAAGGTGTGTTTTTTCCAAGTTATTAGTTGTTGATTTTTTGTTTCCTATTACCGATTAACACCTGCATATGGGCAAAGAAACAAGGAATGGAATAGAAAAATCGCATATATGCAGAGTACTTCTGAATCAGATTATGTTGTAGACCAATTATAATTGAATGAAGCAATAAAAGAAAGAATTTAAGACATACGAAGACAACCGCCGAAGTCGGGCAGAAAATTTGTCAAAGAAAAGACGTGTTTGTAAAAGTTGTCTCCGATTGACTACATTGTTCGGACTGGTTTAAAATTAAACAAAGAAGCCGAAGGATACAGGAGTGCAAAATATGGACCGGGCAGATATGCGACTTTTACTTCCATCAAACTTGTTGGTATTCAACACCGCATGCATGCACGTACGTACACTATAATATAGCGGTGTCAAATACAAAGGGGCCAGGAAGAAGGTGCTGAGTCGTTTCACCAAACAGTTAGTCGTCACGGCGCGGCCTCACATACTGCTTAATTTCGACCTGTCGTCACATCCATTGTAGTTGTTGCTCCCAGTTTCACTGAAATCTCACCCCCGTGCCCTGGGACCCGATTCAAGTTGATTTGACATATACCAACCGTGTATATCGTAATTTTTATTTTTCTTTTATGTATATATACGAAGAGTCGATGCATGCTGAATACATATAAATATATACTGAATTTTTTTATTTGAAAAATATTTTCGGATGACTAGATATTTAGAAATTATAGCTAAATATGTGACATAAACCATCGTTAAAAACATAATAAACTGTTTCTACACCATAAACTATTTTTAGTGTGGCGCTTCTTTGGGTAATGTTTTTAGTGATGGCCTTCAACTATTTTGTTAATATTGATACTCATATTTCAATATATATATATATATATATATATATATATATATATATATATATATATATATATATATATATATATATATTCCTAATAATCTTGAGTTCCATCCAGTCGCTGCAATACATTAGGTAGATGTTATTAAATAGAACAGTTGATGCAAATGCTTCAAGGCGTGTACTGTGAGAGGCCAGAGGATTTCATCAACTAAAAAAGAAATCCACAA
The DNA here is from genome assembly GCF_008831285.2 of Nymphaea colorata. Lineage (NCBI taxonomy): Eukaryota > Viridiplantae > Streptophyta > Magnoliopsida > Nymphaeales > Nymphaeaceae > Nymphaea > Nymphaea colorata. Next base: position 13,904,805 of record NC_045146.1, on the reverse strand, counting down.
AACATACAAACACACACACACCACAGACGCACACACACATATATATATATATATATATATATATAACGTTTTAAATTTCAACCCTTACAGCAAGCAGATGGAGACGCGCTGCATGTTAAATGTTTTCTCTATATTGAGAAATTCGCTGGTTTTGGCAATCGTTTAGTAAATAGATAAGAAAAAAATACGTCGAAGGAACTGAACAAAATAAAGTCAGGCCCAGTCTAGCTAAAACTGAGGGGAGTGTAGTATGGTGGATCTCAACCCACTACCATCCACTTCAATTCCTGCCAAGTAGAAACTATATTGATGAAGCAAGACAACCAAGCATAAAACAAACAAATACACATTGTTTTTTCTTGGATTATCAAAAGCTTCAATATATGCTCTTACATCTCCGGTCTTGCACCCTATATGCGTACATTGTTGATATACCCGAGCAAATATATGCACATGTGCATGAAATATTTCCGCCCTTGCCTCTTCTAACGGCAGGAGAATATATTCTAGCACCTTTCAAGTGCTGCACTTTGAATGTTGACCTTCCAAAAGCTGAACTGTTTTAAAAGTTACTTGAAGATGTAATCTGGTCAAAACGACCAACTGAAGAGACAACGAACAAAGTAGATAGAGACGGTTCTAGCAGCAAGAAGATTTAAGCACTGTGATCTTTCTGGCACACAAATTGCTAGAAATTTCTAACACAACCACTAACAAGTTTTTGAAGTTTCTTACCCAGGGCGACACACCACAGATTGACTTTGAAGATTGATTCCATAACATGACTAGTTGAGTTGGAAAGTTCTCCATGCCATCCTCCTCACTGTGGTTCGTCCGATCGAGTCTAAACTTGGCTCCACGTTTTTCTTTGGCACAATGTTGAGACCAGCAGACTTAGACCTCTGTGCGTACCTTCTAGAATTGAGGTTGCAGATGCAGCTTTAGCTTGCTTGAAGGAGTGATGGTTAATCATGATCATTGAACCATGGTCACAAGCATGACACCGGTGGCCTGTCCTACCTAGTAACGAAGCTACATGTGTGCTGGTGTGGTTAGAGGTGAACACGAGCTTAGTCGAGCCCGAGTTCAGTCAGCGCGAGCTTGGCTCAACTAATGAAACCTCGGGCTGGACTCGGCTCAAGCTCGGGAATAACTCGACGAAAGCAACTCGAACTTGACTCGACAGTTACGTGTTGAGCTTGAGTTTGACTCAATTACGGTTCAACAAACTCGTTTGAATAGAATTAATGTTTATCGTTATATGTTGAGCTCAAGCTCGACTCAATTAAGGCTCGACAAACTCGATTAAGGGTCGAACTCTACTCGGCAGTTACGTGTTGAGCTCGAACTCAACTCGATTATTTGAACGAATCGACTTATGAACTCGAGTTTGACTCTTTAAGCAAATGACTCAGCTCGAACTCGTCACAAGTCGACCTTTAACAAGTTGAGCTCGAGTAGCTCGACTCGTTGTTCACCCGTACGTGTGGTATGACGATAAATAGCAAAGCTACATGTGTGTTGGTTTGGCATTGCAATGAAACTGAACGTGGTCCAGCCATATGTGGTGCCCACACCAGACCTAGGTCGGTGGCTCAAAGTACCCTTCGGCAAAAAAAAACTTGGTGATCCGCCACTAGTCCCATCATGGCAACATTTCGCCGGGGAAGGCGCCACAAAAACCAAAATTTGGTACCTTAGGAAAATAACCATATCACGGACCAATCAACGGACCAAACTACATATTAAATTAACATTCCGTTGTCCAATGTATAAAATGTGCATGCTTGTAAGAGTTTGTCAATTGTCATTGTGTTTGGAATAGGGATTTTTGGGTTTTCACTGGTTTTAAGCAGTAGAGTTGTTCACTTTGAATACAAAAAACGAAAATTCGTTACATATATAATGTACCGAGTGTGTTTCCACGTAGATTGGGTTCGTAAATAATGTACCAACTGTGCTTCACATGAATCTCAAGGCTGGGTTCTATTGAAGTCAAGCCATGTGCTGAGAAACCAAGTGTAGCATCTGCTTTGAGGTTTCACACACTATCCATTATGCTTTTGAGCAGGTTGGAAGAGAAAGCTCGGATGTGAAACTGCAATTACTCTCTTGAAAAGCCGTAAAACCATGTAGTGTACCGCATCTATTCTAGAATTTACTGTTCCGTGTGCCTCATCTATTCTACAACACCATTTTCAAACATGTACCTGTTTTTGAAGATGACTTTTTGGGCACTTTGGACCTCTTCTAGAACTTAATAGAAAGTATATGCCGTTTTTGTCACAAGTTATACTCACTTCTCCATAGACTTGACTCTCTCTCTCTCTCTCTCTCTCTCTATATATATATATATATATATATATATATATATATTTCTTTCCTTCTTTCTCTCTCTTTCTTCTTCTTCTTCTTTTTCTTTTCATGTTTACCATAATCATTAATTTCGACTTGGATGTTAATAGTTCATAAGGTCTGAAATTAAGAAACTTTCACTTTAAAAGTGGCAGATCTTAAAGAGGAAATGGGTCATGTAAAATCCGGTCCCAAAACCAAGCCACCGATAGATATATATGTGTGTGAGAGAGTGTGTATCAAACCACTTGGGTAAAGGCCAAAACACCAAACCCCCTAAAATAATTAAAAATTAGAGGAACCATATATTAAGTCCAAACGTAATTTTATTCATCAAAAAGTTAACAGCTATTTTAGTACTATCAAATTTCTAATGATAAAAAATCAGTACTTTTTATGAAAACTATCGATACTAAAGTATGGTTGATTTATATTACTAATTAAATTACTATTTGTTAACATGTTTAGTACCATGTTCATGTTTTATTTAAAATGTTTGTGTGTGTGTGTGTGTGTGCGCGCGCGTGTGCACAAAGAGATTAGTTAACCGACCATCCAATGACCGGATACGGATCCTCATCCCGTCCATTACTTTTTAAGTTTTTCTCTACAAATTTAATCCAATGGAAGTATATTAAGATATAAAACTATGAGTTTTAAATAAAATAAAAAATAAAAAACTGTATAATTTAGAAAAAATAGTGAAGCAAGATCCAGTAGATCGATTTGTAAAATTTTAATAACTAACGGCCTTTGTATTGTCAAGTGATGATAAAATCAGATCTAGACATAGAAAAAACGTGACTGTTAATACTCTTATCATTTTTTTTTAATATCTATAAGCAAAGCTGAAACTAGCTATTACTGTTCATGTTGACATCTTTCTCCTTAACTTGGTTCTTTCATTCTACCAGTTGTGAACACGGATGCGCAGCTAGAGCTCGCTACCAAAATATTAATGGTCATTTTCGTATCTTCCTCTTCCTGTTCTTTATAGTGAGCTCCACAGTTTTGGGCCGGCCCCTTAATTAACTGCCCATATCTGTTGTCTGGAATGCTCAAACATATCTAAGCAGTACAAAGCTCAACCTAACACGCCATTGTATTATTTATGATTTCACCGCATGTTGTTACGAATGTCGTGGACAAAACCAGGATTTTTTCATGAGGTGATCAAATTATAGTTTCAAAATTTTGACAAAGGCCGAAATATCAATTTCCAAAATTTTATACATGATATTTTCTTTAATTTACATGTAAATTGTTATTTTTTTCTAAGGGGACCCTGCTTTGGTCTTTGACCGGATTTGATTCGAATTGATATTCAAGCAACGGCTTCATACATATTTAGAAAAAAAAATGAACATCTGACTAAGAAACTAGATTGTATTTAGATTTAAGAAATAACCATGCATTCATTTTGAAAGTTGGTCCTTAACATGTCATGATGCAGCTAAAATGTGGTTATCTATGTAAAAATCGGATTCGGATTCAGGTGCAAAAGGAAAAATTAGGTGCAAATAGTATTGGGATTGTGAAATTAAAAATCAGATTCAAATATGACGTGACATCTTCTCATATTTGAATCGAAATTCAAATCCAAATATGTGGGCATCCAGCAAATCCAAGTTGGTAGAGAGTACATCTGATTGAATGGTTGACATCCCTAGAGAGGTCCAACTGAAAAATTTGAAAATATTTTTTAAAAATACGCCAACACTTTTCAAGCAATTAATACATCTTTATAAATGAGATTAGGCATGTTGAGGCAATTAAGTGGACATTTCGCGAGTAGATCAAATCAACAATGTGTTCTTCAAAGGCATATTCCAGTAACACGATGTCTTTCCAATATTTCCATGTTCTTTTCAACGAAGGCCTTCTAATTAAGTTGATCAATGTTTGGTACTGCTAATTAACTTACATACCCAATCAAACTTAGCTTGCCTTCTCACGTCTCACGCCATGATCATGGAAAAAGGAAGAATATTGTCTCAATCTGGCATCTTTCATAGAAAATGCTCGCTATTACTGTTCATAAACGTGAGACCCGTTTTTTGAAATCATAGTCAAATTCAGGTCTGGCTGTTGAAACCAGGTCTCTAATTTTATATAAAAGTTTCTAGACTTGAAGTTCTCTTCCGGTTTCCCAAGTTAATTTTTTTTAGGATTAAACTAATTGAACTTGTCAGATTTGATTTGATCAATGCTGCTAGAACAGGTTATGATAAATTTGTCTGATAACGAAGACCCTTACTGTGAAGAAAATCTGCGACAGATCTAACCTCTCCTCTTTTTTAATCTTCTGACGTAGAAAAGATGACGAAAGAGAAAGAACCGTCGCTTGCTCATTTCCTTTGGAGACATTCGTTTTCCAATATGAAGGAGATCCTCCAATTTATTAAACACCATCGCTGGCGTCATAAAAATTTCTTGATATGATGTCATCTAAGTTTTTATTCCTTTCTTCAAACAGGCTTTACGAATTCTCAAATTCACAGAAAACGTTTGCTTTGGTCTTATCACCTACATACATGCACAAGTTTCAAAAACTGCTTTAAAAAATTCAATTTTTTTCAAAGCGAGTTTCGAAAAAATTGCCATCCAGAGAAAGAGCCAGATTTTTGTATCAATTAAATTTCTGCTCTTTGCTGAACAATAAAAGCATATATATATATATACATATATATATATATATTTTATGAAACATTTAAATTAATTTTTTAACCTGAAACGGAGCCGATATTGACTGCAGCTTCAAAGACGCGTGCATCCCTGCATTATTGTGACTCTCAAATTCATTCCTAACATTCTAACTCCCTTAACACAAGTTAATCATTTCTATGTCAAGAACTTATTTCTCCCTTCTATTCAATCACTCCTTTCCACTGTTTCTTTTTACGGTACTTTTGCCATTTTGTTTGAAATGAAAACAAATTTAATTATGAGCCCCTTAACTTACTCAGCTGAAAGACAAAGGTAGATTTGTCGATACCAATAATGCAAAGATGCATTTCTAATCAACCAGTTGGAGTACTTTGGTTTAATCAGATCATTTGTCAAAAGGCAATAATGGTTCTTTAATCATTTTGGTATTTTCCATTTCAGCTCTCACATGGATTTTGATGCAGCAGACACCAATTTAGTTATGCACATGTATGAACAATTTACACTTTTGTTAGATTTAATTGTTTAATCTGCATGTATGATCAAACACACACACACACACACACACACACACACACATATATATATATATATATTCCTCCATTCGATGATTTTCCATGCCCTGAAAGTGTACCAAGAGGTCGGTTTTTGCCTCGTTATTCAAACATACAAATGAGGTTTCGGAAACTAATTGAACATTAAACTTGGTTTTTACATAATGTTTAATTTGTAGGGTTGATCCATATATGTAATCTAAGGCATACCATTAACTATGCCATAAACATGAGGATGTTTCTGAAGATTTGTCTACAGCTGTTAACTAATGTCTGGAAAATCATGTGCTGAGGGATAAAGTTTTACAATCCAGAAAATAAAAACCTCTTTTATACAGAAATAAAAAAAAAAATACATACGTAAGTTTATATTATAACAAGCATCAAAGAATTAAGAATTTGGAAAAATATTTCGTATCATAATATTGTTATGTTTTCCATTTTTCACGATCTTGAATATTCAATACTTAAGAATTGCATACAGCTCTTCATCTCCCGATTCGGAATTTTCAAAATCAACCAAATGACCGTGCGTGAACGTAGTCTCCAATACTCAGGCACATGCTTATTCCTAAATTTCTTGCCAATCTCTTTAGGAGCACACCAGAGTTGAGATGCTTGTTATTAACAAAGAAAATTTGAAGCCAAACGATTAGACTGACTGAAAGCCAGTCCACTGGAGGTTACACCTCCTGCTTTTATTGACTGAGAATCCAGAATAGAATCAAAGAATATACATTAGAAATAAAATCAAGAAACAAAGGAGTTAACAAGACAGAAGTCTGCAGCGGGCAAACAAGAAGATATAGAAAGCGAATGTATAAAAATATCCTCAGTCTGCTCCTGCCCTCCAACATTGTTCGAATGCACTCTTTCGAATATCATCGTTGTTAGAAATGACATAAACGTTGTTAACTTCATTTTATGTGAGTTGGAGAGATCCACTGAAAGCCGAAACTTCTATTCAACTCCTCTTTCTTTTCTTCGTCCTGTATATCAGTAGTTTCACTTTTCTTTTTGAAGAGAATTGACGTCTTGAGGATTCTAATCAAGAGCTTTCCTTTTAATCTACGCGATTTCAACACAGATTTGAGATACGCCAAGGATGGGCCAGTTACTAACTGAGAAGCCACCAAATCCTTTCTTCTAAACACACCTGTCGATTCATCTAAATGAGACCTGAACTGCTCCGTATACATCCACCGGATGGTGTGAGGTCTTCTTACCAAGGTGAGTCGAGCCGTCGAGGGCAGAGCTAGGGGACCGGCAGATAGCAGCACGGCTACCCCTCAAATTTTCAGAAAGAAATTTAGTTTATATAAAATATTATATATAAAAAAAGGCCGGCAAGACGCTTGCCGTCCGGTGAGGGTTGATAGCGGCTGTCTGATTCCCACCGGTGCCAACGAGGTAGAGCCCGGACGCTTCCATGGTCCCTCCTCGATAAATCTCCTCCACATTGAATGAGGGTTTGCCTTCACCGTCTTTGTGCGGATACCAATCCTGGTTGTATTTTGGAAAACATTGTTTCATTGAAATAAATAAGAAGCAGCCTTCTTTTTTTTCTTCAAGTATTCTGCTTCGTCGAGCTTGAAGCAATCTGGTTTCTGTAAGTTTATGTAAAAGAGGAAAGGTCAGGCATCTCCTTGTCAATCATTTTATCCATTACTGTCCATTTTGGAAATGTCGATTTATTGTTTCAAATCTTGTTCAACAGCGTCCAGGCTGCAGTAACTTCCATAAGCAGGTAGATCACTTGAAGCTCTTCCATGAAGTGGAAGGTTTTGTACGCACAAAATTCAAGAATGAAAAACCCAATGAAGGATTTGCCATGCCGGGAAAAAGAACATGGAGAAAGAAAGGGAAACGATGAAGCGGACAGTCAGGAAGCAATAACTCGCCTTCTTGACTGCCTTAGATCTAGCCCAACCGGTGCTACTTAATCTCACTTCTCCCCAACGACATCGAGCTTCTTCCGCTACATCCAAGTGCTCTCAAACAGGTTTTGCTTTGAGGTGCTCCCCTCCATTGCCACTGAGTGAGGCACGACGAGCAGCTTCTTGCTGGAGCTCTTCTTCTTGTCCTTCATCCCTTAGTAGTCTTGCCAATGAAGCTCTGCAGAGAATTGCAGGAAAGGGAAAAGAGAAAGGGACTGTCCAGGGGTCAACCTTTTTTTGTTTTAAGGCAATTTTGTAGTTTATTTTAATTATTACAATAATTTTTAAAAGGAAGCGGTTATTTGAGAATTACATGCAAAGGTTGAGGTGCTCTTTGGTGAGTGCCAAAACTCGAGCGGTTTTGTAGTATCAGCCTTTTTATTAGGCGCTGGTTTGTAATTTGTTCTTTTTGCCGTTAGGGCTTCAAGCAGGCGCATCTCTCTCTCCCGCGAGCGCGAATTCCCGTTTCAGCGAAGCAGGAGGTTCATTTCTCTTCCACTCTCGGTGCGTCTTTTGGGCATATACCGCCGGCCGCCGGTGAAACGTACAGCTATTTCTCTCCTGTTTTATCTCTCTCTCTTTTGGCTCTCTCTCTTTCTCTCTCGCTTTCCCCGGCTCCCTTTTCTCCATGCCGCCCATGACCCGGCGCTTCCACTTTTTAATCACGGCCCATCCGATCGTCTTCCTCTTGCAGGGTTCCAGAAATCGCATCCCCTCATCAGTGTGTTCACCGTCAGCACTTCAGCAGCATTCATCTTCTGCCAAGTTCGAACCAGTGGACTGAAGCTAGACGACCCTCTTGCTTCCTGCGTGTTCCCGTCTCAGGTCATATTTCTCTCATGCTTTCTTTCTGTTCTCTGTCGCACTCCGTTTTTCTTTTGTTTTTTCCAGCCCCCTTTTCTCTATTCCGCCAATTCTTCAGCAGCATTCGTTTTCTTCCGGGGTCGAGCAAGTGGCACGCCTGAAATAAAAAAGCGTAATACAGGAGTGGAGTTGCTAAATTTGCAGCTGCTGCTGAGGCTGCGGATGATCCATGAATTATGGTTTTTAAGCTTTTCTTTTTCCATATATTTTTGAGTTCGGCGTTTGATTCTGCAGGCATTACATGTTGCATAGGTTTTTTGGGCGTTATATTATGTCGACTTTAACAGAGTCGTCAAATATCAATGACATGAATGTGTTTGTATGTCGTCCTGCTTAAATGTAGATAGAATGTATTTGTATGTCGTCCTGCTTAAACGCTGTCTGATTTTAGTTTGGAGCTTTTGATGATAACTGAAAAATATTATTATTTCAACAAACATTGCAACACTGCAAGTAATGGAGGTCTTGTTATTGGTTAATATAATTTATGATGGAGATTCTCATTTGTCGTGTACTTTACATATTATTGTGGCAAGCTTGTTTTCACGAACAGATATCTTTGTTTGCTTCTCCTGCTTTGCTTCTTGTTTCTGGATTGAACCTTACTCCATTCTGTTTATATCAAGATGAGAGTTGGGTATGAGGCTGCTGTGGATTCCAATTCACTGTCCTCCATTTTCAGACATACACCAGATTGAGGCCAGTTCACTGTCATTCAATACCTGTTTTAGAGCTACTTATAAACGCATTACTTCTATGGACTTGGGAATCAAAATCTGGATCCAAGTTTGAATTTGAAAAGCAGCACTTTGGTTGCAGATGGGCTTGACGACTGGTTTAGATCTAGGATTCAGATCCAACTCTGACCCTAGTTTTCCTTCATGCTTTGCCTTTTCACATAATCATTCCTGCTAACATATACAAATCATGCAGAGATACGGGCGTGAGAAATTGGCAAAGCAAGAAGAAGAAGAACAAGAAAAGAAATAGATTCTACTAGAGACATGGGGATCGATTCTATCCTCTTTGCTGGCACCCGATTCGATCGAAAGAAGTTTGCCAAAGACATCGCCAAGTTCACAGTTAGTGTTTGTTGTTGTTGTTTCTCCCTCTTGAATGCTTCTACTTTTTTAACTGAATGAATAATAAGGTCTCCCGTGAGATACTAAATTGCTGAATTGATAAGTCTTCACACTGCTTTTTTGAAACCATTGAAAATCAGTGAAAAGGTCTCATTACAAGTGTATGCACAAATGACCTTAACGTCTCATAGTTTCAAGTTTTTCCAGTCAAACTTGACCATGTCATTGTGAATTTCATCATGGTTCCTATACCTCTCCACTTTTGAATATTTCTGAAGATGGACGTTTTGTTGTGTTACTGGAAATGATGGGTATGAAAATGCCAAAATGTTTCGGAGATAGGTGATGTCTTATCTGATTGTTATGTATTTTATGGCTGGACTGTCGAAATCAATCAACACGATCAGATCTTTACTTTATCTAAGTTTCTTTCTAAAACATCTATGTCTTTTTTTTTTGGTCTGCAGAAAAAGCATGTAGAAGAGCCAAATTCGATAGTGGAAGCTCTGAAGGAGGAGCCCATAGCCAGGCTGGAATCTAGAAAAAAGGGGAAACAAAGAGCTGAATCTGGTGAGTCTGTTCGTATGATTCATTTGCCATCTGTATCTTGTCTGGGAAATCATACTTCCATTTTTCCTTTACATGTCTTCATCACTGCTGGTATTGAGTCTACTTTTAGAAAACATAGAAGTACAATCTAGAGGCTTTTTCTTTCTTCTCTGTGCTTCTTGTCCTTGGCATCAACTATATTGAGAAGTGTTTCTGGTGTGGACAATGTAGGAAGTCGGTGTGGTTTTTGTTGTGTCGATTTTGCGGTGCAGCTGACTAACTAACATGTAAAAACAACGTAGTTTCACATGCATATGAAAAAAGTAGTGTTCCTTTAGTGAAAAAACAGGTAAAAGATTATGTCAAGGAGAAGAACTCATGTATCTTTTGTCATCCTAAACATGTTACAGGCCCATTTTTGGCTGTTTGGATGCAGATAGCTAACCAACTGACGAATGTTAAATTAAAGGTAAGTCGGTAAAGAAGTGCCACATGCTATGAAAGTAAGCAGGGGTATATCTGGTTAAAAGACCAACATGTTCATGGGCTGAAACTGATGTGTAGAACACCTGAGTTATCCAGATGATATGCAGCCACAGATCATTTTAGCTTGGACTGGAGTTTGCAAGGATATGTATATGACTGATCTATACATTCATGGGGCATCCAGCAGATACTGACTGAAAAATGCATTAGCATTCCAGCTAGAGTGCAGAATTGGAGGTTTCTGGAATAGACACGCTAATAGACAGGAGGCTGCAACCTGTTGGAGCACTATTACTTTCTTGAAATATTTTATGTTTCCAAATCAAACATTTAGTGTTGTTATTGGAATCATTTTCTTGGCAACTTACTGTGGGAAGAATTTCTTTTGCCGATATCTTTTACTGACATCTGATGACTTGGCTGCACATTGGCGATTTCAAGGACCTCTGCTGTAGACTGTAGTCTAATCAATATTTCTACTTAATTTTTGCTAGAAACCGTGGATAGTTTTCATGTATTCAAGAGTTCAGAACCTGAAATGATGGATCTTGGTAAGAGAAAGTTAACAGAGAAGAAGTCCAATTCAAAGATCAAAGAGCTCAATAGACAGATTGAGGTGGTTCTTTTTTCTTTGGTTGTTTTATTTTGTCGAGAATGGAAGTGTACAAGCACCTAGGTTAATGATTGAAATGTTTGCAATTTGTGTTTGGACTTTAATGTTTTTTTTGTTCCCTTTTCTATAATTTAGATGGCAGCTCTTGCACGAAAGAAATATGGAATCCATGTTGCTGGCCAAAATATTCCATCACCACTTAATGATTTTGCAGAATTGAGTACGAGGTACTTGATTTTGGACGTCAGGATTCTCATCAGCAGTTATATCTTTCTTCTTTAATTGCTTCTAGCAATTTTTGACCTGATAATATTTGATATAATACAGTAATACTATCAACTGCATGATTAAAGTGTACATCTGATATCTTTGTTCACTAAACGGATGAAACTGATCAATGTTTCTGTATAATAAAGTGTATTGCAAAAGGTGAGAGCATGCACTGATTATAGTATCACTCCTTTCTTTCTCTAAGATGTTCACTGTATTGCTGGTGGTGGCCCTTTGTAAAGTAATTTTCTTTTGGTTTATTGATTAGTCTTCAGGATTTTGATTCTGGGAGGGCTTCTGGAAACTTGATGAAATTTAAATTTGTATTATTTATTTTGTGGTGCTTATGTTTAATTTATCCTTTTTTTTGCCGAATTCTTTATTGTAGTGTTCAACATCAGAGCCACAGTTTGTTTATCTAAATATTAAAAGATTTTTTCAACAAACGCGGGAGCTATGTGGTCCTCCTTTCTCTCTCTCTCTCTCCACATATATATATATATATATATATATATTTAAATCCTTGAATGTGGTGGTGCATGCCTCTCACCTGACTATTTTTCCAGTTCCATGATTTGCTTACAAACAGTTTGTCATCTGCCATGTTGTTGTAATTCATAGTTTGTTGAATGTCAACATTGATAATTTTACAGGTACAAATGTAAACCACGCTTACTCCAAAATTTGTCAGAGCTTGGTTTTAAAGAGCCCACACCTATTCAAAGGCAGGCTATTCCAGTACTCCTCTCAGTATGAACTTTTGATCTAACGAACTGAGTTCTTTCTTTATATTCCCTGTTCAATCATCTTCTATTCGGGTTCTCTCATGGTCTGTTTACTGTCAGGGGCGTGAATGCTTTGCTTGTGCGCCTACTGGTTCAGGGAAAACTTTAGCTTTTCTTTGTCCTATTCTGATGAAATTGAAGGTACTAATTTGCTTTTTAATCTTTCATTTGTTTGTTGTGTTTACTTGTCCAAATCACTTTTTACTGTTAGATAGAAGTCTTTTCTGATCTTTGAATGCCTGTTATTTAGACTGCTGTGTGTAATTTCTTTGTTCAGAAAGGATCAGAGGATGGGGTCCGTGCTGTAATACTTTGTCCTACAAGAGAATTAGCTGCTCAGACAACCAGGGAATGCAAGAAATTTGCCAAAGGAAGAAAAAAATTTTTCATCCGCTTGATGACTAAGGAATTGTCTAAATGTGGGGATTTCAAGAATATGCCATGTGATATCCTTGTATCTACACCCCTACGGTTGGAGCATGCCATTACCAAGAGAAAGCTTGACCTGAGCAGGTACCCATTGGTGGCACTTGTAATTTGCAACGGTTTTTGTTTTTTAAGCATAAAGTGATACAGTTGCCTATGAGTTTCTGAACTGTCTGTGTTTCATTTTATACTGGCTGAAGAAAATAATGCAGAACAGTGATACATTCTGATCATGAGAATGTTTATGAAGACCATGCATTATGTTTGCCTGGACAAGGAGGACAAGCAATAGTGTAACTAGAGTCGGTCAAGTTTGGCTGAGTAGAACTTGTGTACTATAAAATTTTGCAACAATTTCATGAATTTGAAGGAGCTGTTTGAGGTGCTTGTACGATTGTCAAAAATACCATTTGTGCTTTTATGGTGTGGCTTTCTTGAGATCTTTTTCAAACTGCTGTGACTTTTCAAATTTTTTAGTTTTTCCTTTATTTTCCCTTTTTTCTTTTTTTTTTTTAAAGAAAAACAGATATTTGTAAAGGTTCGTACTTGTCCATCTCAAGATGGTTTCAGCTTTAGTTAACAAAAAAAGAAAAAAAGAAAGGCAGGGAAAGCAAACATATGCTGTATTTGTTGATGCTTCTTGTAATTTGATCTCCAATGAGAATGCCCTCCGTTGACCTGAAAGTGATGTCACACCTTTGCTAACGATGCTGTACTGATCGATATGTAGTTAAAACTTCAAAGAGCTAGGCAGGCGTTGATGGCAGACCCATTAAAAGGTTCTGTGCAAGGCCTAGGCAACCCTGTGCAAGAGAAAAAAAAATGGAAAAAGATAAAGAGGAAAAGGGTCCATATGAATATGGTGGTTTTGAAAAAAAATTATACCTTAGTCAATGTATTCAATCAGCATATTAGGATATAGCATGCAAAAAGTGATTACCTTTAAGAGTTAAAATTTAAAAAATAACATTTTTTTTTGTTTGGACTGTGTAGGTTCCTTAGCCAAGGTATCTAGGCCACAGTCCAGCATCTTGGCACATTTGTAACTATAAAGTCTGATTGTCTATTGTTCCATCTGCAGGGTTGAGTATCTTGTCCTGGATGAATCCGATAAGCTTTTTGAACTTGGGTTTCTGGAACAAATTGATGCAGTGGTTGGTGCATGCTCAAATCCTTCAATTGTTCGTGCTTTGTTCAGTGCAACACTACCTGATTCTGTTGAAGAGCTTGCACGCACAATTATGCATGATGCTGTTCGAATTATTGTGGGCAGAAAGTGAGTATTTTGGCTGTTTAACCTCAATGATTGAGTGAACACGGGTTCTAATTTCTTTTCTTTAACTAGGAACTCAGCATCAAACTTGATACAGCAGAAGCTAATATTTGCTGGGAATGAAGAAGGAAAGCTTGTGGCAATTAGACAGTTCTTTGCAGAGGTATGTTGGTACACTTATCTTAGTTTGACATTACTAACATTGCATGCTTGTTGCATAAATGGGGATTCAATTGTGCATTTGTAACTCATAAATGCAGTCAAATTACCCAATCAGTTTCCTGTTAGGCTGCTGACATGCTGCACAACTAATTTTCCTCGTCGTGTAGAATTGGTCCTATTCATGGTAACTTATAAGGATGTTAGTACCTTTCTCTCTTGGCTATCCATCATTGTGTCAAAGTTGGTCAGCCTCTTAAATTCAGTTTACTGGACCACCAGTTGGTTTAGGATTCTAATCCAGGACTCCTGATTTCCCTTGTAGTTCAATAAGTCCTCTGCTGCTATTTGGAAAGATATTTGGGGAAAGTCTGTTAGTAATGACCTTCAGGCCGTATGACTTTGATTACTTGTATAAGAATTGTTCCCCCTGTGTTACTCCATTTTGGTAAAATGGCCTGAATGTACTGAAATTTCATTTTCTGTTCACCTGTGTAAAGGAAAACGTAGCAGGTGGTCACCAAATGTTTGTGTTATATCCTGCTTATCTGGAGTAATTTCAAAATCCTACGTTTTTCCAGTTTTGTGTTCAAGTGTTGGGGGGATACCTTTTGTTGTTCTGGTTCTTCCTCACGTGCTCATTCCTTTATTGTATGGATGGCAGAGTCTCAACCCACCTATTCTCTTATTTGTTCAAAGCAAGGAACGGGCAAAGGAGCTTTACAGGGAATTGGAATTTGCTAACATTAGGACTGGTGTTATTCATGCTGATCTGACACAAGCAGAGGTAATTCCAATCAAAGGCTTCATCTCTCAATTTGGTAAGTTGTGGTTGTCCACCTTCCTCATCACAAATTTCTTCCTCGGGTTTTCTCAGCGTGAAGATGCAGTGGATAGCTTCCGTGAGGGCAAGGTATGGATTTTAATTGCAACAGATGTGGTTGCTCGTGGCATGGATTTTAAGGGTGTCAACTGTGTGATCAACTATGACTTTCCAGAGTCGGCTGCAGCATACATACATCGGATAGGTATTTCTGTCTGTGGTCCACTTTGTTTCGGTCTAATTGTTATTCAAATTCATGATTGGAACACATCAGATTCTCATAATGACAATGATAATAAAAACATGCAAAATCTTTTGCCATCTTTTAAGTGAACCTTTGGATCACTCATCTAGTCAATCTAGTCAAACTTAACAAATTAACATGCTTTCAACTGCTTTAGATACTGTTTTTGGTGTTTCTGTTTTTCTTTTCATGAACTTGTGACTCTAAGGTGTCAGTAGCCCTCTCTGCTGCTTACATATTAATTTGTGCCTTCGCCTTAGGTCGATCCGGCAGAGCTGGGAGGAGAGGTGAGGCCGTCACATTGTATACAGAAGCCGATCTTCCCTTCTTGCGGAATATTGCAAATGTGATGGTGGCTTCAGGTTGTGAAATCCCTTCATGGATCCTAACCTTGCCAAAGCTAAGGAAGAGAAAACACAGACCACAGCGAGATTCCATAGCTGCCGTCCCCTACTAGCATTTCAAACTGACAAGTGGAATTGCTGTTATGATTGACTAACAAACCTGGTTAGTTCCATTCCTTGACGAGGGCACCATACGTCTGCTGCAGACAATCTGAAATATCCTGATGCTTCATGAAGGTCACAGTGATGCTAACATTTGTTCTTCATCGCAAAAAGTTGAGTGGCTTGAAATTGGTCGTTACCGAACAGGGTTTTACTGCGACAGAGTGGGTGTGGTGTGGTAACTGGTTTAGGGTTGATGGCTTTCACCATCCACGACTGATTCTGCATTTAGATGATGATGTAAACATTGGACATGTGGTGCTTCAATTTTGATATTGTTCATTCTAAAGCTGCACATATTTATTACGATGAAGTGTGAACTGGATCTCCGTGTGTGTGTGTGTGTGTGTGTGCATGGACCTTTGTTTCTGCACTAATTATTTGTTGTTAGTGGTTCTGTAAATTGATAATGACATTTTTCTGAATAGGTTTTCCCCTCCTTTTTCTTTTCTTTTTTCTCTTCATGGAAGGTGGAGGTGGCTGTGGTTATGAAAATTGCCTGGTAGAACGAAACCTGGTGCTTCGCAAGCGATTTGGTAGATTTGCCTACCTAAATCTCCGCTCTGTCGTGTTAGAGTGCGGACTATATTCTGCTTGAAACTTGAAAGTGACCGCAGTACCAGGCAAGGATTATGGTCACTGGCGGAGCCACGGGGGGTGCTGTGGGCCGTTCTTCATGCTGCCCTACACAAATTGCCTTATTTACATGTTGGTGTGGACTTGTGGACAAGACTACTTTTTTGAAAGAGACGAACAGCAAAATCCCGCCATGTTATCAATTTCTACTTATTTATATACGGTGCCCTGTTGAAGATTAAAATTTAAAACACCGGCGCCCTAACCCAAAAGTTTCCGGCTGGCTCCACCCTAGAGCATCCCAGGCTTGGCAGAGAAAGTGGGCCGAGCTCGAACAGGTAACTATGCTTTCTTAAGCTTGTTAGATGTTTACTATGCAAGGTGCCGTTGGTGCAAATAATGAACAGCAGAAGCCTTGGGTTGTTCAGTAATTCCTAGGTGTTGCCCCAAACTCGACTTGAGTCTGAGCTTGGCCATTTTGCACCCTTTGAGGTGGGTTAAGGACCAAATCAAGCGTAGTAGACTCAACTGGAATTTAGGCCTTGTTAAAAATACAACCCGCCGCCATGTTCAAATTAATATGAAGCTTCTTCGCGTACCTACTGTTGGGAAGTAAGTAATGGGACCCTAAGCTCTGCCCAGATTGGGCATGTATCATCAAGGCCATATTTTTTAGGGCGAGTGGTCTTTTTTCCACCGCTCCGAAGAGAGGCCATTACCACAACTAATTTTTCTCGAATATTATCAATTTCAACGGTGGCCGATCTTTGTCTTGCAACTCTTTTCCTTGGCTTGGCGTCGCACACAGAAAAGAAATAAGGTTCTTTGGTTTTTTTCCTTTTCCCTCAAGTGATCAAGTTGCCAAATTGCAATTGATCATTCCATTAAAATTTGCACTTTGGAGTTCTTTTTTAGTTTAACCATGGTTAGCAGCTTTGCTGTATTCATGCATATAGCCAAATGAGTGTTTACGGTTTTGAAGATTTCTGTATGCCATTTTCTTTGCTCTTTTCTCTCTTCAGTAGAGGGTCGCGTCACTTTATTGAAAGAAGAGTAATTGTAATTGGCAATTTCTCCTCGAAAACTGATTTGAAACGCTTAAACCCTTTTAATATAAAGCAGAGATGGATTTGTCGTTAACTCAGAGATGAACTCAAAGGAAGGCAAAGGAAATATTATGCCACAAAAGCAATCCTCACAAACACCAAGATGCGTAATGAAATTGAAGTCCTCCCACACTGCATTTCAATCTCTTTTCTTCGCTCTACAGAGACAAGAAAGTTAAGATGAAACAAAAAAAGGAGGAATGAAAGGGATTTCCTCCATAATTTAACAGAAGAGTCTGTTTCAAAGTCGGAGAATTGAAGATCCGTGTGCAGGAACCTCCTGAAAATACGAAAAATGACAAGAAAAACATCGCAAATTTTCGAACGTCATTTTCACAAGACAACATAGGGAATTATAAAAAAAATAAAAAGGCTCCTTTAAACTTCCTTGTTGAATTTGATTACTTATAGCACTTCCCTTGGAAAACCAGCATCCCCTTTTTTCTTCATCCACTAAAAGAGGCCGATGGTATTAGCTAGTGATAGTCGAGAGCCAAATCCCTATATAATATATGGACATCCAATCCGTCTCATAGAACAGAAAGATAGAAAAAGAGATAGATCCTATAAAATAAGAGTGCATAATAAATTTGAGGACAAAAAAACGCTTAGATATATAAAAATAAACGGCAAAAACAAAACAAAATATTGAAATATACAAGATAACAGAGAATAGAAAGAGAGATAAAAAAATATAATTTTCTATATACTAAGATGTGAAAGAGACGTCCTTAGGTGATTAGACAATGAAAAAGAGTCCATGTCATGTTCACGTTTCGTACTTAGTGAAAACCTTGAATTTTTGGCACCCATTTGGTAGTGTCACCTTCCGGGTTCTAAATAATTATTATTTAATGATTATTATACGAATTTTTTCGTTGATTTTACCAAAAAGGCTTTCGTTGTAATATAAAATTTGGATTTCCTTGTGATATTTGTCTAAAATATCAGTTTTTGTTTTTGAAAATAAAATAAAGATACACAATTTGATATTGCCTGTACATTCCAGTTCCAGTTCTGCCATATTGGCAGTGATTCAATCGCCAACGTTAATTAAAAATTATAAAAATAGTGGTCCTGCAGGTCAGCATCTAATCCGGGTGCATGCCCCAAGTGCTTACTGAGTGTGCAAGCAGATTGAACTGAACGGAATGCTTATCCAAACCCGTCGTTTTTCAGAATATAAAAATCCAGATCCACATCAGGACCATATTGAGACTTATAAAGAGTTGCATCTGGATAGTGATAGTTAAAGAGTTGGATCAGTTGAATTGGATCTGGCAGCATGGCTTGGAATTTGATTGGGCAATGTTTATCTACATCTTTTTCCCACTTGCTTGAGACATATAAGAAGTTTGTTTGCGAGCATTTCATCGTTTTCTCTATTGCCATATCGAGTTCCAAATGTTGGCTCGACTCCATGTCAATGGATTTCGCCAGATCCAAAATTTTTGTTTGGAGGATCTTATAATTGCTTCCAATCAGACAATAAAGAATTAGATCGGTTATCGTTCAGCTGGGGTTTGACCCTTTTTAGCTCATATCATGGTGGCATCAAGCAAATGACAACATAGTGTTTCATATAATAATACAGCTTACATGTGCTAGGTAGACCTTAGCTAGTGCTGAGTTCATTTATGCCAAGTTATTCATATCTTAGATCCTATTCATTAAGGTGCATTTATAGGTCTGAGTCAGCTCTTCGTTTTTGAAATTTTTTTAGTGAAGGCAATAAAGCATATGTCATGGAGAAGGACATCTTCCAATGAGTTCATCAATGACTTGGCTCGGTGATTCATATGTCACACTAATGGCAGACAACGGCTTTTTGTAACCAGATAGATGGGTCTACACCTGAGAAATTTAGTCTCATATCAAAGATTATGAGAGATTTTGAAGGGCTTATAAAGAGAGGTCATTAATGAAATGATTGTCTTGGTTCTTAATCATTTTAGAGTCAGAACCGAAACTACTAGGGGGTAGGTTGGGATCCATCGAACCAGGGGCCTGAGCTCGGGGAGTGGGTTCGGTTGTTATAGTGGTATCAAAGCAGTTTCAACACTCAGACCTAAGGTTCCACACGCGCTGACACATGTGCCATGAGAGCAATGGATTATAACACTCTAGAAATTTAGTTCCAGTGTCTGCGCGTGTGCCCCACGTGTGCCCTAAAGAGAGTTGATTGTAACATGTATTGTTATAGTGGTATCAGAGTAGTTCCAACACTCGAAGATTATGAGAGATCTTCAACGGCTTATAAAAGAAGGTCATTAATGAGATGATTGTCTTGATTCGAACCGAAATTGCTATGGGGCAGGTTGGAATCCGTTGAACCAAGGGTCCGAACCCGGGAGTAGGTCGAGTTGTTATATTAGGAATGTGAATGGATCAGATATATCTGATTACCATATCTTGAAACTTTACAGATTCAATTACTATTTGAGATCAAATCTGGTATGCAATTTGATCTACAAATCTCAAATCCGAGATTGACCTTTATCTTATAAAGGTTCTAACCAATACATATAAATGTCAAATCTTATGTCAGCAAGGCATGAATTTGATTGCAAAAGTTGAGGTTGGAGTGGTGTGGAGCCATTGTCCACACTAGCCTTCCAATGTTTCTTTATTTTCGTATTAACATTATCAAATCTCCTGCCAATGGAAGGAGAGATAAAGTTCTAATCTGATTACATTCAAATCGATTACTTTGATTGCTGTAAATGCAAGATTGAACCCGAATTTGAATCGTTTACATCCCTTGGTGGGTCAGCTTTAAGCCTTGAAGTAAGGAACTCCAAGGTGGAAGAAATTAAAGTTGTCCTAACTGGGCGAAAGGGGGACATTTGAAGACTTTACATCATTGCTCAATGACAGGTTACTTTTGTGAGGTTCTCGATAGTCCCGCATAGTTTGGTTTACGTAGTTATCGGAGAAAGTACATTAAAGCTGCCAGTACTGGAAAATATTCAAACTGAGCGCATTGGGCCTTCCTACAGTCAATGGATTCAACTCATTAAGAAAGTCTTGGTGAAGATCAGTAGGTTGTGTTTTTCATGGTAGACCCTTCCTTGCTTAAATAGTTCTAATGAAAAGAAAAGAAAAATAAAAAGCACAGTTACGTGGATTTAACAAAGAAAATGGCAGTTTTAGTTGTTATTGGTGACTTCAAAAGTAAAAGTAAGGAAATGGATTGTTTCCAAACTAAGGATTTTGGTTGAACAGAGATTACCGCCAAAAAAGGGAGATGAAGCTTTCAACCAAACTCTCATCCCCTTAAATACAGAGTCTGTTTTCAGCATCTTCAAGTGTCACCCTTCAACTAAACTCTCATCCCCTAAATACAGCTTTCAGCATCTTCAAGTATCACCCCTACCACACTTGAGTCTGCATGCCAATGTTCCTTTTAAAATGAACTTTAACCGTCTACTAGCCACTGTTCCATTCATTACCCCAACCCCCTTGTATGAGATGCAACTAGATTGATCTCAATATTATTGAGTACTCAATGAATGAATATTTGGAGATCCAATAGGGTGGTGGATCTAAAAGAGGTTGGATCGGGTGCGATTGTCAGGTCACCATGATGTGGTTCGCAGGATAGGGATGGCCTGTTCCTGTCACCACTGAGATTGGTGAGAGATGGGACCCAAAAAGTGCTCAACGTCAGACTCCAAGTCTTCTCCTTACGGCATTGTACTTCACGTGCTCTCGCAGCCTGATATAATGAAAATAATAAAAAAAATTTAATGGCTTTTTGGCTTCAACCGTGATCCATTGTTTTCTTTGTAATTCGAAAGAAAGCAGCTTCTTTTTGTTATTTCATTGGAGGTGCCAAAAACAGACGTGCAGACGCAAGTTCCAGTATTATTGCTGTAAAACTCGAAATGGAAGCTTAAATGATAGGGCATATTTCGAAAAACAATGAAATAAAACACCTGTCATAATTTCCAATTTTTTCAAAAAAAAATATAAGTAAAAATTTTGAAAAATACCCTAAGAAAAATTCTTATCTCTGCACCCCAGTGCGTACTGGCCACAAATAAAATATTTTTTTGGTTTTAAATATTCTATTTTAAATAAATTCATTTTGAAAATGTAAAGAAGACATACGTGCTCATGCGGGCAGATATGCACCATAACATAAGATGGTTTTAGATTAATTGAATCGGCCAAGCTGTTGATTTGGCAAATCGGTTGACTTATTGATTAGCATGAATTGAAATCCAAATGAAATGCGTATGCAAATTGACTTTCTCATTCTTGAATGAGTCACTGAATGGAATCAATTTGCCATGCACACCGATTTTGATACATTGATTTAAAGATTTGAGCCGAGCTGGTTATTTGTTTAGGCATGCCATATAGTATAGTCGAAAAGGTTATTCGTTTGGACATTTCACCTACTCCAACCATGACTCTAGAGTCTCTAATTAGTGGATCTCCAATTAGAGTCTTGAGATGCAATTTTGGAAAACTTGAAACTGCTTTTTAGAATACAACATTAAACATGGGACTGCGAAATGAAAAATATTGCGATTAAAATTTCACCAGAAAGCACCTGTTGCGAGAGTAGGTCATGCATGATATGATATATGACTAGCGATGGGGTATGAGCTGCTAAGCACCCAGAGAAGACACATCATTTTAATTAATTCAAAGGAGGCTCAACTCCTTGAGCTTGTCAATTTCCACATCGCTTGCATTAGACCTACAATGTCAAAACCTAGAGTCGGTTGCGTCCTATGACCAAATTTCCTGCACAGATCAATAAGCAAAATAGAATATCCCTTTTTTCTCCGTCTTTTTCCTTTTTTTTTTTTGATCTTGAATGATCATGTCAAGTCAAGTGAGATCTATGAACTCTCGTTAGATTTGAAACCAAACCGCATATAATTGCTATTGTTTATCATTTTACCGGGCTTTTGTTCTCTTTTTCAGTTCTCTTTCATAAATTTAGTGGACTTAACTTTGGACACAAACAAGTTGAAGGTTGTGAGGATCAGATCAAGACAAGTTGCATATTTAGTTCCATAGTTTGAATGAGAAAACTAACTTTTGTCCCCTTTCGGCGATCCAGCTGCGGAGTCAATGTGAGACCATAATATGCCGGCATATCTTTTCAAGAGAAAGAAAGAGGGGAAGCAGACAAAAACCAGTCCACTTAGCATCTAATTAAAGATCAATACTCTGCAACACCATTTCTCAAGATTGGAACTAAGGATCTGGCTACAATATGCCACCCAACCCGACTGCGCTGCCCACTATTTGGTGAGAGAGAGACAGAAAGATGAACATCCATTGATCCTTGGGCAGGAAACAGTTAAAAAAGTACCATATGCAACCAGTAAACACTGTCGACGTTGGACTCTGGCCACCTTGATTTTTGACTTGTCTGCCCATTGCAAGCGTCTTCAATCTTAGACTCAACTAAATATTAAATTCTGAAGCAAACAGGCACGACTGGCGGAGGAAAGAAAGGAAGGCGCGCAGGAAACAAAGCAAGCGAAGATAAATCTAAATGCTGTACGTCTCTCTCTTGACTCTTCTCCGGGAGTTTATAAATACAACCAGAGCCTCCTCCATTTTTAGCATCAAGAATCAGCATGACCGGGCAGCACGAGAGCGATCAGCCCATCTCTCCCTTCTTGGCAAGGTTCCACGCAGACCTCTTCCGCGTCTCCATGGCCCTTGCGAGCCAAGCTGTCCTCTGGAGGACGCTGAACTCCGCCTCTTTCTCCGATCCATGGCCTCCCATCTTCAACTCTATCGTCGAGAAGTCCTTCTGGCTGCTGGCTGCTCTCGTCCTCTCTTCTTCCTCCCTTGCCTACCTCTTCAAATGCATCTTCTACTTCGACGTCGTCAAGGCCGAGTTCCTCGACCGGTGGCGGGTCAACTACTTCTTCGCCCCATGGATTGCCGCTATCTTGCTCCTCCAATGCCTCCTTCCCAACAGATACGACCGATGGAGGGGCAGCGGCTGGGAGGGAATCAAATTCCTCAATTGGGGCCACTTGAACTCCGCCATCTCCAGGGCCTTTTGGTGTGCTTTCACCATGCCCATACTTCTACTGGAGGTGAAGATCTATGGCCAGTGGTTCACCAAGGGCAAGCGCTTCCTCTCCACCGTCGCCAACCCATCCACCCACATCTCCCTCATCGGCAACTTTGTCGCCGCCCAGGCCGCCGCCCGGCTGGCCTTGCTGGAACTCAGCCTCTTCTTGTTCGCCGTGGGCATCGTGCACTACGTGGTGGTGTTCGTGACCTTATACCAGCGCCTGCCTTACAACGACTCGTTCCCGGCACAGCTGCGGCCCGCTTCCTTCCTGTCGATTGCGGCCCCCAGCATGGCGTCCGTTGCGTGGGCGTCACTCACCGGCGACTTCGGCTCCGGCTGCAAGATGTTGCACTTCCTCTCTCTCTTCCTCTTTACATTGCTAGTACGTTCTTTTCCTTCCCTCTTTAATTCTTGCCTCATGCATGATCTTTTATCTGTTCTCTTTTCCCCATCACAGAAGAACCACTCTTGGGGTGAAAGACCTGGGCGTGCCTCTGTCATGCTGTAAGTTCTTTGAACTTGGATCAAAACGATTACAACAAAGCTATTATAAATTCCCTAGCTATAAGGGCCTTAATTGGCCAAACCGGCTTCAATCAAAATTACACGCTGATAGGTGAATAAAATGATATCAACTTGCATTCTTTTTTTAGATTTTACCATAAAAATATCTTATAGTTATCGATGCCAATATGGCTCCATGTTCCATATCGTTTAGAAAAACGATATGGGTAGCTCTGAAACAAGCATTTTTAATACAATACTGTTCATTATTCCCATTTTTGAGGAGCCTTTTCTCTTTGATGCCGTGAAATTTGGTAGAGTTGGTTAAATACCTGAAAGACCTATGTATCTGCCTGTGGGGGAATCACAATTAAAGAGAGACTGTGAGGTTACAGTAATCGGAGAGACCAACACTTGTCTTTTCTCTGCCAACATCGTTGGAGGTAGGTGAAGTGGATCCCATAAGTACCACTAGCGAGCTCTTCCTTCTCAATTAAGGTGGCCGATGCGGTTTATCAGCCGATATGTATCGTTATCTATCAACCTGTATCGCTTTTCTTTTTATTTATAAAATTTATAAAATGAGAAAAAAAAAACTGAAAAACATGTAGCTGCAATATTGACAACATTGTAAATAAAAGAGCTCATTCTAAAATCCCGTTCCCTGGTGCAGGTTGTGAGGCCTGTCCTGTTTGTGAAGGCAATGAAGAAGTTCAACGCTGCATGGTGGGCATACGTGTTTCCTGTCTCGGTTCTTGCTCTCTCCTCGGCGGAGTACGCAAAGGAAGTGCCGACCGTCGTGGCCGAGGCTCTCAGAAGGGCCATGTCTATGATATCACTGGCCATGACCATGGCCCTGATCCTGCTCACTGTCGTTCACAGAAAGACCTTCTTTTCTGGAGACCGGTTTCCGGGCTCCCCCTCCCAAACCAAGGTCTTGCCGGTGACTTCACCTCCTAAGTCCATCCAAGACAATGATTCCGACGCTGTCCTCCCTCTATGAATCACCGTAAACTAAAACTGAAGGGGGGAAAGGACGCACTATTCTTGAGAAACGGGAAACTAATTGAGTCAGTTGCCCGGCTTCTTCGGATGCCTCCGTGGATCGGTGGATTCAGCTGAATCGCTCAAGAATCGGCATTAAGTAGTTGATAATTATACATAAAAACAACTGAAAAACACTTATAAAAGCAACACTAAATAAATGGTACACGGAAAACATTGAATCGGTCTGGCTCCCTTGTATCGGCCGACAAATTGAACTGATGTGCCGCCGATTCGACTTGAATCAGCTGATGCAGGAGAGTTTTCTAGAACATCGGAAAAGAGGCCAATAAGTAATGCATTCCAGCTACATGGAGAAAGATATTCTCAGTTGAGGAAGAAGGTCAAGAGTTCAACCGGTTCCGTCGGTGCTCAGTTGGTGGTCTTCAAGGGCAGCCTGTCACCAGCAAAAGTCTTCTGTCACTTCACAACTCTTTGCGTCGCTCATATCGGTTTTGACTTTTCCATGCACATATACGATATGATCTGTTTATTTTTTCTTTTCTTCAGGGGTATATTCATGTATGTACCACCGGTTTCTTGTTCATTTTTTGATAAATTGCATGATTTTTACTCTAATCCTTACAGTTGTGACTATATATATATATATATATATATATATATATATATATATATATATATATTCTTTAACATCTGTTTAACTGCTTGCACGAAGAGAAAGATGGTAACCTGAATGGGACGCTGAGGGAGTGTTGGATGGTGCTTGAAATTTTGATTTTAGAATGAGAGTCTCAGAATCAAAATTTCACATCAAATTGAAATTGAAATGAATTTCGAATGCTGATGAATTATTCGGGCCCCCCTTATTGATTACAAGGAAACTTCCAGTATCAAATCTCTTAAGTAGCCTGCAGCATGTGGCTGTGTTTAATTGTGAAGGAAAAAAAAATATTGGTAACAGAAGGCAACCCTTTCATGTGGGCACCACAATACATTGCAAATGTTGAAAATTTTGTCACAATTAGTCTGTTTTTATAAAGACAAACAAATAATATTATTTACAAAGAGGGTGACCTTTCTAAGAGAAAATTCGTTTATTTAATTGACAGTATACCCTCAACAATATATGTTCTGATAATTTTAGCAACTATTACATGGAATCACTTGATTTCTCATTTCTGGAATTGGCGTTGAGGGTTGTCTATCTTCACATTTCTAAATAGAAGCTGGGTTAGGTACCACCAGCCAAAATGTGTCCAACAACAGAAAATGTCATGTTTCTTCTCGATCTTTGTGGATTTGTTCTTAAGTTTCTTTGGAAGCTTAGATGAGATATTATGACTAAAAAATGTCTCCGTGGTTCACTTTTTTTGCGCTCTTTGATGCTAATTTTGTATTACTTTTTCTCAGTTCTAGAATTTTCTATCTTATTGCTTTAGGGGGCATAGTATACATACCCTATTCAATTCAAGTGTGTGCTGCTTTCTTGTACCTTGAAAAGTAGAATTGCAACACTCATATCATATTAAAAGATATACCGTATCCCACCCAATTCCAACGCAACCCAAAACCCCATGTCTTGGTTTTCTACTGGCAGCTTAAACGGAAGCAGCTAAATCTTTCACTTCAATGGTAATGATTTCTTTGTTATAAAAAATAGTGTTGTAAAACTCAATTTTATAAGGCTTAAGTGGTGGCAAATAAGTTCGGTTTACATAGATTGTACGTTTCGTTTATTAATATTTTCGTATGTTCATAAACTATTTATGTGTTAATCTTTGTAATATTGCTACATTTTCTTGCTATTTTCTTTGAAATAATCGTAATGTTATTTCCTGGTCATGAACGGTCTATTCTCCTGTACGATTCACTAGTCGATTTGCCCGACAGATTCTATCAAAATTTCTAACCAACTTCACAACAATGTCAAGAACCCCTCTAGTCATGCCTTTGCCGCTAAGCTTCCTCCTTCTACATCACTTCCTCTTAAATAGGAACCTACCGAAATGAAAAATCAACCGGCCCCATGGTCTCCAACCCTTTGGGATGGTTGAATGGCGACAAATGTGATGTTTAACTCTAAGGGGTTCGGCATAGCTGGTTGGATCAGCTGTGGGTAGAAGGTGATTTTGGCCGTAAGGCGCGGCCCTGCACCATAAAAGCAATTACACAAGGAAGAAACTCATTGTTCTTAACTAAGTTTAACTTTAAGGGGTTCGGCATAGCTGGTTGGATCAGCTGTGGGTAGAAGGTGATTTTGGCCGTAAGGCGCGGCCCTGCACCATAAAAGCAATTACACAAGGAAGAAACTCATGTTCTTAACTAAGTTTATTGCAAGCTTATAATTTGGTTTGGTCTTGATCCAACCTCTCAACAGGAAGTCTGCACGGCTCGTTATCTCCATTGTTTCCATCTCCAACCAGGCTCGTTCCCATCTCTTGACGTAAAGTTATACCAAATGAAGGTAAGTGCGTGAAGGAATTAGTAAGCAAGACGCTGCCTCACATGCCCCACGCGCTGCCCGGTCATGCATGAAAGAATCGAGGAGCATATGCTTTTGTACTACTCGTTTGAATGCTGCAAAAAGTGGGGACAGCTCGAACGACTTGCAGAAGGTCACTTGATGCTTAAGTTTGACTCGAGCAAAAGAAATTCATGCAATTGCTGCCGGTAGTTTTCGGATGCATTTCTTGAAGAGTCAGAAAATTGGCGTAACAGAATCAAAAGAATTGGAATCAATTTTGAATGGGAACAACTAAAAGTTTTTTTGCCTCATGGGCCATAACATAGCTGTCGGGTTAGGGGCATGTGAACGACAGGTTTCTAATTCGATTTCCGTCAATTCTATGCTCTTGTGTCTTAGGTTTCTAGTTCGATTTCCGTCAACTCTATGCTCTTGTGTCTTAGGTTTCTAGTTCGATTTCCGTCAACTCTTTGCTCTTGTGTCTTGTAACACCAAAGAAGCTCAGAACCCTAAGAGGCAGGAGGAATGAGGGGGCCTTCGGGCCTTGCTTGAGGTAGTGGAATAACCCTCTCGCTCACCCAAAAAGCTTTTAAAAATTCATTGATTTAAAAGAACATAAGACATGAAAAAGATAATAAAAGTAAATTGACGCAAAGATTGGTGGTCGGCCATTGACCGCGCAAGGAAATGGAATGCATGGGACTGAAAATCCATGCTTAACATTTTCTTGCACAGTTGACCGTCCATGGAAACAAGAAGCATAGAACTGAAAAGACATCCCAGTTCCATGCAGGGCCTCCCATTTTCATGTATAGTCAAGAAGAGGTACTGTCCGAGTCTTGCATGACAGTAGGAAAGGAAAGTAATATCAATGCTTTGTATAGGGGGTTTGATGACCATTTGTGAGGTTATTATTTTTCTTTGGTTGTGTAGAAATCACACGAAGAAAAGTCAAAATCTTCCTCCTTCTCCCTACCAAAGGTCCAGTGTTGCTTCGGGATCTAGGTGGGCCACAACCATTAATTAGAATTTCACCCTTCACACACTTTAGTGCACTTTTCAAAGCAATGGTGGAGCCACTTTGGGCTGGTGCTGGTGTGTGCAATTGCTAAAACCACCAGCCCGTAAAAATTCATGTATTTATATACTGAAATGTCTTGAATTTTACCTATTTACATATGTTGGGTGCCCCTAAAACTTTAAAAGTTAATTTCTGAGTAGAAATTTCAGGCACTGCCTGTGTGCAGGAAAGTAACACCCACTTAAATTGAAGTGACAATGTGTCTTTATGAGCGAGACACCGGGGCATAGCTGAGTAGTTATTCAAACATCCCCTTAAAGAAATGTCAGAAAATATTTTCTCTGGAAACTGTTATCTGCAATTAGGCAGAACCTAGGAAATAATATCAATGCATAGACTTTAAAATTTTTAATAAAACAAAAAAAAATGTTTAACAACCTGCCGGTACATGGCAATTCAACCAATAAACAAACCGGTAAGCCAAAGGAACCAATGTGGGCATTTTGAAATATTTATTATATTTTACACAGTTTTAGTAAGGCAATGTTAAGTTTGCACTATTATGGAATCTTGCTTAATGTAGGAATTGTATATTTTTTATTATTAATTTCTAAGCCTATAGACGCACATACTATATTAAATTCGAAGACAGCTCATTGAAAGCAATATATTCGTGCCTTGGCAAATACATGGCTCAATCTATCAACTAAGAGACACTTGTTGATTGGTATCTTATTATCTTTAAAGCTATTGCTTTGGCAAAGTCATGGCTCAATATACCAACGTAGTTTTTTATTGGTCTTTCGTTCATTGGTATCTTGTTGTTCAGATATTTCCATTATAAAAAAAGTGAAATGTGGAGACAAGGAGACATGCAAAGCCCGACCACGTCATTCTCTCCCTCGCTAAAAGCCCAGAAGTTCCACTGCCGCAAAAATATTTTAAACTTAGGCCCTTCCTTCATAGCAACTAGGCTTACTTTAATGAGATTAAAGAAAGGAAGAACGGCAAGAAAGGAAGGAAGGCAAAACATGTGTACGCAGTGTGTGCGAGTGGAGAATATCAGTCAGTTTCCGAATCAGAAATCGGCTTGAATATTTCATGGACTCCTAGTTCTTCCATTCCCAATACTTTTCAATTTCACTTTCAAATGCGAGATGGTATTCGGCATAAAGCAGCCTGTATCCATATTTCACCTCGATTTTAGTAAATCATAATAGAATTCTAATGCAGGAGAAGCGGTTTTTTACATTTAGAGAGAGACAACTCCGGGACAGACCAGTTTATTTTCAATGGGTGCTATATACCTGGGTGAAGGGTTGTACGAAGTTATACTATCTCTTTTAGGCGAGCACGGTTTCCCATCATGTGGTAGAAGTTTTTCAGGGTTCTTCAACTTGTACGTCAGGGTTCCTAACTTTTAGAGGGCAGAAAGTTGATACTATAGAGATTGATTGTCAGCCATCTCCTGCAGTTATGTCAACCCTCTTAAGAATAAATCTCTTTCCAAAGAACCGATGCAACCTTCGATC
Organism: Nymphaea colorata; assembly: GCF_008831285.2. Taxonomy (NCBI): domain Eukaryota; kingdom Viridiplantae; phylum Streptophyta; class Magnoliopsida; order Nymphaeales; family Nymphaeaceae; genus Nymphaea; species Nymphaea colorata. The sequence continues at coordinate 13,874,946 of NC_045146.1, read as the reverse complement.
CCCCAAGGTAAGGAAAATAAAATTGGGTTATGGGGGCTGGGGGTTGGAAAAAGCATCTTCCAGATTAATATATATATATATATATATATATATATATATATATATATATATATATATATATATATATATATATATATATATATATCGCCATCATTTTTTTATTTTGTACATTTTTAAACTTATCCGGGGAAGCTTGTATCTTGTTTAGTTTTTAAATACACAATTGCAACTCTCCCTAGATTTGATCGAAAAGAAAATCACGTTATATTCACAGCCGGTTATACATAACACCTTCCAGTTGTATTACACCATTTGTCTAATGGCCTCACAGTTTTTTAAAGGCAATGAGGATTATTTAAAGAAAAAAATCATATGCAGTAAGAGAGAAAAAGTAGCCCGTTTGTGTGCCAATGTCTTCCCCTCTAGAAGCCTACAACGATAAAGACTTCGGAAAATATATTAGGTTTTGCCAGCAAAACATTTTAAAATAAGATCAGGGCCATCTTCCTTAAGAAAGGTACCTTCAAGTAGAGTTAATTGTTTAGTAGAGTTAATTGTTTAATGAGGAGAAGAATAGAATGGAAAATGTGTTCTTACACATCTAAGTTTTGGACTTTGGAGCTTTCGAAAAGAAGGGATGCAGTGACCACCATGGTTCATTTGTTTGTTTTTCAGGGTTATCAATGGAAAATTGCTCCAGGTTTGACCCGCAGCTTGAAGAAGACCGAAATCCCCACCCAACCCCTCATATAAAGCATATGTTGGTTCTTTGAAATGTCCACCCCTTCCTCCTGCACCCCGTGATGCTTTAACTTGTGTGTCGATCGTCTCTTATTTGCAGCACGAAAAGTTATATCTTCAAGAATCAAAGTGGACAGTGGACACTGCTCGCCTACCAACCCCTATTCAATTCTATTTGAACTTAAACGAATTTGAGCAACTTCTACTGCACATGGTAACAATTTAACAAAAGAGAAAAAGTGATCCGATCACGATCGACAATGCTGTCCATATTGGCATCGGTCTGCGGTCTTATCGGAAATATTTTTGAGGAACAAACAGTGACTTTTTTGTCGTATTTATGAACCGGACGTGGGCAGAGTAGGTGATTCCAGCTGCCTCTTCAAGCCCTTGCATTTGCCAATATTTGAGGAGGTTTATGTTGGTCCATGTTATTTGAGTAGGGCACATGTTCGCTGGACCGGTTTAAAGTGGAGCCGACCTACCTACACCTGAAATGAAATCTATGGTTAGTTTCAAAAATAATGAAGCTAAAGTCACGTTTGCACTATGCTTTTATATAAATATGCTTCACAGACACCACACCGACACAGCATAAGCTGTGGGCTGTAATACTCTCGCTTACCCAAAAATATACGCATAAAAGATCTGAGTAATTTGAGGTCCATATATGTCAATGGATTATAAAATTAACTGTTGGTGGGACCAATATATGCATTTTTCATACAAATATCTTTTAAAGTTAAAATCTAAAAACCACATATCACCTCAAAGTTTATGTACGTGACACTTTGGTGAGAAATAGAAACCATACCTCTTATATTCATATTAAAAAGTGTTTTAATAAAATATGAACTTTCCAAGATGTTTGTAAACACTAATTCAATATAAATCATGCTCTAGTTTAAGTATTTTCGTAAAAAAAAAAGGATCTTTCTACTTTGAAAATTTTGATGTTATATGAGCTGTTCATTTTTCTGTTATTAAAAAATTATTATTCAATTAAGAAAATGACTAACTTAATATATGTTTATCACCAAATCATTCTTAAAATCATGTCCATAAGGTTAGATTGCAAAAGTAATAATAATAATCAATTTTAATAGGTCTGGTTTTTGTCTCTTATCCAAGTTCTCTCTCTCTTTCTCTCTCTCTCTCTCTCTCTCTCTCTCTCTCTCTATATATATATATATATATATATATATATATATATATATATATATATATATATATATATATATATATATATAAGGGGAAATTAGGGAAAAGAGAGAGAAATCAATTTTATTTCACCATCAACTATCTAATGACATGCTAATTCTCTAAATAGAGGTTCATGTATACGGATCGGATATAGGGATCCAGAATAACAATGAACCAAATATCCAAAAATGAATAATCAAATGATTAATAAAGTAAATTAATAATCTGGATCAAAACTCTCATGAGCTCGATCCTGGTGGGCTATAAGTACGCCTCTGCCCCTTAGTTGTTCAAGAGGATCTACGCCGAGGGACCTGGGCCTGACCGCGTTCTGGATCTGCAACTGGACTCCTGCCTCGCATTAAATCACCTGCATTTGGGTTTGGATGTGGAGCCTATGCATCATATACATACATAATTACTTACATCATTGAAAAAATAGGGCAGGGTGGCAACCACATATCATAACCTAAAACATCTGTTGCCCTGCTTTTTGGTTCACATATCGTTCTAGTCTCCATTAGTGGGCACTTAGTTTATAGTAAGGCTGGGAAGAATGAAAAGTAAAAGAATCTGAAGACCAAACATAGTGTTTGGCCTCTTCCATTTTGCGGCAACTAGAGATCAAATTCTGGTTAAGACATCAAATTTCTTATTCTATTTTAAGTTTAGAGCATTTAGAGGTTAAACCAATCATTTGAATGTGATAATTTTAGCAGTGAAACCTTTTCCGGCCGGGCATGGTTGTCCTCCCAATTGCACGAACTAGAACATTGGTAAAATGCTTTCAAAGAACAAATGCCATTTTCTCTTTCTAAATGGAATCTAAGAATCCAGACTCAGCACCAACATTCCATGAAGGTCTAATTTCTTCGAAATCAGACACTTTCTATGCTTCTTCCAGAATAGCAAGCTGGTCAAACAGAAGTTTACCAGCCTGCTCAAAAAGATTAATATATGTGCTAACTACAAAAGAGGATGACACTGAGGTAGCCCGTCCATTTATTTCATATGTAAGTCCTGCTAACCTAGCAAGACAGAATTCAGATTTTGTGTGTGTGTGTGTGTGTGCTATTGGATTACCACAAGCTGACTTGACTTTTCAATTACCAGGACTTGACAAGTGCTTACTCAAGATCATTTGCAGAAGATGCATCAAATTTTGTCGGCTGAAAAAGACAAATTTTACGGTTAAACTACACTAAGATCAGGTCGATTTGTATGTTCTGAATCTTGCAGGACACATAGGCATTTTGATTAGGTCTGAATAATTTAGACTGCAAAATCTCAACCAGATTACATGTACAAACAGTTGACCCGGACCTGGAGAAGGCCAAGTATATTTGCGTCACCAAACTGATGGCGATCGGCGAGAACTTCTGTTGGAAGAGAAAGTCGGCAGCTCATTACGACAGTACTGAAACAAAGAGTCACAGTCTTGACGTTTTCACTGCAGTAAGCGGAAATTACATCATCCGTGAAGTAATTCCAACATAAAAAGTCTGACCAAGATGCGCGATTCATTTGAACATTGATGGTGACCTACCAACCTTACATCTGCAGGTTAATTTCTCCTTCTATGGCAAATGAAAGCTTTCGTGAAGAGAATGGAGAAGAAAATGCAGAGGGACGGAGAAAGTTTTAGAATATCATATAATAATATGACGGGGCATGGTCAAAATGTGGCGCATTACCTGGACTGGAGAGAAAACAGTCCAGAAAGATACAAAAGAAGGAAGAATTTTTCAAACTTTTAGAATATCATATAATAAGGTAGGATTAACATTTTTGGTAAAAAAATATGTTATAAGAGAAATCGTCAGTGCGTTTACTTGAAATATTTTTTATTATAACGTTTCTTATGTTGTAAAACAGGTGAGCATGGTCCATACGAAGCACTAGATTCTGATGACTTTCTTCCATACTAAGAAAGGGAAGCAAGTGTCCACGATCTTGAAGAATGAAAGTATATATTGCCTCAAACAAATAACAAAAAATTTGCGTCACTTTGGAGATGACGTTTGGATTTCTTGATCCTTTTGGTCTCTCTCAATCTTGGGGGATTTGTATATAGGTGAGTGAATGATAACTCTAGCTATCAGGACACTTAACCATCTAACAAAGATTGTTCATGATGGATGGTTGAGAGGAAAACAATGTTCATAACGGATGGTTGAGAGGAAAACAAATTGAAACATGTGTAAATGAATAGATGACAAAAATGCTCATCACTTTTTTCTCCGTGTGTCTTTTTGAACAGTGAGTCCACAATCCTGATTAGATTAGATAGCTGGGTGATTCCGAAAAGCTAGAGTCACATTACATTCTTATATCTATATACTCTTAATCTTGATTTGTAGATTACTTTTAAGTCTTGTTAAATTCATGAATTCGACGACTAAAGATATAGATGCCCACAAGTCAAGTTGCAACGTGTGTAAACTTTATGGAAGTCCATTGACGAAGATTTGGTTTTCAATCTTAACGTGAAGTTGGGATTTGATTTCCTGGCTTCTTGTTTGACATTTGATAGCAGTAGGTGGTATCTGATGATGGAAATTAAATGTGAAGACTTGTGTTCTCAATACATTAAAGTCACTCTTTTCTTGTTTTTTCCCTTTCTTTTCTGAAATCTATTTGGTGACCAAACTTCCGCCCCAAATTGCCGAAATTAGCCTATTTTAAATTCCTTCATATGATGTACAAATCTTCAAGGAAGAGGATGTACAGCAGAAGTATGTCGTCTTTGGAATAGCAAAAATTTGAAGTTTACGTGTTCCACTAGTCAAAAGAAAATGAAAAGATCATCGACGTCATACAAACTTCAAATCAACTAAAACTAATTTCTTGCCACATTTAATTGGTCATGTAGTTGACCGAAGCAAAAAATTTCTTTTTTTTCCTTTTAAGAAAAGGAATTCGTGACTGAAGGAGCATAGTATAGTTGTTCCGTTAGCAGCATAATATGAGACATTCTAGTTGCTAGTTCAATTTCATTAATGTAATTAATTTCTATGGCATCGGAAGCACATAATAAACTTCAAATTTAACGTGTATTGTTTTTCACCAGGCTTCAACGCTACTCTGAAAATGTAACACTTTTACCGAATTCAGTCCTACGATTTTGAAAAATTCCAGCATCATCTCAAATCTAGGGCATTGGATATTAATATCAGCACCAAGGTGATCCAGACCAACTGCTTGAACAAGAACATGGATTTGGAGTCGGCCAGGATCCTGAATGCGTGAAATGCTTTTGCACCATATCCCCACCACCGGCTGAAGCATCCACAGAACAAGGACCAAGGAAGACTCTCGAACGTGAAATAATATTTGTAGTAATTAAGTCGGTCGATGCCACGGTTTGTGCATATATGCATGAACACGGCTTACCTATGCGAGTTGACACAGAAGAGCGCTGAGTTCATCTACCATACCTACGAGCCACATATATTGTATGTGTGTGTAAAAAAAGTAAGCTTATTAATTAAAATCCACGTATAATCATCAACGAATGGTAAATCGGTTTTGTTTATCGGTCCATACAAGGTGATCATTTGTTTTAAATGATCTTTTTCAATATATTTTTATTTTTTAATTTTAAAAAAAATATGTTTTTTAGTATTCTTTTTCCCTTCATAGCTAGCTGCCTAGCTTAATCTCCCAAACCACTAGCGACATCAATGCAAAGTTTTTGGTTGAACAAGAGGAGACCCACGAGTTGTATTATATTAACAGCTCAAGCTCTCCCCACCCCTCTACTCCCTTTGGCTCTCTAGGGTTCGGAATTGTATTGTATCGGGGTGGCTTACTGTCCGTCAGCTAGTACAATACTCTCACTTTTTTTAGACATGGACGTAGTGCCAAGCTGATGACTTGGTGCGAATTAACTGTCAAAAAGACCGGCAACACCATGCAAGGTTGGTGGGATTTTTTATTCCAGTGGTTTACTATAGAACGCGACTGTTTATGATTTTAGGGAGCGTTTCATCACGTAAGAGGACAAAAGCGAAAGTGACTCATTAAGTTCTGTAAACAACGAATCAACCTCTAACTTATTAAACAAATTAATGCGAAGAACTTTTGGTTTGCTTGAAGTAGAAGGAAGGAAAGATTGGCTCAGAAATTGGAATCAAGGTATATATGAGGCCATAAAAGGTGGGAGAAAGAGGGCCAAAAAATCCACGTTGAGCAATGTTCTCAGCATGAAAGAGTTTTCTACGAGCAGATTATCACACCAGTGACAATCTCCATCCTTTGTTTTCTTTTTTGAAGCTTCAAGTTGTAGGGGGTTGGCCATTGAAATGTCTCTCTTAAATGAAGTTGGAGAACTTAATATCAACGCACTTTGGCTGCACTCAAGTGACTGAAAGGCTGAAACGATCTTTCCAGAGCATTGATCCATCTGAAAATACAAATACATGCAGTTGTATCGAGGGGTAGATGACTCCTAGGCCGTATTTGAAAGAGCTAGCCTTCAAAAACGGGGAACCAATTTTAGAGAAGGAAAGGAAGAAAGGTTTTGTTCTTTTTATTTTAATTAAAAGGTAATGTGGATTTATCGTGTATTAAAACTATGTTAAAAAGTAGTGTGTGTGTGAGCCCAGCCTACATAATAGTGCTCTCATTTCCATTCATTTTTCAATGAGGAATATGCATGAGATGAAAAAACAAGGACACAATTATTCACATTGCGTAAATGTTACAAAATCATTACTTTCTTTTTTATGCAACATCTGGGGACAACAGTCCTAGACTAGTTCAGACGGCATATATATATATATATATATTAGAGAGAGAGAGAGAGAGAGAGAGAGAGAGAGAGAGAGAACTTATAAAATAAGGATAAATAATAAAATTTGAGGACAAGGAGTTCTTCCATTTAAAAAACAAGCCTCAAAAGCAAATAAAAATTAACAAAAGAACGAAGAGAAGAAAAAAAAAGAGATGTGGTTGGTAAGGAACTTCATTTTGACTTGGCAACCATTTAAAGAGTCCTCCATCCTCGCTATGGACTAAAATATTGGCAACAACTACGCGTGCAAGGAATTAGGGGTGGAGCCAAGCAGAGGCCAGCATGGGTTCTAGCTCCACCTCAAAAAATATTTTTAAAAAAAAATTACATATGAATTTAAAAAAAAAATTACTTATCATATATAACAAAAATTTTAAAAATGATATTTAGGAAGAAAGCAATTAAAAATTCTCTCTCTGACTCTCTGCACTGTCAGCATTCTTTAGGTGATCTATATATAGAAACCAGCAGCCTCCCTCATTCTAACATAAAAAATCACTATGGCTGGGAGGCAGGAGTCTGATCAGTCCTCTTGTTTCTTGGCTCGGTTCCACGCAGACCTTTTCCGCGTCTCCATGGCCCTCGCGAGCCAAGCTGTCCTGTGGAGGACACTCAGCTCCGGCTCCTTCTCCGATCCATGGCCCCCCATCTTCAACTCCATCGCCGAGAAGTCCTTCTGGCTGCTGGCTGCTCTCGTCCTCTCCTCCTCCACCCTTGCCTACCTCTTCAAGTCCGTCTTCTACTTCCACATCGTCAAGGCCGAGTTCCTCGACCGGTGGCGAGTCAACTACCTCTTCGCCCCATGGATCGCCGCTATCTTGCTCCTCCAGTGCGTCCTCCCTTCCAGATACGACCATTGGAGAGGTAGCAGCTTGGAAGGGATCAAATTTTTCAACTGGGGCTACCTGAATTCAACCATCGCGAGGACCATCTGGTGTGCCTTCACCATTCCTATACTGCTGCTGGAGGTGAAGATCTACGGCCAGTGGTTCACCAAGGGCAAGCGCTTCCTCTCCACTGTGGCCAACCCTTCCACCCACCTCTCCCTCATCGGCAACTTCGTCGCCGCGCAGACTGCCGCCCGGCTCGCCTGGCTCGAACTCGGCTTGTTCTTGTTCTCCATAGGCATCATACATTATGTTGTGGTGTTTGTCACATTGTATCAGCGCCTTCCTTGCACCGGATCTGTCCCGGTGCAACTACGGCCGGCGTCCTTTTTGTCGATCGCGGCGCCTAGCGTGGCGTCCATTGCGTGGGAGGCGGTCTCCGGCCACTTCGGCTCCGGTTGCAAGATGCTGTACTTCCTCTCCCTCTTTCTCTTCATGTTGCTAGTAAGTCCGTTACTTTTCAAATCACACACGTTAATACACAGGAACTAAAACTACACATGAAGCTCGTTATATGCACAAGCATGTACCCTTGGACATACATAGGTCGTTGGGTATGATGGGATTGAGTTGCATGTATGAAGGTGTGCACCCAACAAATATACACCAAAGGGAGGTGGGGGCATTTTTGAAATTTTTTATCAATGGGAAAATATTTCATACATTCTCAATTTTTTACAATCCTTCTTTAATTACCACAGGTAGTCCGGCCGACGCTTTTTGTGAAGGCAATGAGGAGGTTCAGTTCTGCATGGTGGGCTTACGTCTTCCCCGTCACAATGCTCGCTCTCTCCTCAGCTGCATATGCGGAGGAAGTGCACACCGGCTTAGCTCATGCGATCAGAAGGGTCATATCCATGGCTTCACTGCTTATGACCCTCGCCTTGATCCTGCTCACCGTTGTTCATAGGAAGGTCATCTTTGCTAATACGCGTCAACAAAATTCTCAAGCAAAAGTTATGCCCATGGCTTCACCGTCTAGGGCAATGGAGGAGCCCGAGCCTTCTTCATCCCCGTCTCTTCCTCTGTAAATGGAGAAAAGGAAAAATTTTGGAATCAGACACACATACATACAGATATATAAGAACTTTGCAAATAATTGTAGTGTTAATCTAATAGGCCTTTGTAGCTTTTAAGCTTTGCTCTGACGTCGCTATTTTTTCTTAATAACAAGTATGGAACATTATCTGAATTCTCGATTGTTGTTTCTGCAAATGAATGCCGATGTGCACCACTTTGCCTTCCGAATCATTCGTTTGTTTGCGACTGGCCATGAACTGGCATGTTATTTTTAGACTTTTAGTTGCAGGCTTCAGGAACAAAAACGAAAAATTGCGTCGGAATAGTTGATATAAGAGGAAAGCTGTGGTGGACAAGTTGAAGACATTAGCCTAAGTCTCAATCCAACCATTTTATTGCTTTCCGTTGTCCTTATAAGGTTTAGTGGTGGAGAGTCACCCTTGTACCTCATATATACATATGCTTTAATCCACGATTTTAGGCATCTACCTACATTAATTTGCAGAGAGAGGAAGGGCAGTAATAATTATTATGGTTTACCTCAAAATGAGACTTTGGATAAGAAGACCACTGGGATATTAATTTAGAAATACAAAACACATTTCATTCAAAAACCTTCAACTTTTAAGCAAATAAAATGAGGCAGTTTCGTTCAAAATTAATTGATTAATTAAATCGTGATGTAAAATGCTCAGGAAACTAGAAGCCATGGAATGTAAAAGAACATGGAAGGAAGCAATACATACTCAGAGCTAGGTATATGCATGCACAATGTAAAGGTGTACTCGTCCATATAAATGACACTTACCTTTAAGAGTGGGTGAAGGGTACAGTGAAAGTGGGCAAGGGAGATAGATGTAGTGGACACCACTGCATGACTGGCAGCAGCGTGTTGGCTTGTTGGGCCGTGGCCCATACTAACTTATAAAATTTAGTTATTAATTTATATATCAATCCTTCAATATAGTTCAGTTTATTTAAATATTGGTGTCCCTAAAACATAACAATTTGTATATTATTGCCCCTTGCCACAAATTCTTGTCTCCCCTAATGACGCAGATTAAGACAATCGTTTCCACTTGCTTACCACACCAACGACACAATCTCTCCTCCCATTTTTGTTCACCCCTTTTTCGTTGTAAGTTTCAATTTGGTACCGTGTTTGTATGCCTCAAACGTGTTTGAAAGGCCTGTCTTAAATGAATTTGGATCTCTCAACGTCAGATTGATCATGGTGTGGACCTCAATATTTAAGGCATTTGGTAACAAGAACGATGCATTATACACTCGTAGAACATTTACATTCTATAGCATGTGGCATTCCAATTATCAAACACACTTGTGCCCATAAAGTAGGAGAGCAAGTTTTGTGCACGGAACGCACTATGCACTGTAAAGGAAGGAATGACATTTTGATAATTTATTAAAAAGAAATGTTCTTCCTATTCTTTTTACTTTTTTTCATTTTCAGTTTTCTTTTTACAAAAAGTTTTCTTTTTCAATGTGAACTAAAAGTATTTTAATCAATAACCATAATGGCATACGAAAAATTGTACCAGTATTGCCATATAACCAAGTTCGGCACATATAACCAAGTTCGCTAAAGTAAATTGTCGTTTTTGGTTTGTTAAAATCAACCATTAGTATTGGCAAACACAGTGTTCGTATAGGTACACTTGACAGTTTCTAATAACTCCTTTAAATATAGATAACCCCAAAAAATCGAATAGGTTTATTTGAAAACAGATAAAAGGGAAAGTTTGGTTTCGCAAATATATAACCTACATGAGGAAAGGACTTCTATAGAAAAATCTCTTCATATAAAATGCTGAAGATGTTCATAGGTTATATAAAAATCGAATACTAATGAGAAAAAATATATATGTTATATCTGCATCCAACTTCTAAATTCAAAATCTGAATCGGAATTTTATGTCCACATCTAATTCTGAATATCACTTTTTGAGTACACAACAGAACTAAAAATTGATATTAATAATCAATATAAGATATTTATTTGAAACAGAAAATGAATCTGAGTTCGAATTTAAATCATAATTCAATCGGTTGTTTTCTTAAACCCATTTCGGAATTCAATTAGACATGATTTCTTAAATCCAAACATGATTCAAGCTTTTAATTGACCGATAAACCTTTTTGTACATCTGAATCTTAAGTAGTTAAGTATATCTGATTCAAATCTTATCCATTCATGTCCCTAGTAGATGCAATTGTGATGGAGAGTCCTTGTTGACTCCTTCTGACTGTTTTATCTCTGCCTCACCGTCTCATTAAAATTAGGTTCCTAGTACAAATAGATCCTGTCTCTCTCCTTCCCGCAAGAAGCAACAACCACTATGGACGGAAAGCGAGGGACTACTGGTCAGTCACCTTCTCCATTCTTGGCAAGGTTTCACGCAGACCTCTTCATGGTCTCCATGGCCCTCGCCGGCCAAGCTGTCCTTTGGAGGACGATGAACTCCATGTCCTTCTACGATCCATGGCCTCCCATCTTCAACTCCGTCTTAGAGAAGTACTCCTGGCTGCTGGCCGCTCTCGCTCTCTCCTCCTCCTTCCTCTTATACATCCTCAAATATATATTCTACTCCAACATTGTCAAGGTCGATTTCCTCCACCCTTTCTGGGTGAACTACCTCTTTACGCCATGGATTTCCGCCATCTTGCTCCTTCGGTGCATCCTAATCCCTGCCTCCATACAAGACCGATATTGGAGGCTGGGCATTAGCTTAGAGGGAACCAATTTCTTCAACTGGGTCCATTTGGGCAGAGTCATCTCGATGGCCCTTTGGGGCTCCTTCACCTTGCCTGTGCTTCTGCTGCAGTTCAAGATCTATGGCCAGTCGTTCACCAAGGACAAGCAAATCTTGGCGGCCATAGCGACCCCTTCCACCCACCTCTGCATGATCGGCCACTTCGCTGCAGCTCAGACCGCCGCCGACCTCTCCTTGCCACAAATCAGTCTCTTTTTATTTTCCATCGGCATCATGCATTGTGTTGTGGTGTTTATTGCATTGTATCAGCGCCTATCAAGCGTCAGGTCCATCACGATCCAACTACGACCAGCGTCCTTCTTGTCGATCGCTGCACCGAGCGTGGCGTCTGTTGCATGGGAGTCGATCTCCGGCTACTTCGGCGCCGGCTGCAAGATGTTGTACTTCCTTTCCCTCCTCCTCTTCACATCGCTAGTAAGCTCACATGGCACTACTCGTCAGTTTAAATTTGCTACTAACCTTACCTTGATAACACTTGTTTTACATAAATTGTCGAGTTAAAAGTCCTTCTCTTCAGTTCATCGTTCTGATCGCTTGTTTACAATTTCTGTTTAATAGATTGTCACGCCACCGCTTTTCCAGAATTCGATGAAGAAGTTCAGTTTTGCATGGTGGGCTTATTCCTTCCCTGTGACGACGCTTGCACTCTCATCGGCCTCATATGCGAAGGCAACAGACACCGTCTTGGCTCATCAAATTAGAAGGGTCCTGTCTATGGCTTCGCTGTTTGTCACCCTCGTCTTGGTTCTGCTCCCGATTGTTTTCGGGAAAGCAATTGGATCTGGATAGTGATACTTAAAGAGTTGGATCAGTTGAATTGGATCTGGCAGCATGGCTTGGAGTTTGATTGGACAATGTTTATCTACATCTTATTCCCACTTGCTTGAGACATATAAGAAGTTTGTTTGCGAGCATTTCATCGTTTTCTCTATTGCCATATAGAGTTTCAAATGTTGGCTCGACTCCATGTCAATGGATTTCGTCAGATCCAAAATATTTGTTTGGAGGATCTTATAATTGCTTCCAATCAAACAATAAAGAATTAGATCGGTCATCGTTCAGCTGGGGTTTGATCCTTTTTAGCTCATATCAAAGTGGCATCAAGCAAATGACAACATAATGTTTCATATGGTAATGTAGCTTACATGTGCTAGGTAAACCTTATCTAGTGCTGAGTTCATTCATTTATGCCAAGTTATTCATATCTTAAATCCTATTCCTTAAGGTGCATTTATAGGTCTGAGTCAACTCTTCGTTTTTGAAATTTTTGTTTAGTGAAGGCAATAAAGCATATGTCATGGAGAAAGAGATCTTCCAATGACTTCATAAATGACTTGGCCTCACTATGATTCATTTGATGTAGGTCACACCAATGGCAGACAAGTGCCTATTGGAACCAGATAGATGGGTCTAGGGATGTGAATGGATTGGATACATCTGATTACCGTATCTTGAAACCCTTACAGATTCAATTACTATTTGAGATCAAATCTAGTATGTAGTTTGATCTACAAATCCCAAATCCGAGACTGATATGTATCTGATAAAGGTTCTATCCAATACACATAAATATCAGATCTTATGACATGAATTTGATTGCAAAAGTTGAGGTTGGAATGAGGTGGAGCCATTGTCCACACCAGCCTTTCAATGTTTTTCTATTTTCATATTAACATCAACAAATCATTGCTCTGTCATATATATATATATATATATATATATATATATATATATATATATATATATATATATATATATATATATATATATATATATATAAAAGTGTCCCTCCGAACAAATTTTTGGTTCTGCCAATGGAGCGGGAGATCAAGTTCTAATCCCATTACAATCAAATCGATTAATTTGGTTGCTGTAAATGCTAGATTGGACTTGAATTTGAATCGTTTACATCCCATGGTGGGTCAGCTTTAAGCCTTGTTGTTGAAGGAAGTCGAAGGTGGAAGAAATTAAAGTTGTCCTAACTGGGCAAAAGAGGGACATTTTGAAGACTTTAAATCATTGCTCAACGACAGGTTACTTTTGTGAGGTTCTCAATAGTCCCGCATAGTTTGGTTTACGTAGTTGTCGGAGAAAGTACATTAAAGCTGCCAGTACTGGAAATTATTCAAACTGGGCACATTGGGTCTTGCTACAGTCAATTGATTCAAATCATTAAGGAACGCTTGGCGAAGATCAGTAGTTCTAGAAAGGAATATGGTTGTCTTTTTCATGGTAGATCCTTCCTTGCTTATTACTTTTAATGAAAGAAAAGAAAAATAAAAAGCACAGTTACATGCAGTTTTGGTTCTCATTCATGACTTTGTTTAAAAGTAAAAGTAAGGAAATGGGTTATCTCCAAAGTACAGTAGATAGAGCATTTCATCCATCCTACCGCCAAAAAGAGAGTTGAAGCTTTAGCTAAACCATCGTCTCCTTAGGTAGAGAGTCTACTTTCGACGCTTTGACGTACCACCATTACCATGCTTCATCTTGCATGTCGACGTTATTTTTAAAATGAATCTTGCCCGCCTACTAGCCACCATTTCATCCATCAAGCCAACCCACTTAAAGACCAAAAAAAAAAAAAAAAAAAAGATTCATATGCAAGTTTTATCAAACTGCACTGACATGCTCGTTGGTGTATGGTGCAAATGCCAACCTAATAAATTTGGAACGACACATTTATTTTAGCTGTCGCATGTATGAGATGCAACTTAGATTGATCTAAATATTATTGAGTATTCAAGTTGTAAGGGTTGGATCTGAGGAGATCCAAGAGGGTGGTTGGATCGGGTGCGCTTGTCAGGTCACCATGATGTGGTTTGCAGGATAGGGATGGCCTGTTACTGTCACATTGGTCAGAGATGGGACCCAAAAAGTGCTCAACGTCAGACTCCCCTTACGGCATTGTACTTTTATGTGCTCCCCTAGACTGATATAATGAAAATAATAAAAAAAATTTAATGGCTTTTTGGCTTCAACCGTGATCCATTGTTTTCTTTGTAATTCGAAAGAAAGCAGCTTCTTTTTGTTATTTCATTGGAGGTGCCAAAAACAGACGTGAAGACGCAAGTTCCAGTATTATTGTTGTAAAACTCGAAATGGAAGCTTAAATGATAGGGCATATTTCGAAAAACAATGAAATAAAACACCTGTCATAATTTCCAATTTTTTCAAAAAAAATATAAGTAAAAATTTTGAAAAATACCCTAAGAAAAATTCTTATATCTGCACCCCAGTGCGTACTGGCCACAAATAAAATATTTTTTTTGTTTTAAATATTCTATTTTAAATAAATTCATTTTGAAAATGTAAAGAAGACATACGTGCTCATGCTGGCAGATATGCACCATAACATAAGATGGTTTTAGATTAATTGAATCGGCCAAGCTGTTGATTTGGCAAATCGGTTGACTTATTGATTAGCATGAATTGAAATCCAAATGAAATGCGTATGCAAATTGACTCTCATTCTTGAATGAGTCACTGAATGGAATCAATTTGCCATGCACACCGATTTTGATACATTGATACAAAGATTTGAGTCGAGCTGATTATTTGTTTAGGCATGCCATATAGTATAGTCGAAAAGGTTATTTGTTTGGACATTTCACCTACTCCAACCATGACTCTAGAGTCTCTAATTAGTGGCTCTCCAATTAGAGTCTTGAGATGCAATTTTGGAAAACTTGAAACTGCTTTTTAGAATACAACATTAAACATGGGACTGCAAAATGAAAAATATTGCGATTAAAATTGCACAAGAAGGCACCTGTTGCGAGAGTAGGTCATGCATGATATGATATATGACTAGCGATGGGGTATGAGCTGCTAAGCACCTATAGAAGACACATCATTTTAATTAATTCAAAGGAGGCTCTTCCCCTTGAGCTTGTCAATTTCCACATCGCTTGCATTAGACCTACAATGTCAAAACCTAGAGCCGGTTGCGTCCTATGACCAAATTTCCTGCACAGATCAATAAGCAAAATAGAATATCCCTTTTTTCTCCGTCTTTTTCCTCTTTTTTTTTTTATCTTGAATGATCATGTCAAGTGAGATCTATGTACTCTCGTTAGATTTGAAACCAAGCCGCATATAATTGCTATTGTTTATCGATTAGCGGGCTTCTGTTCTCTTTTTCAGTTCTCTTTCATAAATTTAGTGGACTTAACTTTGGACACAAACAAGTTGAAGGTTGTGAGGATCAGATCAAAACAAGTTGCATATTTAGTTCCATAGTTTGAATGAGAAAACTAACTTTTGTCCCCTTTCGGCGATCCAGCTGCGGAGTCAATGTGAGACCATAATATGCCGGCATATCTTTTCAAGAGAAAGAAAGAGGGGAAGCAGACAAAAACCAGTCCACTTAGCATCTAATTAAAGATCAATACTCTGCAACACCATTTCTCAAGATTCGATGTGGCTACAATATGCCACCCAACCCGACTGCGCTGCCCACTACCACTATTTGGTGAGGGAGAGACAGAAAGATGAACCTCCATTGATCCTTGGGCAGGAAACAGTTAAAAAAGTACCATATGCAACCAGTAAACACTGTCGACGTTGGACTCTGGCCACCTTGATTTTTGACTTGTCTGCCCATTGCAAGCGTCTTCAATCTTAGACTCAACTAAATATTAAATTCTGAAGCAAACAGGCACTACTGGCGGAGGAAAGAAAGGAAGGCGCGCAGGAAACAAAGCAAGCGAAGATAAATCTAAATGCTGTACGTCTCTCTCTTCTCAGGGAGTTTATAAATACAACCAGAGCCTCCTCCATTTTTAGCATCAAGAATCAGCATGACCGGGCAGCACGAGAGCGATCAGCCCATCTCTCCCTTCTTGGCAAGGTTCCACGCAGACCTCTTCCGCGTCTCCATGGCCCTTGCGAGCCAAGCTGTCCTCTGGAGGACGCTGAACTCCGCCTCTTTCTCCGATCCATGGCCTCCCATCTTCAACTCTATCGTCGAGAAGTCCTTCTGGCTGCTGGCTGCTCTCGTCCTCTCTTCTTCCTCCCTTGCCTACCTCTTCAAATGCATCTTCTACTTCGACGTCGTCAAGGCCGAGTTCCTCGACCGGTGGCGGGTCAACTACTTTTTCGCCCCATGGATTGCCGCCATCTTGCTCCTCCAATGCCTCCTTCCCAACAGATACGACCGGTGGAGGGGCAGCGGCTGGGAGGGAATCAAATTCCTGAACTGGGGCCACTTGAACTCCGCCATCTCCAGGGCCTTTTGGTGTGCTTTCACCATGCCCATACTTCTACTGGAGGTGAAGATCTATGGCCAGTGGTTCACCAAGGGCAAGCGCTTCCTCTCCACCGTCGCCAACCCATCCACCCACATCTCCCTCATCGGCAACTTTGTCGCCGCCCAGACCGCCGCCCGGCTGGCCTTGCTGGAACTCAGCCTCTTCTTGTTCGCCGTGGGCATCGTGCACTACGTGGTGGTGTTCGTGACCTTATACCAGCGCCTGCCTTACAACGACTCGTTCCCGGCACAGCTGCGGCCCGCTTCCTTCCTGTCGATTGCGGCCCCCAGCATGGCGTGCGTTGCGTGGGCGTCCCTCACCGGCGACTTCGGCTCCGGCTGCAAGATGTTGCACTTCCTCTCTCTCTTCCTTTTTACATTGCTAGTACGTTCTTTTCCTTCCCTCTTTAATTCTTGCTGCATGCATGATCTTTTATCTCTTCTCTTTTCCCCATCACAGAAGAACCGCTCTTGGGGTGAAAGACCTGGGCGTGCCTCTGTCATGCTGTAAGTTCTTTGAACTTGGATCAAAACGATTACAACAAAGCTATTATAAATGCCCTAGCTATGAGGGCCTTAATTGGCCAAACCGGCTTCAATCAAAATTACACGCTGATAGGTGAATAAAATTATACCAATTTACATTTTTTTAGATTTTACCATAACAATATCTTATAGTTATCGATGCCAAGATGGCTCCATGTTCCATATCGTTTAGAAAAAGAAATGAGTAGCTCTGAAACAAGCATTTTTACAATACTGTTCATTATTCCCATTTTTGAGGAGCCTTTTCTCTTTGATGCCGTGAAATTTGGTAGAGTTGGTTAAATACCTGAAAGACCTATGTATCTGCCTGTGGGGGAATCACAATTAAAGAGAGACTGTGAGGTTACAGTAATCGGAGAGACCAACACTTGTCTTTTCTCTGCCAACATCGTTGGAGGTAGGTGAAGTGGATCCCATAAGTACCACTAGCGAGCTCTTCCTTCTCAATTAAGGTGGCCGATGCGGTTTATCAGCCGATATGTATCGTTATCTATCAACCTGTATCGCTTTTCTTTTTATTTATAAAATTTATAAAATGAGAAAAAAAAAACTGAAAAACATGTATCTGCAATATTGACAACATTGTAAATAAAAGAGCTCATTCTAAAATCCCGTTCCCTGGTGCAGGTTGTGAGGCCTGTCCTGTTTGTGAAGGCAATGAAGAAGTTCAACGCTGCATGGTGGGCATACGTGTTTCCTGTCTCGGTTCTTGCTCTCTCCTCGGCGGAGTACGCAAAGGAAGTGCCGACCGTCGTGGCCGAGGCTCTCAGAAGGGCCATGTCTATGATATCACTGGCCATGACCATGGCCCTGATCCTGCTCACTGTCGTTCACAGAAAGACCTTCTTTTCTGGAGACCGGTTTCCAGCCTCCTCCTCCCAAACCAAGGTCTTGCCGGTGACTTCACCTCCTAAGTCCATCCAAGACAATGATTCCGACCCCGTCCTCCCTCTATGAATCATCCACCGTAAACTAAAACTGAGGGGGGGGGGTGGGGGAGGGGGGGGAGGACGCACTATTCTTGAGAAACGGGAAACTAATTGAGTCAGTTGCCCGGCTTCTTCGGATGCGTCCGTGGATCGGTGGATTCAGCCGAATCGCTCAAGAATCGGCATTAAATAAATGATAATTATACACAAAACAACTGAAAAACACTTATAAAGGCAACACAAAATAAATGGTACACGGCAAACATTGAATCGGTCTGGCTCCCTTGTATCGGCCGACAAATTGAACTGATGTACCGTCGATTCGACTTGAATCAGCTGATGCAGGAGGGCTTTCTAGAACATCGGAAAAGAGGCCAATAAGCAATGCATTCCAGCTAGATGGAGAAAGATCTTCTCAGTTGAAGAAGAAGGTCAAGAGTTCAACCTGCAGGGTCGGTCGGTGCTCAGTTGGTGGTCTTCAGGGGCAGCCTGTCACCAGCAAAAGTCTTCTGTCACTTCACAACTCTCTGCGTCGCTCATATCGGTTTTGACTTTTCCATGCACATATACGATCTGATCTGTTCAGTTTATTTTTTCTTCTCTTCAAGGGTATATTCATGTATGTACCACCGGCTTCTTGTTAATTTTTTTATAAATTGCATGAATTTTACTCTTATCCTTCCAGTTATGACTTTATATATATACATATATATATATATATAGGACATCTGTTTAACTGCTTGCAGGAAGAGAAAGATGGTAACCTGAATGGGACGCTAAGGGAGTGTTTGATGGTGCTTGAAATTTTGATTTTAGAATGAGAATCTCGGAATCAAAATTTCACCTCAAATTGAAATTGAAATGAATTTCGAATGCTGATGAATTATTCGGGCCCCCCTTATTGATTACAAGGAAACTTCCAGTATCAAATCTCTTAAGTAGCCTGCAGCATGTGGCTGTGTCTAATTGTGAAGGAAACAAAAAAGTATATTGCCAACAGAAAGCAACCCTTTCATGTGGGCACCACAATACATTGCAAATGTTGACAATTTTGTCACAATTAGTCTGTTTTTATAAAGACAAACAAATAATATTATTTAAAAGAGGGTGACCTTTCCAAGAAAAAATTCGTTTATTTAATTGACAGTTTACCCTCAACAATATATGTTCTGATAATTTTAGCAACTATTACATGGAATCATTTGATTTCTCATTTCTGGAATTGGCGTTGAGGGTTGTCTATCTTCACATTTCTAAATAGAAGCTGGGTTAGGTACCACTGGCCAAAATGTCTCCAACAACAGAAAATGTCATGTTTCTTCTCGATCTTTGTGGATTTATTCTTAAGTTTCTTTGGAAGCTTAGATGAGATATTATGACTAAAAAATGTCTCCATGGATCTTTTTTTTTGTACTCTTTGATGCTAATTTTTGTATTACTTTTTCTCAATTTTAGAATTTTCTATCTTATTGCCTTATGGGGCATAGTATAGCTGGTGGGGGTGGGTATGTAGAAAGTATATCGCCTATTCAATTCAAGTGTGCGCTACTTTCTTGGACCATGAAAAGTAGAATTGCAACACTCATATTAAAAGATATACTGTATCCCACCCAATTCCAATGCAACCCAAAACCCCATGTCTTGGTTTTAACTGGCAGCTTAAACCGAAGCAGCTAAATCTTTCACTTCAATGGTAATTATTTCTTTGTTACGAAAAATAATGTTGTAAAACTCAATTTTATAAGGCTTAAGTGGTGGCAAATAAGTTCGGTTTACATAGATTGTACGTTTCGCTTATTAATATTTTCGTATGTTCATAAACTATTTATGTATTACTCTTTGTAATATTGCTACATTTTCGTTGAAATAATCGTAATGTCATTTCATGGTCATGAATGGTCTATTCTCCTGTACGATTCACTATGCCCGACAGATTCAATCAAAATTTCTAACAAACTTCACAACAATGTCAAGAACCCCTCGAGTCATGCCTTTGCCGCTAAGCTTCCTCCTTCTACATCACCTCCTCCTAAATAGGGACCTGAATTCAACCGGCCCCATTGTCTCCAATCCTTTGGGATTGTTGAACCTGCGAGTTTTACGGCTTAGCTGGTCAGGTCAGCGGTGGGTAGAAGGTGATTTTGGCATAAAGGCAACGAAGGAACTCATTGTTCTTAACTAAGTTTATTGTAAGCTTGTAATTTGGTCTTGATCCAACCTCTCAACAGGAAGTCTGCACAGCTCGTTATCTCCATTGTTTCCGTCTCCAACCAGGCTCGTCCCCATCTCTTCATGTAGAATCATGCCAATTGAAGAATGGACGGTAAGTGTTTGAAGGAATTCGTAAGCGAGACGCTGCCTCACATGGTCTGCCCGGTCATGCACGAAAGAATCGTGGAGCAGATGCTTTTGTACTACTCGTTTGAATGCTGCAAAAAGTGGGGACAACTCGAACGACTTGCAGAAGGTCACTGGATGCTTAATTTTGACTCGAGCAAAGAAATTCATGCCATTGTTGCTGGTGGTTTTCTATTTGATATGCTTCAGTGGGATGTATTTCTTAAAGAGAGAGAAAATTGACCGAACAGCATCAAATAGAATTGGAATTGTTTTTCAATCGGAACAATTAAAAGCTTTCAAAAGTTCGTTGATTAGAAGAACATAAGAGATGGAAAACATAATAGAAGTAAATTGATTCCAAGATTGGTGGTCCGCCGTTGGCCATTTGTGAGGTCATTATTGTTCTTTGGTTGAGTAGAAACCACACGAAGAAGGGTCAAAGTCTTTCTCCTTCTCCCTACATTAATTGAGTAGAAGCCACTTTGGGCTGGGGCTGGTACTGGTGCGTGTAATTGCTAATACCATACCATAAAAATTCATGCATTTATATATTGGAATGTCTTGAATTTTGCCAATTTATATATGTTGGGTGCCCTTAAAACTCTAAAACTTAAGCTCTTAGTACCTCTTAATCAGAAATTTCAGGCACCGCCTATGTGCAGGAAAATAATACTCACAATAAATCGAACTGACAATGTGACTTTATGAGTGATCATAACATGGGACTCATGGGGTAGTTACTCAAACTTACCCCAAAAACAATGTCAGAAAATATTTTCTCTGGAAACTGTTTTCTGCAATTAGGCAGAACCTAGGAAATAATATCAGACTTTAAATTTTTTAAGAAAAAAAAAAAGGCTTGACAACCTGCCGATACATGGCATTTCTACCGACATACAAATTGGTAAAGCCAAAGGAACCAACATGGGCATTTTGAAATATTTTACACAGTTTTAGTAAGGCAATGTTAAATCTGCACTATTATGGCATTACTAATCTTGCTTAATGTAGGAATTGTATTCTTTTTATATTAATTTCTAAGCCTATGGATGCACGTACTATATTAAATTCGAGACCAGCTCATTGGAAGCAATATATTCGCGCCTTGGCAAATACATGGCTGAATCTATCAATTAAGAGACACTTGTTGATTGTAATCTTGTTACTTATAAAGATATTGCCTTGGCAAATCGATGGCTCAGTCTACCAATGTAGTTTTTTATCGGTCTTTGGTTGATTGGTATCTTGTTATTAAGACATTTGCACTACAAAAAAAGTGAAATGTGGAGACAAGGTGACATATATAGCCCGACCACGTCATTTTCTCCCTCGCTAAAAAGCCTAAACGTTCCACTGCCACAAAAATAGTTTAAAACTTAGACCCTCCCGTCTTAGCAACTAGGCTTATTTAATTAGATTAAAGAAATGTAGAAAGGCAAAATATGTGTGCGTCTTCAAGTAGGCGAATTCAATGCGATTTGAAAAAACGAAAAGCTAGAAAGCGAAACATGTGTGGCCGAATTAGATATCGGCTTTCAATCACTAGTGGTGCTAGATTTTTTTTTTTGTGGAACACTCATTAGTACATTTAATTTTTTTAGGACACTTATATATATAATAATCAAATATATTGAAACATTAACATATACATATGTATTAAATTAATTTTTTGAGGCTGGTGTGGGCAGCCACAAAGTTGCCCACACCAGCCACAATGTGGTCATGGACTCTCGGCCTCTATTTGGCATAAACCAGCCTCTATCCATATTGCACCTCGATTTTAATAAATAATAATAAAATTTTAATGGAAGAGAAGGGTATTTTACATTTACAGAGAAAGAGATAGATCAATCATGGGAAGGATGCATCACGAGTTTGATCTCAATTAGTGCTATTATATTTGGGTGAAGGGTTGCACTAAGATGAAGTTACATTACTTTTTTTAGTTGAGGAAGGTTTTCTATCGTGCGGTAGAAAAGTCCTGTTGTGCTTCAACTTGCATGTGAAGGTCTTCTTCTTTTTATAGAACAAAAAAGTTAATACCATGAGGATTCTAACAAAGAATAATTGCTTGTTAGCTCTTGCTCCGTCCATTATACCAACCCTCTTGAAAGTAAATCTCTTTCCCAAGCACTGATGCAACCGGTGCGTAGCGGGGGCCATTTTACCAGTCCTTTTCACTAGGTGGGTGTGGTTATGGAGGCTGGTTGGAAGAAGTATCTTCCAGATTTTGAATATATATATAATCACCATCATTTTTTTTTATTTTGTACATTTTGTAACTTATCCAGGGAAGGTTGTATCTTGAAGCACACAATTGCAACTCTCCCTAGATTTTATCAAAAAGAAAATCACGTTATATTCACAACCTCTTATGCATAACACCTTCCAGTTGTATTACACCAATTGTCTAATGGCACCACAGCTTTTAAAAGGCGATGAGGATTATTTAAAGCAAAAAAATCAAATGCAATAAAGAGAGGAAATGTGGCCCGGTTGTGTGCCAATATGTTCCCCTCTAGAAGCCTCTGACTATAAGGACTTCTGCAAATATATTAGGTTTTGCCAGCAAAATTTTTCAAAATAAGATCAGGGTCATCTTCCTCAAGAAAGGGACCTTCAAGTAGAGTTAATTGTTTAATAAGGGGAAGAATAGAAAGGAAAATCTGCTTATGCACATCTAAATTTTGGACTTTGGTGCTTTAGAATGAAAGGGATGCAGTGACGCTCATCCTTCATTTCTGTCTGTTCTTCTCTGACCGAAGCTGGTTCCTCAAAATCGCCCTCCCCCCGAACTTGTATGTTGGTGGTCTCTCGTTTGCAGCATAGATAATTACCTCTTAAGGAATCAAAGTGGAGACTCGTCGCCTACCAAACCCCGTTAGACTTGAAACGAATTAAAACAACTTCTTCTACTACAGATGGCGACAATTTCACTTTTGTTAGAAAGAGAAAAAAGCGATCCGATCATGATCCGCAATGTTGTCTATATTGGCATCGGAGCTGGTAGAATAAACAAAATGAAGATCAAGAGCGGGTCTGGTGGCAGCTTTTATCGGAAATATTTTTGCTGAACAAACAGTGACTTTTTGTCGTCTTATTTATGTGCCGGACGTGGGGAGTAGCTAATTCTAGCTGCGCATTCAAGCCCTTGCATTTGCCAATGTTTGGGGAGGTTTACATTGGTACTTGTTATTTGAGAAATAAGGCCGCGTTTGAATATTGCTCTAAATTTAAGTTCGTTGGACCGGTTTAAAGTGGAGCCGACCTACCTACACCACCTGAAATGAAATCTATGCTTAGATTCGAAAATAATAAAATTAAAGTCATCAGTTTGATTCTCGCAGGCACTATAGTATTATATCAATATATGAGATGGAGTGCAGTATTAAAATGAGAGCATTGTCTCTTGAGAGACATCAACACAGCCTTAGACCACGCTAGCTGTGGGCTGTAATCCTCTCGCTTACCCAAAATTACACGCACAAAAATCCGACTGATGTGAGGTCCATATATCTCAAAATTGTAAAATTAACTCTTGGTGGGACGAATATATGCGTTTTTCAAACAAATATCTGTTAAATTATCGATTGTCGAGTTCGATTCTTAAAGTGAAAATCACAAAACCTCACATCACCTCAAAGTTTATGACGTGACAATCAAATGCCGCACGAATCAGTACATGAACAAATTCTAGCAACATTGGCATGTGACATGTCTGATCGTAGAGATGGGTTGTCTTGCGAAAAGTAATGGCGTATAGAACCTTACGTGTTTGAATGGAAGAACGCACCTTCAATTCGTATACATATGAGAGAGTTTATGTATATATATATAATATATAAACCATACCTCTTACATTCATATCAAAAAGCGTTTTTAAACAAAATATGAACTTTCTAAGATGTTTATAAACACTAATTTAACATAAATCATGCTGTAGTTTAAGTATTTTTGTAAAAAAAAAAAAAGATCTTTCTACTATCAAAATTATGATGTTATAAGAGCCGTTCATTTTTTCTATTATTAAAAAATTCTTATTCAATTAAGAAATGACTCACTTAATATATGTTTATCACCAAATCATTTTTAAAATCATATCCATAAGGTTAGATTGCAAACAAAAAAAATTAATAATTAATTTTAATAGGTCTGGTCTTTCTCTCTTACTCAAGTGGTCTGACTTTATATATATGAAGGAGAAATTAGAAGGGAGAGAGAAAATCAATTTTATTTCACCATCAACTATCTAATGACAGGCTAATTCTCTAAATAGAGGTTCACGTATACGGATCAGATATAGGGATCCAGAATAACAATGAACCAAATATCCAAAAATGAATAATCAAATGATTAATAAAATAAATTAATAATCTGGATCAAAACTCTCATGAGCTCGATCCTGGTGGGCTGTAAGTACGTCTCTGCCCCTTAGTTGTTGAAGAGGATCTACGCCGAGGGACCTGGGCCTGACCGCGTTCTGGATCTGCAACTGAACTCCTGCCTCGCTTTAAATCACCTGCATTTGGGTTTGGATGTGGAGCCTAATCTATGCATCATATACATGCATAAACTCGTGAAAGTGATTGCCTGAAATGCGTCCTAGAAGGCCAAATTCTGAACAAGTGAGCCTCCAAGTTAAATGCATTGTCAGGAGGTAAAAGTGTTTTACCTTCGTGAGGAGTGACACACTCATCCACTAAAGTGTAGCACATGCACCATATATAGTCCAGAGTAATAACGCTTTTGAGAATCAAACTCACCACGAGACTTTCACAAGCTGACCACCAGACTTTTTGCCCTTATCAAAATTTAGAAACTTTAATTTGGTCTTCCTCATGAAAAAATTCTAATTCAGCCCCTGAATGAAATGCTTCTTGATCTGTGGTGACAATTTGATTCAGGAAGTTCTTCATCCAACAAACCATGTACAGAAGGTAGCAAAGTCACAAAGATTCTCAACTGACTCATGCTCTCTCTCTCTCTCTCTCTCTCTCTCTCTCTCTCTATATATATATATATATATATATATATATATATATATATATATATATAAAAGCCACAACACAGCATTTTTTTTTTTAGAAAAAAAAAAGATCTGCTATTGGATTTCCACAACCTGACTTGACTTTTCAATTACCAGGAATTGACGAGTGCTTACTCAAGATCATTTGC
Source organism: Nymphaea colorata (assembly GCF_008831285.2). Taxonomy (NCBI): domain Eukaryota; kingdom Viridiplantae; phylum Streptophyta; class Magnoliopsida; order Nymphaeales; family Nymphaeaceae; genus Nymphaea; species Nymphaea colorata. The sequence continues at coordinate 13,849,267 of NC_045146.1, read as the reverse complement.
AGAAGATGCATCAAATTTTGTCGGCTGAAAAAGGCCAATTTTTTGGTTAAACAACTACACTAAGATCAGGTCGATTTGTATGTTCTGAATCTTGCAGGACACATAGTCATTTTGATTGGGTCTGAATAACTTAGACAGCAAATTCTCAACCAGATTACATGTACAAACGGTTGACCCGGACCTGCAGAAGGCGAATTATATTTGTATCATCAAACTGATGGCGATCGGCTAGAACTTCTGTTGGAAGAGAAAGTCGGCAGCTCATTACGACAGTACTGAAACAAAGAGTCACAGTCTTGACGTTTTCACTGCAGTAAGCAGAAATTACATCATCCGTGAAGTAATTCCAACATAAAAAGTCTGACCAAGATGCGCGATTCATTTGAACACTGATGATGACCTACCAACCTTACATCTGCAGGTTAATTTCTCCTTCTATGGCAAATGAAAGCTTTGGTGAAAAGAATGGAGAAGAAAATGCAGAGGGACGGAGAAAGTTTGCCCAAAAAGTCAAGGTTTACACGACGGGGCAAGGCCAAAATGTGGCGCATTACCTGGAGTGGAGAGAAAACAGACCAGAAAGAAACAAAAGAAGGTAGAATTTTTCAAACTTTTAGAATATCATATAATAAGGTAGGTTTAACATTTTTGGTAAAAATATATGTTATAAGAGAAATCGTCAGTGCGTTTACTTGAAATATTTTTTTCTTATTACGTTTCTTATGTTGTAAAACAGGCGAGTGTGGTCCATATGAAACACTAGATTCTGCTGACTTTCTTCCATTCTAACAAGGGGAAGCAAGTGTCCACGATCTTGAAGAATGAAAGTATATATTGCCTCAAACAAATAACAAAAAATTAGCGTCACTTTAGAGATGACGTTTGGATTTCTTGATCCTTTTGGTCTCTCTCAATCTTGAGGCATTTGTATATTTTGATTATTCGCGTCACTTTTAATCTCTTTTTTTATATATATACATATATAAGTGAGTGAATGATAACTCTAGCTATATGGACATGTAACCATCTAACAAGGTCTGTTCATCTGAAACAGATGGATAATTGAGAAGGAAACAATTTGAAAAATGTGTGAATTAATAGATGACAAAAATGTCTGTCACGTTTTTTTCCTTGTATTTCTCTTAGCAGTTGAGTCCATCATGGTAGATTGGAGGGTTCTATTTAGATAATTGGGTGATTCTGAAAAACTAGAGTCACATATTATTTTATATACTCTTAATCTTGATCTGTAGCTTACCTTTAAATCTTGTTAAATTCATGAATTCTTTATTGATCAGGTGGATGAAGCCCTAAATTTGACGACTAAAGATATAGATGACCACAAGTCAAGTTGCAACGTGTATAAATTTTATTGAAGTCTATTGACGAAGATTTGGTTTTGAATCTTAGCGTGAAGTTAGAATTTGATTTCCTAGCTTCTGGGTTTGACATTTGATAGCAGTAGTTGCTATCTGATGATGGAAATTAAATGTGAAGACTTCTGTTCTCAATACATTAAACTCACTCTTTTCTTGTTTTTTTTTTTCCTTCTTTTCTGAAATTCTATTTGCTGACCAAACTTCCGCCCCAAACTGCAGAAATTAGCGTCTTTTAAATTCCTTTTTATGATGTACAAATCTTCAAGGAGGAGAATGTACAGCAGAGATATGTCGTCTTTGGAATAGTAAAAATTTGAAGTTTACGTGTTCCACTAGTCAAAAGAAAATGAAGGAGCATCGACGTCATACAAACTTCAAATCAACTAAAACTAATTTCTTGCCACATTTAATTGATCATATAGTTGACAAAGCAAATTTTGTCTTTTTTTCCTTTTAAGAAGAGCGGCCTGTGACTCAAGGAGCGTAGCATAGCTGTTGGATTAGCGGCATACTACGAGACATTCTGGTTGCTAGTTCAATTTTGTGAATGTAATTAATTCTTTTGGGCATTATGGTATGAAAGCTCAAAATAAAGTTCGAGTTTGACGTGTATTGTTTTTCACCAGGCTTCAACCCCGCTCTGAAAATGTAACATTTTTACTAGATTCAGTCCTACCATTTGAAATTTTCCAGCATCATCTCAAATCTAGGGCATTGGATATTAATGTCAGCACCAAGGTGATCCAGACCGACTGCTTGAACAAGAACATGGATTTGGAGTCGGCCAGGATCCTGAATGCGTGCAATGCTTTTGCACCATATCCCCACCACCGGCTCCAGAACAAGAACCAAGGAAGACTCTAGAACTAGAAGACATCGTGAAATAATATTTGTACTAATTAAGTCGATCAATACCACGGTTTCCGCATATATGCATGAACATGGCTTACCTATATGCGAGTTGACATAAAAGAACGCTGAGTTCATCTACTACACCTACGAGCCACATATCTCTCTCTCTCTCTCTCTCTCTTTATATATATATAATGCAAGGTTGGTGGGATGGGATATTTATTCTGGTGGTTTACTATAGAAGGAGACTGTTAAAGTGGTTATGATTCTAGGGAGTGTTTCATCACGAAAGAGGAACAAAATCAAAAGTGACTATTAAGTTGTGTAAACAACGTTTCGTTCAAAGACATTAACTTTCAACTTATTCAACAAATTAACGCGCAGAACTTTTGGTTAGCTTGAAGTAGAAAGAAGGAGAGATTCGCTCAGAAATTGGAATGAGGTATATATGAGGCCATAAAAGGTGGAAAAAAGAGGACCAAAAAATCCACGTTGAGCAATGTTCTGAGCATGAAAAAGTTTTCTACAAGCATATTGTCACACCAGTGTCAATCTCCATCCTTTCTTTTCTTTTTCTAAGTTTCAAGTTGTAGGGGGTTGGCCATTGAAATGCCTCTCTTAAATGCATTTGCAGAACTTATTCAACTGATTGAAGGGATTAAACGATCTTTCTAGAGCATTGATCCTTCTGAAAATACATATACATGCAGTTGTATTTCATGAAGGAGCTAACCTTAAAAAAAAGGAACCAATTTTAGAGAAGGAAAGGAAGAAAGGTTTTGTTCTTTTAATTTTAATTAAAAGGTAATGTGGATTTATCGCACAGTGTGATTGTTCTAAAACTATTTTAAGAAGTATTTTCAGTGTGTGTGAGCCCGCCCCTACGTGCTCTCATTTCCATTCACTTTTCAAAGAGAAATATGCATAATACGAAAAAAAGGACGTCAATTATTCACATTGCATAAATGCAAAATGAGTTACAAAATCATAACTTTATTTTTTATGCAACATAGAGGGCATCAAATTTAGACACTCCGGTATATATATATATATATATATATATATGTGTGTGTGTGTGTGTGATAAAATGTGAATGCATAACAAAATTTAAGACAAGAAACCTACTACACATAAGAAAAGAGAGAAAAAGAGAGATGTGGCTGGTAGGTGTCCTACAAATGGTGCTAAAAATAAGCACTGTGTCCCTTGGACTTTAGGAAACTTGGTTTTGACTTGGCAACCATTTAAAGAGTCCTTCACAGTGATGAAACGACTACGAGTACAAAGAACCAGGGGTGGAGTCAAGGGGGGTGCATGGGCCCTGGCCCCACCACAAAAAACTTTTTTAACAAAAATCACATATAAATTTTAAAAAAAATTATTTGTTTTATATAAAAATTTTGAAAATATAGTATTTCCTTAGTATTAAAAGTTAAAAACTTTAATTTAACCTCCTCGTAACAAATTTCTAACTTCCTCCGTCCGATAAACCAATTAAAAATTCTCTCCTTCTCTCTCGGTATTGTCAGCATTCTTTCCGTGCTCTATATAAGGAAACCTGCAGCCTCCCTCCTTATCACTATGGCTGGGTCTGATCAGTCCTCTCCTTTCTTGGCTCGGTTCCACGCAGACCTTTTCCGCGTCTCCATGGCCCTCGCGAGCCAAGCTGTCCTATGGAGGACACTCAGCTCCGGCTCCTTCTCCGATCCATGGCCTCCCATCTTCACCTCCATCGCCGAGAAGTCCTTCTGGCTGCTGGCTGCAGCCGTCCTCTCCTCCTCCACCCTTGCCTACCTCTTCAAGTCCATCTTCTACTTCCACATCGTCAAGGCCGAGTTCCTCGACCGGTGGCGGGTCAACTACCTCTTCGCCCCTTGGATTGCCGCTATCTTGCTCCTCCAGTGCGTCCTCCCTTCCAGATACGACCGTTGGAGAGGCAGCAGCTTGGAAGGGATCAAAATTTTCAACTGGGGCTACCTGAATTCAACCATCTCGAGGACCATCTGGTGTGCCTTCACCATTCCTATACTGCTGCTGGAGGTGAAGATCTACGGCCAGTGGTTCACCAAGGGCAAGCGCTTCCTCTCCACTGTGGCCAACCCTTCCACCCACCTCTCCCTCATCGGCAACTTCGTCGCCGCGCAGACTGCCGCCCGGCTCGCCTGGCTCGAACTCGGCTTGTTCTTGTTCTCCATAGGCATCATACATTATGTTGTGGTGTTTGTCACATTGTATCAGCGCCTTCCTTGCACCGGGTCTGTCCCGGTGCAACTACGGCCGGCGTCCTTTTTATCGATCGCTGCGCCTAGCGTGGCGTCCATTGCATGGGAAGCGGTCTCCGGCCACTTCGGCTCCGGTTGCAAGATGCTGTACTTCCTCTCCCTCTTTCTCTTCACGTTGCTAGTAAGTTCGCTACTTTCAAATCACACACATTAATACACATGAACTAAAACTACACATGAAAGCTTGTTATGTTATATGCACAAGCATGACATACATAGGTCAGTGTCTAATAGAATTGAATTGCAGAGGTGTGCACCTCTAAATATACACCAAATTAGATAGTATGGGCTTGGATTCACCTCAATTTTTTAAAAAAAAAATTACTTGTAAATTTTGAAAAATTTCACTTGTTTTATATAAAAAATTTTAAAAATCATATTTAGACCTTAATCAAAATTTAAAAACTTTAATTTAACACTTATTATAAAAAATTTATGTTTCCGCCCTTGATCCAAAGGGTCTAAAGGCTTTCCTTGACCCTAAAAGATTTAGGGTTTTAATAGGCGAATTTGACATGGATTACCAATCACTTATAAAGCCCTCTGCCATACAACCGGACTTGAAGGTATAGTTGAAGACATGGCCTTCCCTGACCGGGCCGGACGTGTCCGGGACAGGGACGGGGCACAAAAACCAAACAGAAGCATGTCCTCGATCACCACATACGTTCGCATGGGAGCTCAAAACTTGGGGCAGGAAGGGACATCGATCGCTGCCCAAGAGCTACATAAACACATGCAGATGTTGCGGACCGAAGTCCTTCTTTATAATTCATCACGCTGATCGTTCGATCGTTTTACGGTTCGTGTTCCACAGGTAGTCCGGCCGACGCTTTTTGTGAAGGCAATGAGGAGGTTCAGTTCTGCATGGTGGGCTTACGTCTTCCCCGTCACAATGCTCGCTCTCTCCTCAGCTGAATATGCGCAGGAAGTGCACACCGGCTTAGCTCATGCGATCAGAAGGGTCATATCCATGGCTTCACTGCTTATGACCCTCGCCTTGATCCTGCTCACCGTTGTTCATAGGAAGGTCATCTTTGCTAATACGCGTCAACAAAATTCTCAAGCAAAAGTTATGCCCATGGCTTCACCGTCTAGGGCAATGGAGGAGCCCGAGCCTTCTTCATCCCCGTCTCTTCCTCTGTAAATGGAGAAAAGGAAAAATTTTGGAATCAGACACACATACATACAGATATATAAGAACTTTGCAAATAATTGTAGTGTTAATCTAATAGGCCTTTGTAGCTTTTAAGCTTTGCTCTGACGTCGCTATTTTTTCTTAATAACAAGTATGGATCTTCTGAGTGCTGTTCTTGCCCATGCAACATTATCTGAATTCTCGATTGTTGCTTCTGCAAATGAATGCCGATGTGCACCACTTTGCCTTCCGAATCATTCGTTTGTTTGCGACTGGCCATGAACTGGCATGTTACTTTTAGACTTTTAGTTGCAGGCTTCAGGAACAAAAACGAAAAATTGCGTCGGAATAGTTGATATAAGAGGAAAGCTGTGGTGGACAAGTTGAAGACATTAGCCTAAGTCTCAATCCAACCATTTTATTGCTTTCCGTTGACCTTATAAGGTTTAGTGGTGGAGAGTCACCCTTGTACCTTTTATATATAAATATATATATATATATATATATATATATATATATATATATATATATATATATATATATATATATATATATATATATTTATGTATATGTGAACCCACTGGATGTCATTTCTTAAATCGAATTTGATCGATTTTTTGATCGAATATTAAATTGCTTTTCATGTGTGATTTCTTTCAAAACAGTTCAATCAAATATCCAATCCAAATCAGATACCTTGACATCCCTAACCAATAGGAAAGATTCTACGTGATTAAAGTGGTGGTAAATAACAAAGCAAAGATCAACCGTATTAAGGCAATACTGGAATGGAGAAGAAAGTTTCCAACCAGCATGACTGTCACAAATCTATACTCAGATCTGATTTGAAGTTGCTCAAGTTTTGCTGTCATTTTCTCTGCTTCGCTCTATTGAAATAAGCCTAATGTCTGATGGTTAAACATTTACATCTGCCGTTAAAACACATCACAAATTATCGTTAAAAATATCATAAACCATTGTTAATGTTTTCATTATAGGTGTTTTTAGTGATGGTTTAAAAAAAATATATATCATCCAGTAACATTTGGCAGTCGGTGGATTTCAATTCTTTTCCTTCTTTCTCTCTCTCTCTCTCTCTCTCTATATATATATATATTGTATTTTCATTATTTTTCCGATTAATACTCTTAACAACGCAAGTGGAAGTCCAATTTTAGGAAGGAAGGAAAGGAGCAAAAAATCAAAATGAAGGTTATACCGGTGAATAAATATACATGATGTCACCGGTATAACCTGAAAGATTTAACGCGTGCTAAATTACATGGTGAAAACAGATGAATGCATTTTACATATTGGTTCCTTCACGTAATTAAGTTTATTATATACCGGGAGCCCTCAAATCCAATAATTTCTTATACCGATGTCCCTCCGCGTTTTTCCTATATTATTGCACACGGTCAGCTGCTTGAAAACATTTTTAATAAGTTAATTACGAGTGTTGCTGTGGATTAGCGCCTACAAAGTAATCTGATGATATTAATCGAGTGAGCCTATTTTGGAAAAACATAAAAAAGAAAAGTTGATTTCGGTAATACCTATATGAAGACAGGAGTACTTTTATAGAGAAATCTGTTCATAACGAGTATATATGGATGCCTTGCCCTGCAGTGTGGGAATCACAATCCTAATTTGATTGGATATTTGTTTAAAACCAAATCTGAATCCATCCTATGTCCTATTTTAAATTAAAATCAAATACGATTTTTAATTGCGTATTAATGTTTTTCTGAATTTTTTGAAGCAGTTAGATCATATTTCTAATTTTAATCTGATATAGACATCCTAACCTATAGAAAAGGTTTCCTTATTGGGCTCCAATTGACTGTTTTGCTCTCTCTTTCCCCAGTTTTATAAATAGAGACGGTCTCACTTCAATTTGCAACAGCCACCATAGATAAGAAGTGTGAGATTGGCCAGTCTTAGGGGTGATCAAAGCCCCTCTCTGCCTCTGCTATCTCGAGGACCTTTGGGGAGAAGTGGTTATGTGTGCAGAGTTAGTTCCTGGTGCATGACATGACATGTGTTACCCTCGCTCACTTTCAGGAAGTACCTGTCATGCACATGAGCCTATTCATGCAGATGAGCCTATTCATAGCACAAGCTTGTGCATATAACCAGCTTCACGTCTTTCATATCAACAAGATTTAGAACAAGTGGTTCACTAAAGTACTGAGCTTATACATAGCATACAAGCTTGTGCATATAATCGACTTCGCTCTTTCGATAACTTTTACCTTCAACCAAATTTAGAAGTTCACCAAGGGTAGAAAGATAATGCCGGACCTTGGCCAACCCTTCATCCGTCTATCACTTGCCAATAGTTGTAAACGTCAAGAGGCTCCATTTATTACCTAAAGAAGCTTAGCGACCTCTTTCACTTTGCTCTTCCCGAGCGGTGGCAAATTGAACGTGGAAAGTAGAACGAGCTGGCCTCCTCTTTGTGTCTCAATACATGGAGAAGCATAGGAGAAGGGGGAAGAGCAACGGCTTGTCAGGATTGTAAGAGAAGTAGACGAACTTGAGGGTGAGGTGCCGAGAAAGGAAATGAAGGAATAGGCAACGGAAGAACAAGGAGTGGAGGAGAGTAAAAGGGAGGGGAAAGTGAGCCTGTAACGTTGACATGAGGTTGAGTCGTGAGGTCGATTTAAACCCCAATTCTAAATTGACCCCATGACTCAACCTTCCAAACTCACTTTTTCCTCCACTTGGTCACCCTCCATCTCCTCCTCCTCCACTTCTTCTTCTTCCTTTTCCTATTCCGTCCGTTCCTTTTTAGGGATCTTCACCTCAGGTTCCTCTACTTCTCCCACAGTCTGCACAAGCTGTTGCTCTTCCTCCTCATCCCATGGTTCTCCCTGTGTTGAGGCGAAAAAGAGGAGTCTCGCTCGCTTTACTTTCCACGTTCAATTTGCCGCCGCTCGAGGAGTGAAGTGAATGAGATCTTTGTCTGTCTTTACGTAACAAATGGGGGTCTCTTGAGGTTTACAACTATTGCAGAGAGTGGCACGGCTGGTGGTGTCTCCGATCCAGAATCAATTATGAATAGACAAAGAAATTATTGCTAAAGAAGTCACGAAAATTAAATAAAAATAACTAAAAGTAAAAACAATTTCTTGTTGATTAATATCGGAAACAATTGCGTCTCATCGGTCAATGAATGAATTGATTTGCCACCGAGTTCGATCCAAATTGGTACTATGTTTGGACCTGAAATCGGAGGCCGTCTAAGATCTCAAACGGAATATCTCAATAGCATGGATATCTCACGCCCATGCTATATACAAAAAGGAAAAAACATGCACAAGGCATCCCATGGACACATCTTTTGAAGGCAAGTCATTCACGGACATACTTTTCTGGAGGCAACTCATGGTCACGTTCCAAAAAGTCTCACTAATATATAACAAATTTATTTAGTTTGAAAAATTAGGAAAAAACTAAATTTTTATACAACCTAACTTTTAGAGAAGACCTTACATTGCTCCAGCTAACCTATCATGCCAACTCCCACCACACTCTAATTGAAAAGCCCTGATGAGACTCCAGCTGCCCTGTTATACCAACTTCCGTATAAGTTTGTGCTCCACGACAAACCGTTGGTGGAGGAGAGATAGCAGCAGATGCCGGTGGAGGAGTGACAGCAGCGGCCGGAGAGAGCAGCGGACGGAGAGAGAGCAGACCCCACGGTGGAGGAGAGATAGTAGCGGCCACTAGTGGAGGAGAAAAAGCAGCGGACGGAGACTCGGAGAGAGCAGCAAGACGGAGAGTTGAGACGTCGGAGCAATGAGAGAATGCCGGCGGTGCAGGAGACAATGCTGTCGGTAGAGACGTCGGACAGAGCAGCGGGAAGGGCATGATTTTGTGCCCTGAATCTATTTTTACTTACATAAAAATAAAAAAGAAAAAGACCAAAATGTCTATGGTGCGGCTTGACCTCACGGGACTTGCGTTTGATGTGAGTCGGGTGCTTGTTGAGATTTGATGAAAATAATCGTGTCCACACGAGTGGGGTTGAAAAAGGACACGCCCTGGTGACATAGCTTATGACCCTTGCTTTGATCCTGTGCCAATACCGACATCCCGGAACATACATGCGTGAACATAAATGAGGCACTTTCATTCAAAATTAATTGATTAATTAAGTCGTGATGTTAAATACTTACGAAACTATGAGCCATGAAATGTGAAAGAACATAAAAAGAAACAATCTACACTATACACAGACCTGTGCACAATGTAAAGGTGTACCATGTCCATGTAAATGATACCTACCCTTAAGAGTAAGTGAAGGGCTCAGTGAAAGTGGGCAACAGATAGATGTAGTGGACACCCCTGTATGGCTGGAAGCAGGGGATGTAGGTGTTGGCTTGTTGGGTTGTGGTCCACACTAACCGATAAAATTTAGTTATTAATTTACATATCAGTCTTTCGATATAATTCAGTTTATTTAAATATTGGTGTCCCTGAAACATAACAATTCGTGTACGCAGATTAAGACAATCGTTTCCACTTGCTTACCGCACCAACGACACAATCTCTCCTCCCATTTTTGTTCACCCCTTTTTCGTTGTAAGTTTCAACTGGTACCGTGTTTGTATGCCTCAAACGCGTTTGAAAGGTCTGTCTTAAATGAATTTGGATCTCTCAACATCAGATCATGGTGTGCACCTTGATATTTAAGGCATTTGGTAACAAGAACGATGCATTATACATTCGTAGAACATTTACATTCTATAGAATGTGGCATTCCAATTATCAAACACATTCGTACAGTGCCCATAAAGTAGGAGAGAAAGTTTTGTGCACGGAACTCACTATGCACAGTAAAGGAGTAATGACATTTTGATAATTTATTAAAAAAGAAATCTCCTCCATATTCTTTTTACTTTTTTCCATTTTCAATTTTCTCTTTACAAAAAGTTTTCTTTTTCAATGTAAACTAATGGTTGTTTGTTAAAATCAACCATTAGTATTGGCAAACACTGTGTTCGTATAGGTAACTTGACAGTTTCTATTAGCTCCTTTAACTATAGATAACCCCAAAAAATCAAATAGGTTTATTTGAAAAAAGATAAAAGGGAAAGTTTGGTTTCGAAAATATATGACCTACATGAGGAAAGGACTTCTATTCGAAAATCTCTTCGTATAAAATGTTGAAGATGTTCATAGGTTATATAAGAATCGAATACTAATGAGAAAAAATATATATGTTATATCTGCATCCAACCTCTAAATTCAAAATCAATCCGAATTTTATGTCCACATCTGATTCTGAATATTACTTTTTGAGTACACAACCGAACTAAAAATTGATATTGATATTCAATATAAGATATTTATTTGAAACAGAAAATGAATCTGAGTTCGAATTTGAATCATAATTCAATCTGTTGTTTTCTTAAACCCATTTCGGAATTCAATTAGACATGATTTCTTAAATCCAAACATGATTCAAGCTTTTAATTGACCGATAAACCTTTTTCTACATCTGAATCTTAAGTAGTTAAGTATATCTGGTTCAAATCTTATCCATTCATGTCCCTAGTAGATGCAATTGTGAAGGAGAGAAGATTTCCTTGTTGACTCCTTCTGACTGTTTTATCTCTGCCTCACCGTCTCATTCAAATTAGGTTCCTAGTTGTACAAATAGGACCTGTCTTTCTTCTTCCCGCAAGCAGCAACAACCACTATGGACAGAAAGCGAGGGACTACTGGTCAGTCACCTTCTCCATTCTTGGCAAGGTTTCACGCAGACATCTTCATGGCCTCCATGGCCCTCGCCGGCCAAGCTGTCCTTTGGAGGACGATGAACTCCATATCCTTCTACGATCCATGGCCTCCCATCTTCAACTCCGTCGTAGAGAGGTACTCCTGGCTGCTGGCCGCTCTCGCTCTCTCCTCCTCCTTCCTCTTATACATCCTCAAATATATATTCTACTCCAACATTGTCAAGGTCGATTTCCTCCACCCCTTCTGGGTGAACTACCTCTTTACGCCATGGATTTCCGCCATCTTGCTCCTTCGGTGCATCCTAATCCCTGCCTCCATACAAGACCGATATTGGAGGCTGGGCATTAGATTAGAGGGAACCAATTTCTTCAACTGGGTCCATTTGGGCAGAGTCATCTCGATGGCCCTTTGGGGCTCCTTCACCTTGCCTGTGCTTCTGCTGCAGTTCAACATCTATGGCCAGTCGTTCACCAAGGACAAGCAAATCTTGGCGGCCATAGCGACCCCTTCCACCCACCTCTCCATGATCGGCCACTTCGCTGCAGCTCAGACCGCCGCCGACCTCTCCTTGCCACAAATCAGTCTGTTTTTATTTTCCATCGGCATCATGCATTGTGTTGTGGTGTTTATTGCATTGTATCAGCGCCTATCAAGCGTCAGGTCCATCACGATCCAACTACGACCAGCGTCCTTCTTGTCGATCGCTGCACCGAGCGTGGCGTCTGTTGCATGGGAGTCGATCTCGGGCTACTTCGGCGCCGGCTGCAAGATGTTGTACTTCCTCTCCCTCTTCCTCTTCACATCGCTAGTAAGCTCACATGGCACTACTCGTCAGTTTGAATTTGCTACTAACCTTACCTTGATAACGCTTGTTTTACATAAATTGTCGAGTTAAAGTCCTTCTCTTCAGTTCATCGTTCTGATCGCTTGTTTACGATTTCTGTTTAATAGATGGTCACGCCACCGCTTTTTCAGAATTCGATGAAGAAGTTCAGTTTTGCATGGTGGGCTTATTCCTTCCCTGTGACGATGCTTGCACTCTCATCGGCCTCATATGCGAAGGCAACAGACACCGTCTTAGCTCATCAAATTAGAAGGGTCCTGTCTATGGCTTCGCTGTTTGTCACCCTCGTCTTGCTTCTGCTCTCGATTGTTTTCGGGAAAGCTGTGTTCTTCTCCAATAGTGCACGTCAACGTTGTGAGCAGAGAAGAACAACGCCAATGCCTTCCCCTTTTTCCACAATCTATTTAACAGTGTATCCAACACCAACGGCTTCGCCTTCTTCAACAATATATGCCTCCTCCTCGACTTCCTTTGCCTAAATGAAAATGGGTATACATATATAAAAAGGGAGAGAAAGGGAGAATTAACGCATACTTTTGCCAGTACCATGTTCGTTTCCAATGCATTTAGTTGATTCGAGTTCAACTCTTAACGAAGTGACTGATTAAGTGGTGTATCCCCACTGCGTTTTCAACTCTAAATGCATTCAATCAAGTGATCATCCTATTACCAAATTATATTTGTTAGACGGGATCATGCATGTAGTAGCTTAATAATTGAAAACTTTTAGATCATATGGTGATTCTGTTTCAAAATAACATGATTTGTATCTAAAAAAAACTTTATATATTGGCAAAAATACTCAAAACTGGTGGCCATGGAAGGCAAAATAACGTGGCAGAAAGCAATCCACGTTGCGGCGCTAGGTGTGGGTACGTGTGGGCAATTGCCCTCTCGACCACAATTTATTTTATTAATTTACATATTGGTTCCTTCACGTAATTAAGTTTATTATATATCGGGCCTCCTCAAATCCAATATTTCTTATAATAATGCCCCTCTGCGTTGTTCGTATATAATTGCACACGTGAAAACATTTCTAATAAAGTTAATTACGAGTGTTGATTAGCGCCTACAAAGTAATCTGATTATATTAATCGAGTGAGTCTACTTTGGAAAAACATAAAAAAGAAAAATTGATTTCCGTAATGCCTATATGAGGACAGGAGTACTTTTATAGAGAAATCTGTTCATAACGAGTATATATGGATGCAATTCCAGGCAGTGTGTCAATCACAATCTTAATTTGATTGGATATTTGTTTAAAACCAAATCTGAATCCATCATATGTCCTATTTTGAAAATGAAATCGAATACGATTTATTGATTGCATATTAATGTTTTTCTAAATTTTTTGAAGCAGTCAGATCATATTTCTAATTTTGGTCTCAAATATTGACATCCCTAACAGATAGAGAAGGTTTCCTTGTTGGGCTCCAATTGACTGTTTTGCTATCTATCCCTCGTTCTCTCTTTCCCAGTTTTATAAATAGAGACGGTCTCACTCTCATTTGCAACAGCCACTATAGATAAGAAGTGTTAGATTGGTTAGTATCAGGGGTGATGAAAGTCCCCTCTTTGCCTCTGCCATCTCGATGACCTTTCTGTGTGCAAAGTTAGTTCCTGGTGCATGAGCTTGTGCATACGACGAGCTTCGTGCCTTTCATAATGTTTACCTTGTCTGTGCTTCACCAAGATTTACGGTTAATTCCTGGTGCATAACATGTGTTCTCCTCGCCCACTTTCAAAAAGTATTTGTCATGCACATAGGCATTGCATGGCGCATAAACTTGTGCATATAACCAGCTTTTCTCCTATAACGTTTAGGTTGCCTGTGCTTCACCAAGATTTACAGTTGGTGCATGACATGTGTTCTCTTCACTCATTTTGAAAAAGTACATTCCATGCACATGAGCCGTTGCATGGCGCATAAACTTGTGTATATAACCAGCTTCGTGCCTTCTATAACTTTTACCTTGCCTGTGCTTCACCAAGATTTAAAACAAAAAAGGTAGAAAGATCCTGCCGGACCTTGGCCAGCCTTCATCCGTCCATCTCTTGCCAATAGTTGTAAACGTCAAGAGACTCCATTTATTACCTAATGACGCGCAGCTACCTCTTTCACTTTGCTCTTCCCGAGCGGTGGCAAATTGAACGTTGAAAGTAAATCGAGCTGGCATCCTCTTTGTGTCTCAATACATGGAGAAGCATAGGAGAAGGGGGAAGAGCAACAGTTTGTCTCGATTGTAAGAGAAGTAGACGAACTTGAGGGCTAGGTGCCGATAAAGGAAATGAGGGAATAGGCAATGGAAGAACAAGGAGTGGAGGAGAGTAAAAAGGAGGGGAAAGTGAGCCTGTAAGGTTGACATGAGGTTGAGTCGTGAGGTCGATTTAGAGTTGGGGATTGGCCTCGTCGCAAGGAAGGAAGCGAACCCCCAATTATAAATCGGCCCCATGACTCAACCTTCCAAACTCACTTTTTCCTCCACTTGGTCACCCTCCATCTCCTCCTCCTCCACTTCTTCTTCTTCCTTTTCCTATTCCGTCCTTTCCTTTCTAGGGATCTTCACCTCAGGTTCCTCTACTTCTCCCACAGTCTGCACAAGCTGTTGCTCTTCCTCCTCATCCCTTGGTTCTCCCTGTGTTGAGGCGAAAAAGAGGAGTCTCGCTCGCTTCACTTTCCATGTTCAATTTGCCGCCGCTCGAGGAGTGAAGTGAATGAGATCGCTGTCTGTCTTTTAAGTAACAAATGGGGTCTCTTGAGGTTTACAACTATTGCTGAGAGTGGCACGGCTGGTGGTGTCTCCGACCTAGAATCGATTATGAATAGACAAAAAAATTTATTGCTAAAAAAAGTCTCCACAAAAACAAAACGAAAATTAAATAAAAATAACTAAAAGTAAAAACAATTTCTTGTTGATTAATATCGGAAACAATTGCCTCTCATCGGTCAATGAATGAATTGATTTGCCACCGAGTTCAATCCAATTTGGTACTATGTTTGGTAGCTTTGGACCTGAAATCGGAGGCCGTCTAAGATCTCAAACAGAATATCTCAATAGCATATAGCATGGATATCTCAAGCCCATGCTATATACAAAAAAAAACCATGCACAAGGCATCCCATGGACACATCTTTTGAAGGTAAGTCATTCACGGACATACTTTTTTGGAGGCAACTCATGGTCACGTTCCAAATAGTCTCACTAATATATAACAAAATTTATTTAGTTTCAAAAATTAGGAAAAAACTAAATTTTTGTACAACTTAACTTTTAGAGAAGACCTTACGTTGCTCCAGCTAACCTATCATGCCAACTCCCACCACACTCTAATAGAAAAGCCCTGATGAGCTGCCCTGTTATACCAACTTCCGCATAAGTTTGTGCTCCATGACAATTGTTGAATTTCCATTGCAAATTTAGTTGTAATTTTATGCTTCAGTCGATATTTACCTCTCTACAGACTTTACCTGCTAAGTTGAAGAAGTTTACGGTACCCTTTTAACTTCTTCTCTTGAAAGTTTACCTAACTTCAGCTTGCCTAGGAGAAAGAAGAAGTTCATCAATGCTAAGGGGCTGTTTAGATGACAGCTTAAGCCCAGTTTTAGTGTGTGTAGGTCAAGCGATAATTGGGTTTGTCAAAACCTAATTTAACAAGACTCAATTTCAGGCCTGAAAAATCTTCTCCCTTATAGGCTTTTTAGCGAAAATTGAGTTTTACTTCATGCCTCAAGTTTCTGTCCTACGCTCAAATATAAATAACAGTTTTTCATGTCCGCATGAGGTTAACAACTCACCACCAAGAAGAAAAGAGACTCGAAGATATCTAATACCCCCTACCTTTGGGGGTCCTAATTTACATAGGGACCTGGATAGGACATGGTACATCTATCAACTTAAAGCATCACAATACCACCATTTACAATCTAAGAGAGGAGCATCCACAAGAATCGAATCAATGATGTGTCCTCCACCCAACCACCTGGCTGACTAATTTTCGAAAGCTAATTTAAAAGATCCCTATTTGGAAAACAAGATTTTCACACAATATCGGTGTTTGAGGGCATCAATCAAACGCTACCTTGGTGTTGATAGGCCACAATGAAGGTCATCAGGAGATTGGCCATCGGGTTCTTTAAATTTGTGTTCGAAGTATCATTAAGCCAAACAGGTAACGTATTCAGCGAACACAGTGCCGAGCGCCCCCCTTGCATGCTAGAGGAACCCACGAAGCGACTATTTCCTGTCTTTAATTGTATTCAAAATCATATCAATTGGAATCGACTTGAATTCGAATTGAATTGGTGAAGAAAATGATGCTATGTACCACATATTTTTATTATTTTTGTACTTTTGTTTTTATTAACTAATGAGACTAATTTAACCATGGTACTACTCCCCATTAGTTAAACGTCATAGGTTGTAGCTTTTCTAACACTAAAACTCTCCATAATTCTTACAAACGTTTTCTTATTCTTATCTTAAAAAATCAAGCTTAATTTCAAGTCGATTCTACACAGCTTATTCTCTAAGTCAATTCAGATTCTGATTTGATTCAAAGCTGATTGTAATAAAAAAAATTACACATAAAATTAAAAACTTTTAGTTGCATCATGTATTATTTAGACTTGGATTCAGTTTGAACCCACCCAATCCAAAAGTTGGACTGTTCAACTCGCCCCTGGCACCACATCATGAAAGTGTTCGTGAGGTTACACATGTACTTGCGTAGTTTTTGCTTTGTTCGTACAGAATACTGTCATATAAGCCACACTCGGTAGGTGTAGGCCAATTTTCAAATCCTTTTGTATTAAAAAATCAAGAAAAAAGTTTAATAGAACCGAAGTATGCTACCGGATTTAATTTACCAGAACCAACTTCAGAATTGTTTCTGAATCAACAAAAAGATTATTGCTATATTTGTAACTTTCAAAACTAAAAGCCAAAGGAATGCTAAAAACATAAGAACAAACGCAAAATTCAAGCTGAGATCGAAGACTATTTGAGCTCGAAGAAGCTAGTGACTAGCAGTGGGTTTTGTTTTCCGTTTTCCCCTTTCCGAGTAGTCGATCGGCTCCACTGCAATTCAAGGAACGCGTTAACATCATTGAGACTGCAACATTTGACCCCATTCTTTTTTGGCTGATAGTGATGAGAGAATGCAACGTTGCAGCCTTGGCAAACAGAACAGGCCACCATCTCTCTCTGTGGAGTATCTTCTAAGGCAAACTTTCATTTACCGACCTCCTTTCCAAAAGTTAATCATGTCCTTCAGTAGAGAACGCCAACAAGACAATGCTTTATTTATTTAGAGAAGAAAGAGCACAGAAAGAAGAAAAAAAGTTGAAGAAGAGAAGGCAAGATCCTGTTTAGTGTTTCACACCAAACTCGCACTATCCATGGGTTCTGCTAAGTTCCTGTATCTGATCGCTTGTTTACGATTTCTGTTAAATAGATTGTCAGGCCACCGCTTTTCCAGCATTCAATGAAAAAGTTCAGTTTTGCATGGTGGGCTTATTCCTTTCCTGCGACGATGCTTGCACTCTCATCGGCTTCATGTGCGAAGGCAACAGACACCGTCTTAGCTCATCAAATTAGAAGGGTCCTGTCTACGGCTTCGCTTTTTGTCACCCTCGTCTTGCTCCTGTGCTCCATTGTTTCCGGGAAACCTGTGATCTTCTCCAACAATGCACGTCAACGTCGTGACCAGAGAACAGCAAGGCCAATGCCTTCCCCTTTTTGCCCAATATATGCAACTGTGTATCCAACACCAACTGTGTATCGATACTCAGATCTGATTATGATAGATAACAGAGCACTGCTATTGAGGTTGCTCAAGTTTTGCTGTAATTTTCTCACCTTGACTCTATTGAAATAACTAATAAGCCTACTGTCGGATGGTTATATATTTAAATATGCCGTTAAAACACATCACCAACGATCGTTAAAATATCATAAACCATTGCCAATATTTCCATTACAAGGTCTTTTTATGGACGGATTAAAAAAAATAATCATCCAATAACATTCCGCTGCCTGTTTTTTTTCAATTATTTTTCCCTCTCTCTCTCTCTCTCTGTATATATATATATATATATATATATATATATATATATATATATATATATATATATATATATATATATATATATATATATATATATATATATATATATATATATATATATCACCCATCGGGCACATGTATTTGGGTCAACCGCCAGCTCTGCCCTCCGCCATAATATCAAGCGTAGCTGCAAATTAATGAGCCTTTCTTTATTGTATTTTCATTATTTTTCCGATTAATAATCTTAACTACGCAAGTGCCAGTCCTATTTTATGAAGGAAGGAAAGGGAGAAAAAAAAAGAATGAATGTAAAGTCACCGGTATAACCTGAAAGATTTAACGCGTGTAAAGTTACATGGTGGAAACAGATGAATGCTTTTGTTCTCACACCAAGTGTTTATATAGCTTCAGTTTCTCCAAAACGAATATTTCTATCCGAGCGAAGGTTCCAAACAATTCTTTTCTATTTCTTTACAGTAACATTTCACTTGCGAACTTTGAACATATTACAGAGAGGTTGATTTTTTCATAAATTTAAAGGGATCGCAAAAATACTCAAAACTGGTGGCCATGGAAGGCGAAATAACGTTTAGGAAAGCAATCCACGTTGCGGCGCTAGGCGTGGATTCGTGTGGGCGGTGGCCCTCTCGACCCACAATCTATTTTATTAATTTACGTATTGGTTCTTTCACGTAATTAAGTTTATTATATATCGGGCCTCCTCAAATCCGGTTGTTCCTATATAACTGCACACGTAAAAACATTTCTAATAAAGTCAATTACGAATGTTGATTAGCGCCTACAAAGTAATCTGATTATACCAATCGAGGGAGACTATTTTGGAAAAACATAAAAAAAGAAAATTTGATTTCGGTAATACATATACGAAGACGGGAGTACTTTTATAGAGAAATCTGTTCATAACGAGTATATATGGATGCAATGCCACGCAGTGTGTGAATCACAATCTTAGTTTGATTGGATATTTGTTTAAAACCAAATCTGAATCCATCATATGTCCTATTTTAAATTAAAATCAAATACGATTTATTAATTGCATATTAATGTTTTTCTAATTTTTTTGAAGCAGTTAGATCATATTTTTAATTTTAATCGGATATATTGACATCCCTAACAGATAGAGAAAGGTTCCTTATTGGGCTCTCTTTCTCTCTCTCTCTCTTTCTCCAGCTTTATAAATGTAAATGGAGACCGTCTCCCTTTCATTTGCAACAGCCACTATAGATAAGAAGTGAGATTGGTCAGTCTCTAGAGCCCAGTAGGTGTTATAGAGGCAGAGCCCCTTCTTTGCCTCTGCCATCTCGAGGACCTTTGGGAAGAAGCATATATGTTATGCATATGCGACTATGACTATGCATGGCGCACAAATTTGTGCATATAACTAGATTCCTATCTTCCATGGCCTTTACATTGTCTATGCTTTAGCAAGATTTAAGACCAGTAGTTCACTATGCACAGCGCACAAGCTTCATACCTTGGATAACCTTTACTTTGCTTTTTGCTTATGGTTCAGCAGGATTTAGAACCCTTGGTTCACCACCGAACCCTGCCAAACCCTTCATCCGTCTATCCCTTGCGACTCCATTTATTAACTCTTTGTGTCTCAATGCATGGAGAGGCATAGGAGAAGGGAGAAGAGCAACAGCTTGTCTGGATTGTAAGAGAAGTAGACGAACTTGAGGGCGAGGTGCCGAGAAAGGAAATGAGCGAATAGGCAATGGAAGAACAAGGAGTGGAGGAGAGTAAAAGGGAGGGGAAAGTGAGCCTGTAACGTTGACATGAGGTTGAGTCGTGAGGTCGATTTAGAGTTGGGGATTGGCTTCGTCGCAGGGAAAGAAGCAAACCCCCAATTATAAATCGACCCAATGACTCAACCTTCCACACTCACTTTTTCCTCCACTTGGTCACCCTCCATCTCCTCTTCCTCCACTTCTTCTTCTTCCTCTTTCTATTCCGTCCTTTCCTTTTTTGGGATCTTCACCTCAGGTTCCTCTACTTCTCCCACAGTCTGCACAAGCTGTTGCTCTTCCTCCTCATCCCATGGTTCTCCCTGTGTTGAGGCGAAAAAGAGGAGTCTCGCTCGCTTTACTTTCCACGTTCAATTTGCCGCCGCTCGAGGAGTGAAGTGAATGAGATCGCTGTCTGTCTTTACGTAACAAATGGGGGTCTCTTGAGGTTTACAACTATTGCTGAGAGTGGCACGGCTGGTGGTGTCTCCGATCTAGAATCGATTATGAATAGACAAAAAAATTTATTGTTAAAAAAGTCTCCACAAAAACAAAACGAAAATTAAATAAAAATAACTTAAAATAAAAACAATTTCTTGTTGATTAATATCGGAAACAATTGTCTCTCATTGGTCAAGTCAAAGAATGAATTCATTTGCCACGGAATTCAATCCAAATTGATACTAAGTTTGGTAGCCTTGGATTTGAAACAGAAGGCCGTCTAAGATCTCTAGTTTAAACAAACAGAACATCTCAATAGCATGGATATCTCAAACCCATGTTATATTAAAAAAAAAAACTCATGCCCAAGGCATCCCATGGACACATCTCTTGGAGTTAAGTCATTCATGGACATACTTTTTTTTTGAGGCAACTCATTGTCTCGTTCCAAAAAGTCTTCCAAACATATAACAAATTAATTTAGTTTCAAAAAATAAGAAAAAACTAAATTTTCATAAAACTTAATTTTTAGAGAAGGCCTTACGATGGTCCAGCTAACCTATCATACCAACTCCCACCACACTCTAATAGAAAAGCCCTGATGAGACTCCAGCTGCCCTGTTATACCAACTTCCGTATAAGTTTGTGCTCCATGACAATTGTTTAATTTCCATGGCAAATTTGGTTATTGTAAGTATATGCTTCAGTCGATATTTACGTTTCTACAAAGTTGGACTCAAAGTGCTAAGTTGAAGAAGTTTACGGTACCCTTTTAACATGTTCTCTTGAAAGTTTACCTAACTTCCGCTTGCCTAGGAAAAAGAAGAAGTTAGTCAATGCGAAGGGGCTGCTTAGATGACTGCTTAAGCCCAGTTCTAGGTGTGTTTAGGCTATGTGGAAATTGGGTTTGTCAAAACCTAGTTTAACAAGACTCATTTTCATGCCTGAAAATTCTTCTTCCTTGGGCTTTTTAGAGAAAATTGAGTTTTACTTCATTCCTCAAGCTTCCGTCTTATGCTCAAATACAACAGTTTTTAGCCTGAGCATGAGGTTAAAAATTCACCACCGGTAAAAGAGGCTTGAAGATCTATAATTCTCCCTACTTTTGGGGTCCTGGTCTGCATAAGGACTTGGATAGGATATGGTACATCTATCAACTTATTACTCTTAAAGAGAGAAACATCTATAAGAATCGAACCGATAACGTGTCCTCTACCCAACCACCTGGCCGACTAACTTTCCAAAGCTACTTTATAAGATCCTCATTTGGAAAATATGACTTTCACAAAATATCTGTTTTTGAGGGCATCATTCAAAGGCTAACTTGGTGTTGATAGGCCACGACGAAGGTCATCAGGAGCTTCGCCATCGGGGTCTTTAAATTTGTCTTCGAAGTATCATTAAGCCAAACAAGTAATGTATTCCGCGAACACAATGCAGAATGCCCCCCTTGCATGCTATAGGAACCCTAGAAGCAACCATTTCCCGTCTTTAGTTGTATTCAAAATCATATCCATTGGAATCAACTTGAATTCGAATTGAATTGGTGGAGAAAATGATGTTATGTACCTAATGGTGGAGCCAAGATTTGTTATTTGCGGGGCACTCGCTTTGGTGACACAACTTTGGTGTGGGCATTGCATAAAATTTTAGAATCATAACTATGTGAAGTTAACACAATATAATAAATTTTTTGATGGACTGGCGTGGTCAGTGGCTCGCCCCAGTCAACAAGTAGCTCCGCTACTGTATGTACCACATATTTTTATTATTTTTTGTACTTTTGTTTTTATTAACTAATGTATGCACATGTACTTGAAGTTTTTGTTTTGCTCATACAGAATACTGTCATATAAGCCAAACTCGGTTGGTGTAGGCCATTTTTTCAAATCCTTTTGTATTAAAAAATCAAGAAACAAAATTAATAGAATCGAAGTATGCAGCCGGATTTAATTTACCAGAACCAACTTCAGAATTGTTTATGAAGCAACAAAAAGATTATTACTGTATTTGTAACTTTGAAAACCAAAAGGCAAAGAAATGCTAAAAACATAAGAACAAACGCAAAATTGAAGCTGAGATCGAAGACTATTTGAGCTCGAAGAAGCTAGTGAGTAGCAGAGGGTTTTGTTTTCCGTTTTCCCCTTTCCAAGTAGTCGATCGGCTCCACTGCAATTCGAGGAACGCGTTAACATCATTGAGACTACTTTTCTGGAGTACTTTTATGGAGAGATACTTGAAAACATAAAAAATAAGAAATTTTAACCTAGAATAATTTTATTTATCTAGAAAAGGCTATCGGCCTTGAATTGATAAAACATGTTAATCTCTTATATATAGGTATTACAGCTGAGATAACTCCTTATTTGTATATTCATTATCACAATGGTTCCTTGATTTGTGTTGGTTATTAACTGTGTCCATAATCCACCGTCTTGATTTTTGCCACAATATTTGTTAATGGTCCTTTTCATAATGTTAGCATTCTTATCATATGTGTTGTGGGGTTCATCATCATTCTTTTCACCTTGAACTTGCTGCTCATTGAGTCTGGCCACTAGTGCAAACTGCTTCTTTTGCTGTTCAAATAAAGGGGACCATCAAGGATAGGGATCGATTTTTATTATATGAAAAAGGGGTCTCTGTTACTTATGTATGTCTGATCGGATGTTAATCTTTAAATCTGAATTCAATCGAATTTTTTGATCGAATATTAAATTTTTTTCCATATCGGATTTTTTTTAAAATGCTTCAAACAAATATCTAATCCAAATCAGCATCCCTAAGCAGTATAAATGAACCTACCTTGATTATGATAGATAACAGAGCACGTGCTATTGCGGTTGCTCAAGTTTGTGTGTAATTTTCTCTGCTTGACTCTATTGAAATAAGCCTACTGTCGGATGGTTACATATCTAAGAATGCCGTTTAAACACATCACGAATGATGGTTAAAAGTATCATAAACCATTGCTAATGTTTTCATTATAAGGTGTTTTTAGTGGTGGTTTAAACAAAAAAAAAAATCATTTGGCAGTCTGTTTATTTCAATTCTTTTCCCTACCTCTCTCTCTCTCTCTCTCTTCATGTATATATATATATATATCTTTCGGGCACATATATTGTATTTTCATTATTTTTCCGATTAATAATCTTAACTATGCAAGTGCCAGTCCTATTTTATGAAGGAAGGAAAGGAACCATTAAAAAAAGAAAGAATGAAGGTTATACCGGTGAATAAATATACATGTTGTCACCTGTATAACCTGAAAGATTTAAGGCGTGCTAAATTACATAGTGAAAACAGATGAATGCATTTGTTCCCACACCAATTTCTCTAAAACAAATATTTCTATCCGAGGGAAGGTTCCAGACATATATATTATATATCGGGCCTCCTCACCCCCCACCCCCGTTTCTTATATTAACGCCCCCTCGCGTTGTTCCTATATAATTGCACACGGTTACCAGCTTGAAAACATTTCTAATAAAGTTAATTACGAGTGCTGATTAGCGCCTACAAAGTATCTGATTATATTAATCGAGTGAGTCTATTTTGGAAAAACATAAAAAGAAAAATTGGTTTCGGTAATACCTATAGGAAGACAGGACTACTTTGACAGAGAAATCTGTTCATAACGAGTATATATGGATGCCATGCCACGCAGTTCTTGATTTGACTGGATATTTGTTTAAAACCAAATCTGAATCCATCATATGTCCTATTTTAAAGTAAAATCAAATACGATTTATTAATTGCATATTAATGTTTTTTCTGAATTTTTTGAAGCAGTTAGATCATATTTCTAATTTTAATCTGATATATTGACATTCCTAGACAGATAGAGAAGGTTTCCTTATTGGGCACTCCCTCGCTTTCTCTCCTTCCCCTCTTTTATAAATTGAGACGGTCTCACTTTCATTTTCAACAGCCAATATAGATAAGAAGTGTGAGATTGGTCAGTCTCTAGAGCCCAGTTGGTGTTGGGCAAGGGAGGTGTGATCAAAGCCCCCTCTCTACCTCTGCCATCCCTAGGACCTTTCTACATGACATGTGTTCTCCTCACCCACTTTCAAACTTTTCAAGAATACCTGTCATGCACATGAGCCGTTGCATGGCACACAAGCTTGTGTATATAACCAGCTTTGCGCCTTCGATAACTTTTACCTTACATGTGCTTCAGTAAGATTTAAAACCAGAAGGGTAGAAAGATCCTGCAGGACCTTGGCCAACCCTTCATCTGTTTCTCTTGCCGATAGTTATAAACGTTAAGAGCAGGGGCGAAGGGAGGGGGGGTCGCCTAGGCCGTGGCCTCACCCAAGCTAATTCCGAACAATGACTGCTTGGGGGTGAGGCTCTCATCCTTGTATTGCAACAAAATTGAGTAGTATATACAGCAAAAATGGGTCTGCAAGGACCTCATTTCCTCATGATACTTTCTCTTAATGGGTCCCACATGTTACATGTGGGATTCCATTTGGTATACAGCCCATTATCTGGAATAAACATCAACAAATTAGAGGCTTAAGCAAGAGGCCACCTCTTGCAAATGGCAAAAGTGCTGAAGAAACTGTTTGAGTTGGGCGCAATGTCAGACCTGCATTCTATTAAACTACGAAGGTGCTGCTTTCAATCGCCATCATTTGCCAGTATGTAGATATGCCCTAGATTATCTTCCAAATTAGCCAAGTTCATGATGCATTCCATAAAAACCTCAGTCTCTCGCCAACCAGAACTATTATGAATCCAGCAAGCTAGTCCATACCGAAACCAACCTGCATCGTCTCTAATGAGGCCTGCTACCCCTTTCCTGCCAGCCTTAAACAAGGAAGTGCTATTGATTTCCACTCAAGTATCATTTTGGTTAACTCCATTGCTCCATAGGATTTCAGTACGTAGCCAATTATGAGTTTTCACCTGTTGTGATTGAGTCCACTGATAGGTCCACTGTTGCTCGCTGCAGTGCGACCAAAATTGATTGGCCAAGTTGCCTATGGCAATGTCCCCTATATGCTTAAAGTGGTTACCGGTTCTCCAAATCACCATCTGGAAGCTTTTTTTTTTCAACATTTGTCGATAGTTTTGTCTTTGATTCCTTATGCCACCGACTGAGTCCTTACATGATGTTTGGGGGCCTCCAATGCCATGGTGCAGCCCTCCCAAACTTACCGTAGATGCAAATCCAAATAGATCGAGCACCCTTGTAGTCGAAAAACAGCTGTTTGATATCTTCATTTGTGTGCTTGCAGACATGACACCTGGAAGCGAAAGATCGACTTGCTTTTGCACGAGTCCATCCATAGGAAGTCGTCCAGCACTGCCTAAATAGACCACCCAAACAGCCCTTGGGAGTCGTCTCCCTTTCCAAACTAGTAGATTGTCATTAATCTCGTTGGCGGATCCTATGCCAGATTTCGTGTCGGTTGATCTCGTAGAAAATCCAACTACTCAACTTCCAATGAAGGATGTTGGGAGGTAGGCTCCCCACCATTTATTGAGAAGGTATAATATGTACATGAAAAAAACTTGAATCCTAGGGCAAGTGAAGGCAATATTAAGGCTGGCAAAGTACTTCTCGTTCTCCAGTTAATTGGAAAAAAAATTACATTAAAAAAATAAAAATTTCTTGGTTGGACCATTTGACTCGCTCCTAAAAAAAATTCTAGCAGCTCCGCCTCTTATTAAGAGACTCCATTTATTACCTCAAGACTGGCTGCGACATCTTTAGCTTTGCTGTTCTCGAGGGGCGGCAAATTGAACGTGGAAAGTAAAACCAGCTAGCCTCCTCTTTGTGTCTCCATACAAGGAGAAGAATAGGAGAAGGGGGAAGAGCAACAGCTTCTCTAGATCACAAGAGCAGTAGACGAACTTGAGGTCGAGGTCCTGAGAAAGAAAATGAGGGAATAGGTAATGGAAGAAAGAGTGAAGGAGAGGAAAGTGAGTTTGGAACGTTGAGATGAGGTTGAGTTGTGTGGTCGATTTAGAGTTGGGGATTGGCCTCGCAAGAAGGAAGCGAACCCCCAATTATAAATCTGACCCAATGACTCAACCTCATCTCAACGTTCCAAACTCACTTTTTCCTCCACTTCTTCTTCTTCCCCTTCCTATTCTTTCTTTCTAGGGATCCTCACCGCAGGTTCCTCGGCTTCTCTCACAGTCTACACAAGCTGTCGCTCTTCCTCCTCGTCCATGGTTATCCCTGTGTTGAGGCGAAAAAGACGAGTCTCGCTGGTTTTACTTTCCACGTACAATTTGCCGCCGCTCGAGGAGTGAAGAGAAAGAGATCGCTGCGTGTCTCTAGGTAACAAATGGCGTCTCTTGAGGTTTACAACTGTTGCTGAGAGAGTGGCACGGCCGGTGGTGTCTCCGATCCAGAATCAGTTATGAATAGACCAAAAAAAAAATACTGTTAAAAGAATAACTAAAAATAAAAGCAATTTCTTGTTGATTAATATCGGAAACAATTGAAAATGGAGTGTATAACTTGTCGTCCCCTCTTATCGGTCAATGAATGAATTGATTTGCCACCGAGTTAAATCATCCAAATTGGTGCTACGTTTCTTTAGTTTAAACAAACAAACAAAAGTTTCCGGTACCCTTTTAGCGTGTCTTCTTGAAGGTTTACCTAACTTCATCAAAATGAAGAAGCCAATCTATGCTGAGGTACTGTTTAGATGACGGCTTAAGCCCAGTCTTAATTTTGTTTGGGTGATGTGGAAATTGGGTTTGTCAAAAACCCAGTTTCATAAAACTCGTTTCCACATAGCATCTGAAAAATCTTCTCCCTCAGGCTTTTCATGGAAAAATGAGTTTTACTTCATTCCTCAAGTTTCAGTCTTACAGTCAAATACAAATAACAGTTTTTGGTGTGAGCATGAGGTTAACAACTCATCACCTCATCACCCATAAAAGAGGCTTGAAGGTCCCTGATCCCCCCTTCTTTTAGGGTCCTTGTCTACATATGAACCTGGATAGGATAGGGTACATCTATCAACTTAGAGCATCAGCATCTACAAGGATCGAACTGTTTTACCCAACCATTGGCTGACCAATTTTCAAACGCTACTTTAAAAGATCCCTATTTGGAAAACATGATTTTCACAAAATATTGGATTTTCAAGGCATCATTCAGACGCTACCTTGGCGTTGATTGGCCACGATGAAGGTCATCCGGAGCTTGCCCATCGGTAGGAACCCAAGAAGCGACCATTTCCTGTCTTTAATTGTATTCAAAATCATATCAATTGGAATCAACTTGAATTCGAATTGCATTGGTGGAGAAAATGATGTTATCTACCAAATATTTTTATTATTTTTGTACTTTTGTTTTTATTAACTAATGGTACTAATTTAACCATGGTACTACTCCCTATTAGTTAAACGTCATAGGCTGTGGTCTTTCTAACACTATAACTCTCCATTATTCTTATAAACGCTTTCTTATTCTTATCTTAAAAATCAAGCTTAATTTCAAGTCGATTCTACTCAGCTTATTCTTTAACGCACTTCAGAATCTGATTTGATTCAAAGCTGATTGTAGTAACATCTGCCTTCGACATGTTAAGAAAAAATAACAGCAATAGTAGCTCCTAGAAGGCCTCCCTCCCTTTCACATCATGAAAGTGTTCGTGAGGTTACACATGTACTTGCGTAGTTTTTGCTTTGTTCGTACAGAATACTGTCATATAAGCCACACTCGGTAGGTGTAGGCCAATTTTCAAATCCTTTTGTATTAAAAAATCAAGAAAAAAGTTTAATAGAATCGAAGTATGCTGCCGGATTTAATTTACCAGAACCAACTTCAGAATTGTTTCTGAAGCAACAAAAAGATTATTACTGTATTTGTAACTTTGTAAACCAAAAGCCAAAGAAATGCTAAAAACATAAGAACAAGCGCAAAATTCAAGCTGAGATCCAAGACTATTTGAGCTCGAAGAAGCTAGTGACTAGCAGAGGGTTTTATTTTCCGTTTTCCCCTTTCCGAGTAGTCGATCGACTCCACTGCAATTCAAGGAACGCGTTAACATCATTGAGACTGCAACATTTGACCCCATTCTTTTTTGGCTGATAGTGATGAGAGAATGCAACGTTGCAGCCTTTGCAAACAGAACAGGCCACCATCTCTCTCTGTGGAGTATCTTCTAAGGCAAACTTTCATTTACCGACCTCCTTTCCAAAAGTTAATCATGTCATTCAGTAGAGAACGCCAACAAGACAATGCTTTATTTAGAGAAGAAAGAGCACAGAAAGAAGAAAAAAAGTTGAAGAAGAGAAGGGAAGATCCTGTTTAGTGTTTCACACCAAACTCGCACTATCCATGGGTTCTGCTAAGTTCCTGTATCTCGTGTTACTGCCCTCCCTGTTTCTCTTGGTACCCACCACCGAAGAGGTCGACCTGAACTTCCCAGCCATATTCAACTTTGGGGATTCGAACTCGGACACCGGCAACCTGGTGGCCGCAATGGGCGAGAAACTCGTCCCACCCAACGGCGAGACCTTCTTCAAGAGCCCCGCCGGTCGCTTCTGCGACGGAAGGCTCATCGTCGACTTCTTGAGTAAGTTGCGTTTTTCTTGTCGAAGAATTTGCGATCTTTTTATTCCTGCCATTTTTCCGATGCTTGGGAGGTCTGCGTTCTTCGATTGCGTTTGGATGCAGGCAGAAAAATCCTGAACTTCTCATTTCTGGATCTTTGACTATCTTTCACGCCGGTCGTACTTCTCATTTCTGGATCTTTGACTATCTTTCACGCCGGTCGTACTTCTCATTTCTGGATCTTTGACTATCTTTCACGCCGGTCGTACTTCTCATTTCTGGATCTTTGACTATCTTTCACGCCGGTCGTACCAAATTGTGTCCTGTATCGGCCCATAAATTTTTAGTTTTTTAATAGTTTAATTTAGTTATTAATTAGTTTTTGCGAATTAAAAATAGGGCTTAGAACGATACGGTCTGGCTTGCCGTATCAGATCGATCGGCAAATAACGTGGCAGGTGGCACCTTTTTCTGATATTCACGGTTGCATTTTTCTGCCAGTTTGATAGCATCAGCAGAAGTTAAAAAGTGCATTTTTTGATCGTTCCATTGATAACTTGAAGACAAATGAGTTGATCGAAAACTTAATCCATTGCTTTCAGGCGACGCTTTCAATCTGCCACTTCTCGATCCATACTTAGATTCATTGGATAATCCAGACTTCCGGAAGGGTTGTAATTTTGCAGCAGCCGGATCGACGATACTACCGGCAACCGCATCAGCAGTTAGCCCATTCTCATTTCGCATCCAAGTATATCAGTTCCTCAGATTCAAAGCAAAAGTTCTTGAATTGCAAGCTCAAGGTTTGTTTTATATTTATAGAAAGTATATATGTTTATGGCGCTAAATACTCATTGCAAGTAAGCAACGGAGTTGGTAGCTCAACACAAACTATTTAGTTAATTTCTTGAGAAAGAAAAAGGTTCTTCCATTGTCTTCATCAAAGGATGTTCAAGATAATCTGTCGATTTATTAAGGCTGCACCGTGGAATTTAGCTTTGGAAGAATCGTTCGCCTGTTGCTGAATTCGTCCGTTACTTCCTTCTAGGTGATAGGTCTCGGAAGTTTCTTCCTAAGGAAGAAATCTTCAATCAAAGCCTGTATATGTTTGATATTGGTCAGAATGATCTTGCTGGTGCGTTTTACTCAAAAACTGAGGATCAAGTGATCGCTTCCATACCAACAATCTTGTCAGAGTTCGAGAATGGAATCCAGGTAAGCTTATGCACGACATACATATGATATATAGAAGAAATTTGGTTGCAAGCATTTGTCGATTTTGAACAAACAGAACTTAAGATCTAACCTTTTAAGTTTAAGCCCCAACAAGACTAAGATTTTAGGTTGCTTAACTGAAGCTCTTGATTCTTTCTTTCTTCTTTTCCATAGGAGTTGTACGACGAAGGTGCAAGGAGATTCTGGATTCATAACACTGGTCCTCTGGGATGCTTGGCTCAAAACGTTGCAAGGTTTGGGCAGGACCAGCTCAAGCTAGATGAGCTTGGGTGTGTAGCCTCTCATAACAAAGCTGCCAGGCTTTTCAATTTGCAACTCAATGCGCTCACAAGTAAATGGCGAGGGCAGTTCTCCGATGCCAACTTCACATATGTGGATATCTTCACCATCAAAGTCAATCTGATCGCGAACTTTTCGAAATATGGTAAGCAAAGAAATGTCATGAACGTCGTTTCAACTGAATTTAGAGTCTTTATGACTTCATCTGTAGTAAACGACATGTTTCAGAAGAAAAATTCTGTTCCTTTTCACCATTTCTAGCATAAGGTAAGTGCTAAGGCTTTGGCTTAAAATTTTAACAGGATTTGAACAGCCAATAATGGCTTGCTGTGGATATGGAGGCCCACCATTGAACTATGATAGCCGGGTATCTTGTGGACTGACGAAAAACCTAAATGGATCCTCAATAACAGCAGGAGGATGCAACGATGTGACCGACTATGTGAACTGGGATGGCATTCACTACACAGAGGCTGCTAATTTTCATGTTGCATCACGAATCCTGACAGGAAAATTTTCTGACCCGCCATTTGTAGATAAAGTGCCATTCAGTCTGAAATTGGAGTTTCAAGCTTAGAAGTTAGACTGCAATCTTTCCAAGATATGGGCTCTTGATTAGCATTGACATAAGGCAACGTATTTCTTTTCTCCTAATAGATTGAGCTACATAGAAGTGTTTCTCTTTTTCAGTTGGGTATTTTCTTCTATCTAATGCACTGATTTGCTTAGATATGCTTCCACTTGATACAAATTAGGCTCACAAACATGTTCCCATGGAAAACTCCACTTTCTTTGCACGTGACATGATTGTTGAATTTATCGTCACAATTATAAAAATTGGATCGATCACATGCAATACAGAAAAAAACTATACAGTGGTTTGCTCTTTTTGCACAAAGCCTTCCTATTTCTTGGACACATAAGCATAATATTGAGCCATTGGAACTACAAAAGCAATTACAAGCAAACCTCCCACCACTAGAGTGAACTGCCCACGTTTCTCTTCGGTCTCTTCTTTAGTCTTAAAA
The DNA here is from genome assembly GCF_008831285.2 of Nymphaea colorata. Classification (NCBI taxonomy): domain Eukaryota; kingdom Viridiplantae; phylum Streptophyta; class Magnoliopsida; order Nymphaeales; family Nymphaeaceae; genus Nymphaea; species Nymphaea colorata. The sequence continues at coordinate 13,817,687 of NC_045146.1, read as the reverse complement.
TTTGATTCTCTTTTGTTGTCTTTGAACTTCGGGCCACCAGTATCTGGCAATCCATCAATGGCAGCCACTAAACGCTTGGCACTGCTAAACACAGCTTCATTATATTTCTCTTCCGTAGCTAAGACTGCAAGCATGATAGAATAAATTAATCGGCTGCCAGGACAGGTTATCCCAAATGAAGATATGAACAATACAGTTTTCAGCAAAGGTACAAGTACTGGTGAAGCATTGTCCTAAGAAGGTGTGAAGACAGACAGAGAGAGAGAGAGAGAGAGACATTCTTTGAAGAAGGTTAACAAAAATTGCCTCATAAACTAGGAACTTATCAATCAAAAAATTGTATTTTGGTAGTGTAGATGCAGATATGGAAATTTAATGAACACAGCAGCATATGTATGTAGTTGCAATGTTACATCCTGATTATCATCAAGCCACACATTAGCTATGTGTTGGGATGAAGTTTCAAGTCCAGCCTCATCTAAAACCAGCTTAACTAAAACTAGTCAAAATCATCTCAGGGATTTTAGTCACCAGAGTGTTTTTCATTAGAAATTAAAGTGCATTAACTTTCCGCAACCAAGATCACAACTGATAGTGTTCATTTTTTAGGGGAAGAAGGTTGTTAAACTTTCCATTTTCAACAGTCCTCTGAGCTCAATTTGCGTAAGTTTTCTGTTGATAAAATGCTTGGGGAATCCTCCAATCAGATTTCTGACAAGCCACTTCCAGCATATGCAGAAACTACAGTAAGTACAATATGGATACTTAACTACCCAGCTTAGATGAGTCGTGAGATCCAAGTGATTGTTAGTATGAGATCGAATAATTATTAATGTATGTCCACACATGAGTTCTATATGTGTGCATCCCTATCACCAATGTTGTACTATTACTGTAACGTGCCTACACTGAAAGAAAGAGAATTTACATCAGTCGGTTTACATCTCAACCATGTTAATAACATAAACATAATGACAGGATGGAGCCACTGGCGTGAAGCATAGCTTTTAAAAGCAAACTAGTATGGGAGCTGGATAACTAAAACCAATTGGATTAAAGTATACACAATATAGTTACACATACGTATCAAATGTTTTGAAGAATGGTGCTAATTGCATCACACAGTCTCCGCATAAATAGACCAGAATGATTCTGATACCTTCTGTTAGACTCACTACAAGAAAGGTAAGACTTTTGGAATATGAAGAACTCCATGTCTGGGAGTCACACTTGCAGGAGGAGGAGATCAAGGTCTATGAAGGAAACCAGGCCCAGGCCCAGGCCCAACCTATTTCGACAAAATTCTATTACTTTTTCAACCATATTACCAGAAGAAGGAACATGGCCCTTTCCTCAATTACATCTTGCCCTTCTCCTTTCTCATTTCCCATGTATTCCTTTTTAAGACTATAACCATACAGCAGTGAGATTCCTCAATAGCTGACGTTATCCACAGGAAATGCAGCATTTTCAGAATATAGCCTATTTTGGAAGTACCACGATTTTTATCACGATAGTTTCATGCGACTCATGTGATTTAAGCAGATACTGTTAAATATAGTCCATATTTTTTCTTATGTTCAATGTGTTGTATATGTTTTTTAAATTTGAAATTTGAATTGAAATTTTACCATTTATACCACCTCGCTTGAGTTTGTCATGAGATCTCTCCCTGCTGAGAAGCCCTGATTATGGAACTTGTTACTATGTAACAGCAAGCCCCACCTTAACGCTTAATTCTCGCAGAGAGATTAAAAAGTTGAAAAAGAAAAACGAAGAAAAGAGCACATCATTTGCATCAATTATGGATGCTAATATAAAGGTAACGGACCATTGAGTCAGAACCAACCACCTACCCAACAAAAAAGAAAAAGGAACCGGAGCATATGTAAGGTGGAGTTTGAGTGCATGGCATGAGATCGTCACTTTCATACTATGCAATTTCTGAATTTCATACTATGCAGTACATGTACCACTGAGGACTTACCAGGCAGATTTTCGGACACAGTAGCATCCAGAATACTTTCCCCCACTGCTTCAATAAACTTGGGGCCACCAGTGACGGCCCCCTCCTTTTGAGATGTAACAAGAACAACAAGCCCTTTATTGTTGCCTTCCTCGATGGTTGGATACCATTTTTCAAGAACTTGGTCGGCATACTCGAAGGCATCAGCTTTGCTCTGCAAACAAATATTTTCATCGAGTCTGAATCTGGTCAAATGCGTACTTAACATTATCTCCTCAAAGGAAAACTTCATGGTGTCTTTAAGCATTGAAACAACGCCGCATCCTTCTTATGAAGTCCAAAACAACAAATAATTGAGCACCGTGTTTAAGCGTCAATACAGGGGGAAAACCAATTAAAATTTTCATTTTTTGACCTGTATTTAAGCTTGATTATCCTATTTTAGATATATTCCCTAATATCAAGGTCCTAAACATGTATAGATTATGTGTGAAATGATAAAGAAAGGGGAGAGCGATTTTTTCAGGTGCATGTAAGCCCCTTGGACCGAACTATATATGTCTGTCTTCTCTCCATATCTTGTCTCCTTTTTCCCCTTTCATTCGATCCCTTCATTATTCTTTTCACACCGTGTTGCTCTAATCATCTGATATCAAAAAGATATGGAATCAAACTAAATGAATGCAGAATCATGATTTGTATCATCAACGGATCGATAGAACAAGTCAAAAACAAGGTCTACCAGCATCACGAAAAGCGGCATTTTTTTCACTCATAATGTATTCCTTAATTACCGGAAGTCAAACTTAAAAAATGCAGAACTATGTTCTGTACCATCACAAATCAATGTAACAAGGACTACCAACATCACAGAAAGCGGCATTCTTCCATTCAAAGACACTCACCGTGAGTTTCCGGACAGTGATGAAATTGATGCGGAAGTTCTTCCTGGACTCCAGATCAGAGAGAAGGCGCTTCAGATCAGACTTGGTGACTCTGCTCAGCACTCCGGCATCGTCAACCACATAGGATTCGGTGGGTGGGCCGCCATTGATGACGTCGAATTCTGATGCTAGTGCAGTGTCAGAAGGCAACCCAGGGCAGAAGCTGATGGCCATCGAGAGTGCAAATGCAGCCAGGCCATGGTTGAGATTTGAGAACCAAGATTTGGGGTTCAGTTGCGGCAACTGTAGTGTGGGAAGAAGCTGCTTCCCATTAGAGGTGAGGGTGGCTTTACATGGGGAGAAATGGGGAGTTCTTTTAGGCGCCAATGAAGATGGGTAGAGTGGCTTGGAGAAGAGGGGCTTGGGGTTGAAGAGGGGAGAAGGAGAGAAGATGGTGGTCGTCTCCATGGTGGTCGGGAAGGCTACGCGGAAGCAGGGGAGACGCCTTTTGATGGGGAGTGGCCCTCATGGAGTATGCAGATTTTGATTGGGTGGCTCTGGCTGGATTTGAATGTGGATAAAATGACGTTCGGATCAGGACCGTGCCAATGATCGCGCGTGGCAGAGTTATAAAAATCCGATTTTCAGTGGAAGCGATCATGGTATACCAGTTCAGGGAATTAGAGCTGAATCGTTTGTTTGTGAATTGGGAAAACTTGTTGCATTCAGACTGAAATCGAATCGGTTTATATTCATACTTCAAAGTTTTAAAGATTTTGGTGTAAAATATATATATATATATATATACCTGACACCTTCATACTGATCACTGTCTCGAATCGGTTTACTACCATTCAATCGAATCGGTTTTCGATCCATCCAATTCATATCAATCGACTCGGATAGATTTTTTGAAACTGGACAATGGCCCACTAGAAGAAGCAGGATGGTCACCCCAAAGATCTATTGAAAACGTTTCTTTTGCAATCCACCGTTTAGCTTTCAATTCGAAACCAAGCCTCACATTGTGAAACTCGACTAGAAAAAATTGCTAAACAAGGGATTCCTTTTACCCGTCCTTTTAAAACAATAACATGACGTGAATTTCATTTCTTTTCCACAACATAATCGTTACTCTTGAACTTAAAAAGTTTAAAATATGAATAACTGAAAATTTCACAAATTTAAAATATGAATAACTGAAAATTTCACATGTTTATATATATATATATATAGGCAAATTACACCTTAGAGTCAAGTACTAGTGGTACTAGCGAGTATTTAAAGAGAGATCCGAAACCCCGATACACCAAAAAGTAGTTATGACCTTGAGGATGAGGGATTATGCTTTCATTTGGATGGTGGGAATAAATTTCCCCTCACCTTATTTAAGGAAGATTCAGACAATAAAGTTTTATAGATTGTACTACCGGGGCATTGCCAAAATCTTGGTTTTTGTATATATTTATCTGTGTTAGTAACTCAATCATATATAACTTTGACTTGTAGGAAACTCTTTTAATATCTCTTTTTCACTTTGTGTTAAGATCTCTTTTAATAATAACCAGATCCAAAATTTGAGTCTGATATCCCAACTAGGATATTGAGACCAGAAAAGAATCCAAGTGGATTACTGGTAAATGTCAAATTATACACCTATCAAATCCGAATTAAGTTCCAAGTTATTCAAATCCAAACTCCATTAATTGAATTCGGTAATTGAAAAGTTGATCAAACGTCTTTTAAGACAACTCATCTGCTTCGGTGGCCACTACGGCTCATTTCTTAGGGCGTGCCCGGCGCTCGGTCCTGAATACACCTTCGACCTTACCTGCCAGATATGGAAGGCCACTCTCCCTTTTCTGTTTTTGTTTTTGTTTCCAAGATTGGTCGATAGTTATTGGAAACCAAGATCGATCCGTCCTTCTTTCCCGCCTTTTTTCATTCATAAGCTTCGGTTCTCGTCTCGGAAGCTCTAGTCTCTCTCTGTAAGGTGCGCGCCCTCTTTTTCCTCCTCCTTCTGTTTCCTCTCTTCCTTGCGAGATTTTTTTTTTCCGAGAGTCTCGTCTTGTCTTTTTTGTGGGCGAGTCATCTCTCCCTCCCTCTGTTTCACTCTCTGTCTGGCGTTTTCCGGGATCGAAGCTTCGAAGAGGAAGGCGAAGCATTCAGGTTTCAGTCACCCGAAATCACCCTCCAGCAGCAGGAAGTCCGGCTCCAATCCGTCGGAATCGCGGGTCTCTAGCCGACTGGGCCTGGGGTTCGTCGACCGCCGCCGGATCCTTTTCCCGGTAGGGTCTCGATCATCTACTAATTCCCCACGGGTTTCGATCTTGAGCCTGAGCAGGGCTCCCCTACTGATCCACCTGCTCCTCCGCTTCCTCCCTTCTCCTTTCACTCGCCTGCACCTCCTCAGCTGGTGCTTTCGCCGGTGCGAAGCTAGTGCACCTGCGCGGCCGCTTCCTAAGCCTCGGTTCTCGTCTTTCAGGCCCTAATTTGTCTCTGTAAGGTGCGCGCCCTCTTTTTCCTCCTCCTTTGATATTTTTCTGTTTCCTCTGTTTTTTCCTTGAGAGATTTTTTTCTGAGAGCCCTGGCTTGAGTTTCCTTTTCGTTTTCTTTGTGAGTTCTCCCATGTTTTTCTTTTTGTATCCTATGTTGTGGGAATGATTTGGGCCTTTTTTTTTTTCGAATAGTTAGGATTCTCGGTTCCCTTCCGTTATTTTGCGGGATTTTTTTTGGGGAATGGAGGTCGCGGATTTCTCCTCTTCGGAGGCTGTTGCTCTCACAAATGCCTCTTCCTTGGTGGAAGCTGTCGCTGTAAAGGCGGTGCTCGTCGCCCAGAAGTCAGTTTACTTCTACCGGTAATTTCTTCACCTTATCCTTTGTCCTTCTGGTTTATTTATTTATTTTACTTTTATGTATGTTTATTTAGCTGCTGATTTTTTTTGCTAGGTTATGTAGGTTAAATTTTAGTATCTAGTTTTTTTCTTTGTGTTTCTGCAGGCGAAGGGAAAAAATTACTTGGTGCAGAAAAAGGAAGTATTCTTTCCAGCTTGTCATTTCAGTTTTTTTTCTGCTTGTTTTGATTTTAAGGTTTCTTTAAGATGCTTCAGTTATTGAGAGTTTGAGATGCTTTTTGTATAATGTGATCCAGTTTTCTGTTTTGGGCGAATTTTTTTTTTCTGTCTCTCTCTCTACTTTGTCATGTCTTTGAAGTTCTGTTCGTGTCTGTTTTTTCCTTCTCAAAGCAGCCAACCTTTAACAGTGATTGTTTCAGTTTTGGCCTAGATACAAGAGAACAAACTTTTTCTTCAGATGGACTATAACATTGAACCGGATTTGCTTTCTCGTTCAAACACACATATTTTTGTAATATTTTTCTGTTGTACCTTATACCTATTTGACACATACATTAGGGGTTATTTACTTCTTGAATACTGTTCAGCTTGCCTACCTTTTGCAAATGGAAATGTTATAAAATTATAGCTATTTTGTTTGTTCGGGTGCGTCAACTTGTTATATATGCCATGTCTTAAGCAAGTATGTACCATGCTTCACAGTGCAGGTTGTGCGACCAGAAAATATCCATATGCGGGTTGCTGAATCAATGCTTTTCTCTAGGGAGGCAATAAGGGTTCTAAGGATCCAACAGATATCAGGGATGTTTGGATGCTTTCATCAAGAGGACCCTTGTATTGACATTAATATGTTGGAGAAGAATTTCTCCCTCAATCTGAAGCGGATAAAACTTTGATATGCTTCAAGAATTTAAGGTACCCGCCATCCATCTTGGTTTTCCTTGACATGTTAGTATTGTTTGAATGCAACATGTTCTCCTTAATATATTGTGAATTTTATGTGTGAATTAGGCTTTATGATAGACATATGAAAAAATTTACAGTTTGCAATTAGTTGCTTTTCTTGCCTGTATTATTTTGCAACAAAATTTTTCTGATTTTAGATATCTTGCATGAGTTTCTCGAGCTTGATAAGACGTCATTCAAACATGTTGTTGACTCCATTCGCATGATAGCAGCTGGCCATCGTTGGCATGTGGGGGATGTTAACAACATAATTATGTACACACACACACACACACACACACGGAGCTCATGTCAACTGTTTATTTTACATCTTTGTTCAGTGTTGCTAGAAAGATTGTTTTGTCAAAGATTAAGACATGCAATTGGTAGAAAGTTAACTTTGATATCCCTATCAGAACAGTTTGTATTGAAGATTTCACATTTGATATATGTCTGTATGGGGAAATGAAGATTTTACATTTGATATATGTCTGTATGGGGAAATTGGTATCTTTATCTTTGGACAAAGATATATGTTCATTAATGGAAGCCGATCTTGGTATTTGGATTCTCTGCTTCGATTTAGACGGAGAATTCAGAGAAAACCGTCAACTCATAATCGACGTTGAACTTTGAGACGTGAAAATTTTTCACCCGGTAGGAGGGAATCTGTGGTTGGTAGCGATAGGAAATGTAGGCCATGCTACCCACCACAGCAACGAGGAGCAAGAAAAAGAAACAGCAGCAGCAGCAGTAGCACGTACAACAGCAACTAGTACCCTTCTTGTGAGGATACCTTCGCACGTTGCGTCTATGAGGCGGTGGCCTCATGGATGATGGGTCGAAGCTGTTCTCGGAGAGGAGGACGTACCTTGGAGCATGGTTTGGCATCGCGGAGGAAGCTTTAACGTCCATGGCATATGGCTTGTGATTACTCTGGTATCCATGGTAATCCCCTATGGAAGAAGCTTATGAAGACTAGGTTGCGTAGTTTGCTCTCTTTTCTTCTTTGTGCCTTGCGGGGGGGCCCTCTCTGGAAGAGGATGAAGATGGTGACGGGAAGGCCACCCCAACTCCAATGGCCCTTCCTCTTCCTTTGGGCGTAGTAAGAAAGAGTTAGTTTTTCTGTTAGACCTCTGTTCAAACCCTTGTTTTCAATGCCCAATTCCAACATCTAAACCGGTTCAGATGAGACCTCTGATCTAGAGCCGGGATGAGAAAGTCGAATCGTACATCCAAATACCACATTCATTCAACACTTTGGATGTAAAATTGAAACCCAACATCGAAAACCGAACAGATTAGACCTCTGTTCAAACCCTTGTTTTCAATGCCCAATTCCAACATCTAAACCGGATCAGATTAGACCTCTGATCTAGAGCCGGGATGAGAAAGTCGAATCGTACATCCAAATACCACATTCAATCAACTCTTTGGATGTAAAATTGAAACCCAACATCGAAAACCGAACAGATTAGACCTCTGTTCAAACCCTTGTTTTCAATGCCCAATTCCAACATCTAAACCGGTTCAGATGAGACCTCTGATCTAGAGCCGGGATGAGAAAGTCGAACCGTACATCCAAATACCATATTCAATCAACACTTTGGATGTAAAATTGAAACACAACAACGAAAACCGAACAGATTAGACCTCTGTTCAAACCCTTGTTTTCAATGCCCAATTCCAACATCTAAACCGGATCAGATGAGACCTCTGATCTAGAGCCGGGATGAGAAAGTCGAATCGTACATCCAAATACCACATTCAATCAACTCTTTGGATGTAAAATTGAAACCCAACATCGAAAACCGAACAGATTAAACCTCTGTTCAAACGCTTGTTTTCAATGCCCAATTCCAACATCTAAACCGGTTCAGATGAGACCTCTGTTCTAGAGCCGGGATGAGAAAGTCGAATCGTACATCCAAATACCACATTCATTCAACACTTTGGATGTAAAATTGAAACCCAACATCGAAAACCGAACAGATTAGACCTCTGTTCAAACCCTTGTTTTCAATGCCCAATTCCAACATCTAAACCGGATCAGATTAGACCTCTGATCTAGAGCCGGGATGAGAAAGTCGAATCGTACATCCAAATACCACATTCAATCAACTCTTTGGATGTAAAATTGAAACCCAACATCGAAAACCGAACAGATTAGACCTCTGTTCAAATCCTTGTTTTCAATGCCCAATTCCAACATCTAAACCGGTTCAGATGAGACCTCTGATCTAGAGCCGGGATGAGAAAGTCGAACCGTACATCCAAATACCACATTCAATCAACACTTTGGATGTAAAATTGAAACCCAACATCGAAAACCGAACAGATTAGACCTCTGTTCAAACCCTTGTTTTCAATGCTCAATTCCAACATCTAAACCGGTTCAGATGAGACCTCTGATCTAGAGCCGGGATGAGAAAGTCGAACCGTACATCCAAATACCACATTCAATCAACACTTTGGATGTAAAATTGAAACCCAACAACGAAAACCGAACAGATTAGACCTCTGTTCAAACCCTTGTTTTCAATGCCCAATTCCAACATCTAAACCGGATCAGATGAGACCTCTGATCTAGAGCCGGGATGAGAAAGTCGAATCGTACATCCAAATACCACATTCAATCAACTCTTTGGATGTAAAATTGAAACCCAACATCGAAAACCGAACAGATTAGACCTCTGTTCAAACCCTTGTTTTCAATGCCCAATTCCAACATCTAAACCGGTTCAGATGAGACCTCTGTTCTAGAGCCGGGATGAGAAAGTCGAATCGTACATCCAAATACCACATTCATTCAACACTTTGGATGTAAAATTGAAACCCAACATCGAAAACCGAACAGATTAGACCTCTGTTCAAACCCTTGTTTTCAATGCCCAATTCCAACATCTAAACCGGATCAGATTAGACCTCTGATCTAGAGCCGGGATGAGAAAGTCGAATCGTACATCCAAATACCACATTCAATCAACTCTTTGGATGTAAAATTGAAACCCAACATCGAAAACCGAACAGATTAGACCTCTGTTCAAATCCTTGTTTTCAATGCCCAATTCCAACATCTAAACCGGTTCAGATGAGACCTCTGATCTAGAGCCGGGATGAGAAAGTCGAACCGTACATCCAAATACCACATTCAATCAACACTTTGGATGTAAAATTGAAACCCAACATCGAAAACCGAACAGATTAGACCTCTGTTCAAACCCTTGTTTTCAATGCCCAATTCCAACATCTAAACCGGATCAGATGAGACCTCTGATCTAGAGCCGGGATGAGAAAGTCGAATCGTACATCCAAATACCACATTCAATCAACACTTTGGATGTAAAATTGAAACCCAACATCGAAAACCGAACAGATTAGACCTCTGTTCAAACCCTTGTTTTCAATGCCCAATTCCAACATCTAAACCAGATCAGATTAGACCTCTGATCTAGAGCTGGGATGAGAAAGTCGAATCGTACATCCAAATACCACATTCAATCAACTCTTTGGATGTAAAATTGAAACCCAACATCGAAAACCGAACAGATTAGACCTCTGTTCAAACCCTTGTTTTCAATGCCCAATTCCAACATCTAAACTGGTTCAGATGAGACCTCTGATCTAGAGCCAGGATGAGAAAGTCGAACCGTACATCCAAATACCACATTCAATCCACACTTTGGATGTAAAATTGAAACCAACATCGAAAACCGAACAGATTAGACCTCTGTTCAAACCCTTGTTTTCAATGCCCAATTTCAACATCTAAACCGGATCAGATGAGACCTCTGATCTAGAGCCGGGATGGGAAAGTCGAATCGTACATCCAAATACCACATTCAATCAACACTTTGGATGTAAAATTGAAACCCAACATCGAAAACCGAACAGATTAGACCTCTGTTCCAACCCTTGTTTTCAATGCCCAATTCCAACATCTAAACCGGATCAGATGAGACCTCTGATCTAGAGCCGGGATGAGAAAGTCGAACCGTACATCCAAATACCACATTCAATCCACACTTTGGATGTAAAATTGAAACCAACATCGAAAACCGAACAGATTAGACCTCTGTTCAAACCCTTGTTTTCAATGCCCAATTCCTACATCTAAACCGGATCAGATGAGACCTCTGATCTAAAGCCGGGATGAGAAAGTCGAATCGTACATCCAAATACCACATTCAATCAACACTTTGGATGTAAAATTGAAACCCAACATCGAAAACCGAACAGATTAGACCTCTGTTCAAACCCTTGTTTTCAATGCCCAATTCCAACATATAAACCGGATCAGATGAGACCTCTGATCTAGAGCCGGGATGAGAAAGTCAAATCGTACATCCAAATACCACATTCAATCAACACTTTGGATGTAAAATTGAAACCCAACATCGAAAACCGAACAGATTAGACCTCTGTTCAAACCCTTGTTTTCAATGCCCAATTCCAACATCTAAACCGGATCAGATGAGACCTCTGATCTAGAGCCGGGATGAGAAAGTCGAATCGTACATCCAAATACCACATTCAATCAACACTTTGGATGTAAAATTGAAACCCAACATCGAAAACCGAACAGATTAGACCTCTGTTCAAACCCTTGTTTTCAATGCCCAATTCCAACATCTAAACCGGATCAGATTAGACCTCTGATCTAGAGCCGGGATGAGAAAGTCGAATCGTACATCCAAATACCACATTCAATCAACTCTTTGGATGTAAAATTGAAACCCAACATCGAAAACCGAACAGATTAGACCTCTGTTCAAACCCTTGTTTTCAATGCCCAATTCCAACATCTAAACCGGTTCAGATGAGACCTCTGATCTAGAGCCGGGATGAGAAAGTCGAACCGTACATCCAAATACCACATTCAATCAACACTTTGGATGTAAAATTGAAACCCAACAACGAAAACCGAACAGATTAGACCTCTGTTCAAACCCTTGTTTTCAATGCCCAATTCCAACATCTAAACCGGATCAGATGAGACCTCTGATCTAGAGCCGGGATGAGAAAGTCGAACCGTACATCCAAATACCACATTCAATACACACTTTGGATGTAAAATTGAAACCAACATCGAAAACCGAACAGATTAGACCTTTGTTCAAACCCTTGTTTTCAATGCCCAATTCCTACATCTAAACCGGATCAGATGAGACCTCTGATCTAAAGCCGGGATGAGAAAGTCGAATCGTACATCCAAATACCACATTCAATCAACACTTTGGATGGAAAATTGAAACCAACATCGAAAACCGAACAGATTAGACCTCTGTTCAAACCCTTGTTTTCAATGCCCAATTCCAACATCTAAACCGGATCAGATGAGACCTCTGATCTAGAGCTGTAATGCGAGAGTCAAATCGTACATCCAAATACCACATTCAATCAACACTTTGGAGTAAAATTGAAACCCAACATCGAAAACCGAACAGATTAGACCTCTGTTCAAATCCTTGTTTTCAATGCCCAATTCCAACATCTAAACTGGATCAGATGAGACCTCTGATCTAGAGCCGGGATGAGAAAGTCAAATCGTACATCCAAATACCACATTCAATCAACACTTTGGATGTAAAATTGAAACCCAACATCGAAAACCGAACAGATTAGACCTCTGTTCAAACCCATGTTTTCAATGCCCAATTCCAACATCTAAACAGGATCAGATGAGACCTCTGATCTAGAGTCGGGATGAGAAAGTCAAATCGTACATCCAAATACGACATTCAATCAACACTTTGGATGTAAAATTGAAAACCAACATCGAAAATCGAACAGATTAGACCTCTGTTCAAACCCTTGTTTTCAATGCCCAATTCCAACATCTAAACCGGATCAGATGAGACCTCTGATCTAGAGTCGGGATGAGAAAGTCAAATCGTACATCCAAATACCACATTCAATCAACACTTTGGATGTAAAATTGAAACCCAACATCGAAAACTGAACAGATTAGACCTCTGTTCAAACCCTTGTTTTCAATGCCCAATTCCAACATCTAAACCGGATCAGATGAGACCTCTGATCTAGAGCCGGGATGAGAAAGTCGAACCGTACATCCAAATACCACATTCAATCACACTTTGGATGTAAAATTGAAACCAACATCGAAAACCGAACAGATTAGACCTCTGTTCAAACCCTTGTTTTCAATGCCCAATTCCTACATCTAAACCGGATCAGATGAGACCTCTGATCTAAAGCCGGGATGAGAAAGTCGAATCGTACATCCAAATACCACATTCAATCAACACTTTGGATGTAAAATTGAAACCCAACATCGAAAACCGAACAGATTAGACCTCTGTTCAAACCCTTGTTTTCAATGCCCAATTCCTACATCTAAACCGGATCAGATGAGACCTCTGATCTAAAGCCGGGATGAGAAAGTCGAACCGTGCATCCAAATACCACATTCAATCCACACTTTGGATGTAAAATTGAAACCAACATCGAAAACCGAACAGATTAGACCTTTGTTCAAACCCTTGTTTTCAATGCCCAATTCCTACATCTAAACCGGATCAGATGAGACCTCTCATCTAAGCCGGGATGAGAAAGTCAAATCGTACATCCAAATACCACATTCAATCAACTCTTTGGATGTAAAATTGAAACCCAACATCGAAAACCGAACAGATTAGACCTCTGTTCAAACCCTTGTTTTCAATGCCCAATTCCAACATCTAAACCAGATCAGATGAGACCTCTGATCTAGAGTCGGGATGAGAAAGTCAAATCGTACATCCAAATACCACATTCAATCAACACTTTGGATGTAAAATTGAAACCCAACATCGAAAACCGAACAGATTAGACCTCTGTTCAAACCCTTGTTTTCAATGCCCAATTCCAACATCTAAACCGGATCAGATGAGACCTCTGATCTAGAGCCGGGATGAGAAAGTCGAACCGTACATCCAAATACCACATTCAATACACACTTTGGATGTAAAATTGAAACCAACATCGAAAACCGAACAGATTAGACCTCTGTTCAAACCCTTGTTTTCAATGCCCAATTCCAACATCTAAACCGGATCAGATGAGACCTCTGATCTAGTGCCGGGATGAGAAAGTCGAACCGTACATCCAAATACCACATTCAATCAACACTTTGGATGTAAAATTGAAACCCGACATCGAAAACCGAACAGATTAGACCTCTGTTCAAACCCTTGTTTTCAATGCCCAATTCCAACATCGAAACCGGATCAGATGAGACCTCTGATCTAGAGCCGTGATGAGAAAGTCCAATCGTACATCCAAATACCACATTCAATCAACACTTTGGATGTAAAATTGAAACCCAACATCGAAAACCGAACAGATTAGACCTCTGTTCAAACCCTTGTTTTCAATGCCCAATTCCAACATCTAAACCGGATCAGATGAGACCTCTGATCTAGAGCCGGGATGAAAAAGTCGAATCGTACATCCAAATACCACATTCAATCAACACTTTGGATGTAAAATTGAAACTCAACATCGAAAACCGAACAGATTAGACCTCTGTTCAAACCCTTGTTTTCAATGCCCAATTCCAACATCTAAACCGGATCAGATTAGACCTCTGATCTAGAGCCGGGATGAGAAAGTCGAATCGTACATCCAAATACCACATTCAATCAACACTTTGGATGTAAAATTGAAACTCAACATCGAAAACCGAACAGATTAGACCTCTGTTCAAACCCTTGTTTTCAATGCCCAATTCCAACATCTAAACCGGATCAGATAGACCTCTGATCTAGAGTCGGGATGAGAAAGTCGAATCGTACATCCAAATACCACATTCAATCAACACTTTGGATGTAAAATTGAAACCCAACATCGAAACCGAACAGATTAGACCTCTGTTCAAACCCTTGTTTTCAATGCCCAATTCCAACATCTAAATCGGATCAGATGAGACCTCTGATCTGAGCCGGGATGAGAAAGTCGAACCGTACATCCAAATACCACATTCAATCCACACTTTGGATGTAAAATTGAAACCAACATCGAAAACCGAACAGATTAGACCTCTGTTCAAACCCTTGTTTTCAATGCCCAATTCCTACATCTAAACCGGATCAGATGAGACCTCTGATCTAAAGCCGGGATGAGAAAGTCGAACCGTGCATCCAAATACCACATTCAATCACACTTTGGATGTAAAATTGAAACCAACATCGAAAACCGAACAGATTAGACCTTTGTTCAAACCCTTGTTTTCAATGCCCAATTCCTACATCTAAACCGGATCAGATGAGACCTCTCATCTAAAGCCGGGATGAGAAAGTCAAATCGTACATCCAAATACCACATTCAATCAACTCTTTGGATGTAAAATTGAAACCCAACATCGAAAACCGAACAGATTAGACCTCTGTTCAAACCCTTGTTTTCAATGCCCAATTCCAACATCTAAACCGGATCAGATTAGACCTCTGATCTAGAGCCGGGATGAGAAAGTCGAATCGTACATCCAAATACCACATTCAATCAACTCTTTGGATGTAAAATTGAAACCCAACATCGAAAACCGAACAGATTAGACCTCTGTTCAAATCCTTGTTTTCAATGCCCAATTCCAACATCTAAACCGGTTCAGATGAGACCTCTGATCTAGAGCCGGGATGAGAAAGTCGAACCGTACATCCAAATACCACATTCAATCAACACTTTGGATGTAAAATTGAAACCCAACATCGAAAACCGAACAGATTAGACCTCTGTTCAAACCCTTGTTTTCAATGCCCAATTCCAACATCTAAACCGGATCAGATGAGACCTCTGATCTAGAGCCGGGATGAGAAAGTCGAACCGTACATCCAAATACCACATTCAATCAACACTTTGGATGTAAAATTGAAACCCAACATCGAAAACCGAACAGATTAGACCTCTGTTCAAACCCGTGTTTTCAATGCCCAATTCCAACATCGAAACCGGATCAGATGAGACCTCTGATCTAGAGCCGTGATGAGAAAGTCAATCGTACATCCAAATACCACATTCAATCAACACTTTGGATGTAAAATTGAAACCCAACATCGAAAACCGAACAGATTAGACCTCTGTTCAAACCCTTGTTTTCAATGCCCAATTCCAACATCTAAACCGGATCAGATGAGACCTCTGATCTAGAGCCGGGATGAGAAAGTCGAATCGTACATCCAAATACCACATTCAATCAACACTTTGGATGGAAAATTGAAACCAACATCGAAAACCGAACAGATTAGACCTCTGTTCAAACCCTTGTTTTCAATGCCCAATTCCAACATTTAAACCGGATCAGATGAGACCTCTGATCTAGAGCTGAATGCGAGAGTCAATCGTACATCCAAATACCACATTCAATCAACACTTTGGATGGAAAATTGAAACCAACATCGAAAACCGAACAGATTAGACCTCTGTTCAAACCCTTGTTTTCAATGCCCAATTCCAACATCTAAACCGGATCAGATGAGACCTCTGATCTAGAGCTGTATACGAGAGTCAAATCGTACATCCAAATACCACATTCAATCAACACTTTGGATGTAAAATTGACACTCAACATCGAAAACCGAACAGATTAGACCTCTGTTCAAACCCTTGTTTTCAATTCCCAATTCCAACATCTAAACCGGATCAGATGAGACCTCTGATCTAGAGCTGTAATACGATAGTCAAATCGTACATCCAAATACCACATTCAATCAACTCTTTGGATGTAAAATTGAAACCCAACATCGAAAACCGAACAGATTAGACCTCTGTTCAAACCCTTGTTTTCAATGCCCAATTCCAACATCTAAACCGGATCAGATGAGACCTCTGATCTAGAGCCGGGATGAGAAAGTCAAATCGTACATCCAAATACCACATTCAATCAACACTTTGGATGTAAAATTGAAACCCAACATCGAAAACCGAACAGATTAGACCTCTGTTCAAACCCTTGTTTTCAATGCCCAATTCCAACATCTAAACCGGATCAGATTAGACCTCTGATCTAGAGCCGGGATGAGAAAGTCGAATCGTACATCCAAATACCACATTCAATCAACTCTTTGGATGTAAAATTGAAACCCAACATCGAAAACCGAACAGATTAGACCTTTGTTCAAACCCTTGTTTTCAATGCCCAATTCCAACATCTAAACCGGATCAGATGAGACCTCTGATCTAGAGCCGGGATGAGAAAGTCCAATCGTACATCCAAATACCACATTCAATCAACACTTTGGATGTAAAATTGAAACCCAACATCGAAAACCGAACAGATTAGACCTCTGTTCAAACCCTTGTTTTCAATGCCCAATTCCAACATCTAAACCGGATCAGATGAGACCTCTGATCTAGAGCCGGGATGAGAAAGTCGAATCGTACATCCAAATACCACATTCAATCAACACTTTGGATGGAAAATTGAAACCAACATCGAAAACCGAACAGATTAGACCTCTGTTCAAACCCTTGTTTTCAATGCCCAATTCCAACATCTAAACCGGTTCAGATGAGACCTCTGATCTAAAGCCGAGAAGAGAAAGTCGAATCGTACATCCAAATACCACATTCAATCAACACTTTGGATGTAAAATTGAAACTCAACATCGAAAACCGAACAGATTAGACCTCTGTTCAAACCCTTGTTTTCAATGCCCGATTCCAACATCTAAACCGGATCAGATGAGACCTCTGATCTAGAGCCGTGATGAGAAAGTCAATCGTACATCCAAATACCACATTCAATCAACACTTTGGATGTAAAATTGAAACCCAACATCGAAAACCGAACAGATTAGACCTCTGTTCAAACCCTTGTTTTCAATGCCCAATTCCAACATCTAAACCGGATCAGATGAGACCTCTGATCTAGAGCCGGGATGAGAAAGTCGAATCGTACATCCAAATACCACATTCAATCAACACTTTGGATGGAAAATTGAAACCAACATCGAAAACCGAACAGATTAGACCTCTGTTCAAACCCTGTTTTCAATGCCCAATTCCAACATCTAAACCGGTTCAGATGAGACCTCTGATCTAGAGCTGTAATGCGAGAGTCAAATCGTACATCCAAATACCACATTCAATCAACACTTTGGATGTAAAATTGAAACTCAACATCGAAAACCGAACAGATTAGACCTCTATTCAAATCCTTGTTTTCAATGCCCAATTCCAACATCTAAACCGGATCAGTTGAGACCTCTGATCTAGAGCCGGGATGAGAAAGTCAAATCGTACATCCAAATACCACATTCAATCAACACTTTGGATGTAAAATTGAAACCCAACATCGAAAACCGAATAGATTAGACCTCTGTTCAAACCCTGTTTTCAATGCCCAATTCCAACATCTAAACAGGATCAGATGAGACCTCTGATCTAGGTCGGGATGAGAAAGTCAAATCGTACATCCAAATACCACATTCAATCAACACTTTGGATGGAAAATTGAAACCAACATCGAAAACCGAACAGATTAGACCTCTGTTCAAACCCTTGTTTTCAATGCCCAATTCCAACATCTAAACCGGATCAGATGAGACCTCTGATCTAGAGCTGTAATACGAGAGTCAAATCGTACATCCAAATACCACATTCAATCAACACTTTGGATGTAAAATTGACACTCAACATCGAAAACCGAACAGATTAGACCTCTGTTCAAACCCTTGTTTTCAATGCCCAATTCAACATCTAAACCGGATCAGATGAGACCTCTGATCTAGAGCTGTAATACGATAGTCAAATCGTACATCCAAATACCACATTCAATCAACTCTTTGGATGTAAAATTGAAACCCAACATCGAAAACCGAACAGATTAGACCTCTGTTCAAACCCTTGTTTTCAATGCCCAATTCCAACATCTAAACTGGATCAGATGAGACCTCTGATCTAGAGCCGGGATGAGAAAGTCAAATCGTACATCCAAATACCACATTCAATCAACACTTTGGATGTAAAATTGAAACCCAACATCGAAAACCGAACAGATTAGACCTCTGTTCAAACCCTTGTTTTCAATGCCCAATTCCAACATCTAAACCGGATCAGATTAGACCTCTGATCTAGAGCCGGGATGAGAAAGTCGAATCGTACATCCAAATACCACATTCAATCAACTCTTTGGATGTAAAATTGAAACCCAACATCGAAAACCGAACAGATTAGACCTCTGTTCAAACCCTTGTTTTCAATGCCCAATCCAACATCTAAACCGGATCAGATGAGACCTCTGATCTAGAGCCGTGATGAGAAAGTCCAATCGTACATCCAAATACCACATTCAATCAACACTTTGGATGTAAAATTGAAACCCAACATCGAAAACCGAACAGATTAGACCTCTGTTCAAACCCTTGTTTTCAATGCCCAATTCCAACATCTAAACCGGATCAGATGAGACCTCTGATCTAGAGCCGGGATGAGAAAGTCGAATCGTACATCCAAATACCACATTCAATCAACACTTTGGATGGAAAATTGAAACCAACATCGAAAACCGAACAGATTAGACCTCTGTTCAAACCCTTGTTTTCAATGCCCAATTCCAACATCTAAACCGGTTCAGATGAGACCTCTGATCTAGAGCTGTAATGCGAGAGTCAAATCGTACATCCAAATACCACATTCAATCAACACTTTGGATGTAAAATTGAAACTCAACATCGAAAACCGAACAGATTAGACCTCTGTTCAAACCCTTGTTTTCAATGCCCGATTCCAACATCTAAACCGGATCAGATGAGACCTCTAATCTAGAGCCGGGATGCGAAAGTCGAATCGTACATCCAAATACCACATTCAATCAATACTTTGGATGTAAAATTCAAACCCAACATCGAAAACCGAAAAGATTAGACCTCTGTTCAAACCCTTGTTTTCAATGCCCAATTCCAACATCTAAACCGGAACAGATGAGACCTCTGATCTAGAGCCGGGATGAGAAAGTCGAACCGTACATCCAAATACCACATTCAATCCACACTTTGGATGTAAAATTGAAACCAACATCGAAAACCGAACAGATTAGACCTCTGTTCAAACCCTTGTTTTCAAAGCCCAATTCCTACATCTAAACCGGATCAGATGAGACCTCTGATCTAAAGCCGAGAAGAGAAAGTCGAATCGTACATCCAAATACCACATTCAATCAACACTTTGGATGTAAAATTGAAACCCAACATCGAAAACCGAACAGATTAGACCTCTGTTCAAACCCTTGTTTTCAATGCCCAATTCCAACATCTAAACCGGATCAGATTAGACCTCTGATCTAGAGCCGGAATGAGAAAGTCGAATCGTACATCCAAATACCACATTCAATCAACTCTTTGGATGTAAAATTGAAACCCAACATCGAAAACCGAACAGATTAGACCTCTGTTCAAACCCTTGTTTTCAATGCCCAATTCCAACATCTAAACCGGATCAGATTAGACCTCTGATCTAGAGCCGGGATGAGAAAGTCGAATCGTACATCCAAATACCACATTCAATCAACTCTTTGGATGTAAAATTGAAACCCAACATCGAAAACCGAACAGATTAGACCTCTGTTCAAATCCTTGTTTTCAATGCCCAATTCCAACATCTAAACCGGTTCAGATGAGACCTCTGATCTGGAGCCGGGATGAGAAAGTCGAACCGTACATCCAAATACCACATTCAATCAACACTTTGGTTGTAAAATTGAAACCAACATCGAAAACCGAACAGATTAGACCTCTGTTCAAACCCTTGTTTTCAATGCCCAATTCCTACATCTAAACCGGATCAGATGAGACCTCTGATCTAAAGCCGGGAAGAGAAAGTCGAATCGTACATCCAAATACAACATTCAATCAACACTTTGGATGTAAAATTGAAACCCAACATCGAAAACCGAACAGATTAGACCTCTGTTCAAACCCTTGTTTTCAATGCCCAATTCCAACATCTAAACCGGATCAGATTAGACCTCTGATCTAGAGCCGGGATGAGAAAGTCGAATCGTACATCCAAATACCACATTCAATCAACTCTTTGGATGTAAAATTGAAACCCAACATCGAAAACCGAACAGATTAGACCTCTGTTCAAACCCTTGTTTTCAATGCCCAATTCCAACATCTAAACCGGATCAGATGAGACCTCTGATCTAGAGCCGGGATGAGAAAGTCAAATCGTACATCCAAATACCACATTCAATCAACACTTTGGATGTAAAATTGAAACCCAACATCGAAAACCGAACAGATTAGACCTATGTTCAAACCCTTGTTTTCAATGCTCAATTCCAACATCTAAACCGGATCAGATGAGACCTCTGATCTAGAGCTGTAATGCGAGAGTCAAATCGTACATCCAAATACCACATTCAATCAACTCTTTGGATGTAAAATTGAAACCCAACATCGAAAACCGAACAGATTAGACCTTTGTTCAAACCCTTGTTTTCAATGCCCAATTCCAACATCTAAACCGGATCAGATGAGACCTCTGATCTAGAGCCGGGATGAGAAAGTCGAATCGTACATCCAAATACCACATTCAATCAACACTTTGGATGTAAAATTGAAACTCAACATCGAAAACCGAACAGATTAGACCTCTGTTCAAACCCTTGTTTTCAATGCCCAATTGCAACATCTAAACCGGATCAGATCAGACCTCTGATCTAGAGCCGGGATGAGAAAGTCGAATCGTACATCCAAATACCACATTCAATCAATACTTTGGATGTAAAATTCAAACCCAACATCGAAAACCGAACAGATTAGACCTCTGTTCAAACCCTTGTTTTCAAAGCCCAATTCCTACATCTAAACCGGATCAGATGAGACCTCTGATCTAAAGCCGAGAAGAGAAAGTCGAATCGTACATCCAAATACCACATTCAATCAACACTTTGGATGTAAAATTGAAACCCAACATCGAAAACCGAACAGATTAGACCTCTGTTCAAACCCTTGTTTTCAATGCCCAATTCCAACATCTAAACCGGATCAGATTAGACCTCTGATCTAGAGCCGGAATGAGAAAGTCGAATCGTACATCCAAATACCACATTCAATCAACTCTTTGGATGTAAAATTGAAACCCAACATCGAAAACCGAACAGATTAGACCTCTGTTCAAACCCTTGTTTTCAATGCCCAATTCCAACATCTAAACCGGATCAGATGAGACCTCTGATCTAGAGCCGGGATGAGAAAGTCGAATCGTACATCCAAATACCACATTCAATCAACACTTTGGATGTAAAATTGAAACCCAACATCGAAAACCGAACAGATTAGACCTCTGTTCAAACCCTTGTTTTCAATGCCCAATTCCAACATCTAAACCGGATCAGATTAGACCTCTGATCTGGAGCCGGGATGAGAAAGTCGAATCGTACATCCAAATACCACATTCAATCAACTCTTTGGATGTAAAATTGAAACCCAACATCGAAAACCGAACAGATTAGACCTCTGTTCAAACCCTTGTTTTCAATGCCCAATTCCAACATCTAAACCGGATCAGATGAGACCTCTGATCTAGAGTCGGGATGAGAAAGTCGAATCGTACATCCAAATACCACATTCAATCAACACTTTGGATGTAAAATTGAAACCCAACATCGAAAACCGAACAGATTAGACCTCTGTTCAAACCCTTGTTTTCAATGCCCAATTCCAACATCTAAACCGGATCAGATGAGACCTCTGATCTAGAGCCGGGATGAGAAAGTCGAACCGTACATCCAAATACCACATTCAATCCACACTTTGGATGTAAAATTGAAACCAACATCCAAAACCGAACAGATTAGACCTCTGTTCAAACCCTTGTTTTCAAAGCCCAATTCCTACATCTAAACCGGATCAGATGAGACCTCTGATCTAAAGCCGAGAAGAGAAAGTCGAATCGTACATCCAAATACCACATTCAATCAACACTTTGGATGTAAAATTGAAACCCAACATCGAAAACCGAACAGATTAGACCTCTGTTCAAACCCTTGTTTTCAATGCTCAATTCCAACATCTAAACCGGATCAGATCAGACCTCTGATCTAGAGCCGGAATGAGAAAGTCGAATCGTACATCCAAATACCACATTCAATCAACTCTTTGGATGTAAAATTGAAACCCAACATCGAAAACCGAACAGATTAGACCTCTGTTCAAACCCTTGTTTTCAATGCCCAATTCCAACATCTAAACCGGATCAGATGAGACCTCTGATCTAGAGCCGGGATGAGAAAGTCGAATCGTACATCCAAATACCACATTCAATCAACACTTTGGATGTAAAATTGAAACCCAACATCGAAAACCGAACAGATTAGACCTCTGTTCAAACCCTTGTTTTCAATGCCCAATTCCAACATCTAAACCGGATCAGATTAGACCTCTGATCTGGAGCCGGGATGAGAAAGTCGAATCGTACATCCAAATACCACATTCAATCAACTCTTTGGATGTAAAATTGAAACCCAACATCGAAAACCGAACATATTAGACCTCTGTTCAAACCCTTGTTTTCAATGCCCAATTCCAACATCTAAACCGGATCAGATGAGACCTCTGATCTAGAGCCGGGATGAGAAAGTCGAACCGTACATCCAAATACCACATTCAATACACACTTTGGATGTAAAATTGAAACCAACATCGAAAACCGAACAGATTAGACCTTTGTTCAAACCCTTGTTTTCAATGCCCAATTCCAACATCTAAACCGGATCAGATTAGACCTCTGATCTGGAGCCGGGATGAGAAAGTCGAATCGTACATCCAAATACCACATTCAATACACACTTTGGATGTAAAATTGAAACCAACATCGAAAACCGAACAGATTAGACCTTTGTTCAAACCCTTGTTTTCAATGCCCAATTCCAACATCTAAACCGGATCAGATGAGACCTCTGATCTAGAGCCGGGATGAGAAAGTCAAATCGTACATCCAAATACTACATTCAATCAACACTTTGGACATAAAATTGAAACCCAACATCGAAAACCGAACAGATTAGACCTCTGTTCAAACCCTTGTTTTCAATGCCCAATTCCAACATCTAAACCGGATCAGATGAGACCTCTGATCTAGTGCCGGGATGAGAAAGTCAAATCGTACATCCAAATACCACATTCAATCAACACTTTGGATGTAAAATTGAAACCCAACATCGAAAACCGAACAGATTAGACCTCTGTTCAAACCCTTGTTTTCAATGCCCAATTCCAACATCTAAACCGGATCAGATGAGACCTCTGATCTAGAGCTGTAATGCGAGAGTCAAATCGTACATCCAAATACCACATTCAATCAACACTTTGGACGTAAAATTGAAACCCAACATCGAAAACCGAACAGATTAGACCTCTGTTCAAACCCTTGTTTTCAATGCCCAATTCCTACATCTAAACCGGATCAGATGAGACCTCTGATCTAAAGCCGGGATGAGAAAGTCGAATCGTACATCCAAATACCACATTCAATCAACACTTTGGATGTAAAATTGAAACCCAACATCGAAAACCGAACAGATTAGACCTCTGTTCAAACCCTTGTTTTCAATGCCCAATTCCAACATCTAAACCGGATCAGATGAGACCTCTGATCTAGAGCCGGGATGAGAAAGTCAAATCGTACATCCAAATACCACATTCAATCAACACTTTGGACGTAAAATTGAAACCCACCATCGAAAACCGAACAGATTAGACCTCTGTTCAAACCCTTGTTTTCAATGCCTAAATCCAACATCTAAACCGGATCAGATGAGACCTCTCATCTTGAGTCGTAATGGGAAAGTCAAATCTTACATCCAAATGCCACCTTCAATCCTCACTTTGGATGTAAAACTGAAATCCAACATGAAAAACCCATCAGATTAGACCTATGATCAATCCCCTATTTTCAACGCCCGATTCCAGCATATGGACCTCTGATCAAACTCATGTTTCCAATGCCCAAGTTCAACTTCTAAACCGAATGAATTGAGACCTCTGTTCAAACCCTTGTTTTCAATGCCCAATTCCAACATCTAAACCGGATCAGATGAGACCTCTGATCTAGAGTCGGGATGAGAAAGTCAAATCGTACATCCAAATACCACATTCAATCAACACTTTAGATGTAAAATTGAAACCCAACATCGAAAACCGAACATATTAGACCTCTGTTCAAACCCTCGTTTTCAATGCCCAATTCCAACATCTAAACCGGATCAGATGAGACCTCTGATCTTGAGCCGTAATGCGAAAGTCAAATCTTACATAAAAATACCACATTCAATCCACACTTTGGATGTAAAACTGAAATCCAACATTGAAAACCCATCAGATTAGACCTATGATCAATCCCTATTTTCAACACCCGATTCCAACATCTGGACCTCTGATCAAACTCATGTTTCCAATGTCCAAGTTCAACTTCTAAACCGGATGAATTTAGACCTCTGATCTAAAGCTGTGATGCGAAAGTCAAATCCTACGTCCAAATACCACATTTGATCCACACATTCGATGTAAAATTGAAATCCAACATCGGAAAACGATCACATTAGACCTCTGTTCAAGCCCTTGTTTTCAATGCCCAATTCCAACATCTAAACTGGATCTGATGAGTCCTCTGATCTAGAGCCGTGTTGCGAAAGTCAAATTCTGCGTCAAAATGCCACATTCAATCCACACTTTGGATGTTAAATTGAAATCCAACATCTAAAACCGAACAGATTAGACCTCTGTTCAGACCCTTGTTTTCAATGCCCAATTCCAACATCTAAACCGGATCAGATGAGACCTCTGATCTAGAGCTGTAATGCGAAAGGCAAATCCTACGTCCAAATACCACATTCAATTCACACTTTGGATGTAAAACTGAAATCCAACATCGAAAACCCATCAGAATAGACCTCTGAACATCTAAACCGGATCAGATGAGACCTCTGATCAAACTCATGTTTCTAATATCTAAGGCCAACTTCTAAACCGAATCAAATGAGACCTCTGATCTAAAGCTGTGATGCAAAAGTCAAATCCTACGTCCAAATACCACATTTGATCCACACATTTGGATGTAAAATTGAAATCCAACATCAGAAACCGATCAGATTAGACCTTTGTTGAAGCCCCTGTTTTTAATGCGCAATTCCAACATCTAAACCGGATCAGATGAGACCTCTGATCTAGAGCCGTGATGCGAAAGTCAAGTCCTACGTCCAAATACCACATTTAATCCAGACATTGGATGTTAAATTGAAATCCAACATCAAAAACCGAACAGATTAGACCTCTGTTCATACCTTTGTTTTCAATGCCCAATTCCAACATCTAAACCGGATGGATCTAGAGTTGTGATGCAAAAGTCAAATCCTACATCTAAATACCACATCTGATCCGTACCTTGGATGCAAAACTGAAATCCAACATCGAAAACCGATCAGGTTAGACCACTGATCAAACCCCTGTTTTTAGTGCCCAGTTTCAACGTCTAAATCGGATCAGATGAGACCTCTGATCTAGTTTTCATGATGCGAAAGTCAAATCCTACATCGAAATACCATATTCGATCCACTCCTTGGAAGTCAAACTGAAATCCAACATCTAAAAGAGATTAGAATAGACCTCTGATCAATGCCTTGTTTGCCCAATTAAATTCCAACATTTAAAACTGATCAGATTAGACCTCTGATCAAAGTCATGTTTTGCAAGCCAATTCCAACATCTCAACCGAATCAGATGAGACCTGTTATCTAAAGCCGTGATGCGAAAGTCAAATCGTACATCCAACTACCACATCTGATCCACGACTTGGATGTAAAATTGAAATCCAACATCAAAAACTGATTACATTAAACCTCGATTAGTTTCATAATTTCAGTGCCCAATTCCAACATCTAAACTGGATCTGGTGAAACCTCTGATCTAGAGCGGTGATGCGAAAGTCAAATACTACATTCGATCCACACCACGGTTGTGAAACTGAAATCTAACATAAAAAAACCGATCAGATTAAACCTCTTATCAAACCCATGTTTCCAATGCCCAATTCCAGCATCTAAACCGGATCAGATGAGACCTCAAAAATCGATTAGATTAGACCTCTGATCAAACCCTTGTTTTTGTTGCCGAATTCCAACATCTAAACTAGATCAGATGAGACTTCTCATCTAGAGCCGTGATGCGAAAGTAAAATCCTACATCTAAATACCACATCTGATCTACACCTTGGATGTAAAATTGAAATTCAAGATTAAAAACCGATCAGATTTGACCTCTGATCTAGAGTGGTGATGCGAAAGTCAAATCCTACATCCAAATACAACGGTGCGGAGTGCTGTCCTCCCCTCCCGAAGGAAGACCTTAACCAACGTTCCGTCTATGGAGCAAAAAGCTTCCACCAACGTTGTAGTAAGTAGTAAGCTGGCCCAATCTCTCGCCCAGCTTCGCCTTCTTCCGCGACCAAGTGGAAGCGTTCAACGACAGCCTACAACCTTTCCGTGTTCCACAAGGTGGAGCTTGTTCAATGGAATGGAAGCCTAATCCGACCGTTGAGAAAGAGAAAGCGAGGACTACCGGCAAAAGGTTTTGATCGATCGATTGATTGGATCTTTGTAGAAGGGGTTGATGGAAGTGTGAGATCAGATAGACCGAGCACTGCTGCAGGATTTGACGTCTATCTATCTCACCACGTCAATGACGGCGGAAGGAATGTCCTTTCTGACGGCTCGTTACCGCAGCGCTCGTTCACACCAAGTATAGTGTCCAACCAGTATCAAACTACGCTCTGGCATTATGGAATGAAAGAGATGCCGGGTCAGTCAATTGCATTAGGTAGTAGATGCAGGACCCATCAGAACCGCAAGTGCATTCGCTATTCGATTTCATCCGCGATCGCACCTACCTACACTTCGGTAGGTCACCCTTTTGTCTTCTTTATGTCGCCATCTCATCACTGAGCTCCGATGGCTGGAGATGGCTTTTGCCGGTCAATCTTGATCCCTCTTCTGGCATAGTTTTGTTGGATCAAAGATCGGCAGGTGATCCGTCCTTTCTCCTCTGTCGTGGTTCTTCTTCCTTCCACTGACTTGAATCAAGTTCCAAGGCCGCCAAGAGCGTTCCTCGTCTCTCTCATCTTCAAAGAACTCTGTCTTTTGGTACCACTACACCCAACGTTCGCAGCGTAGCTTCCATTCCTGCCTGCTTGCTTCCACACACGCCTTGCATTCTGAACTGTTGGTTGCCCTTCCTTTCGTCGAACCCTGCTCCCACTGAGATGGAAAAGGAGCCCTGCCCAAACTGCACAGGTACGAGGGCGCCAATTGGATCGTACAGACCTTGACTGCCGCAAATTCTGGAGTTTGATACGCCCTATACATGACCCCGCTTTTGGTTCCAGAGGAAGAGAGGGGTCAGCGAGCAAGTCTTCCCCATCTTGACCAAAGGCAAACCACCCCCCCCCCCATGTTATGAAGCGTGGGGAGCGTGCATGACAAGAGCAGGTGGCTGCGGGCATGATGCATGGCACCAACCAATTCTTTGTCTCGCCACGCCAGCCACTTCATTCAATCAACTGTTCTCTTCTGGGACACTGGCAATGAATGTGCCATTGGGGTCTTCAAACAAAGGCCGGCCGGCTTCTGACGCCGCTGAATAACCTCACGTATATGCTTCGCTACGCTTACTGTCTTTCAAGACAAAAAAGAGGAACCACTCACTATCTTATAGTCAGAGACCACTCTTCGACTTGGAAAGCGCAACAGCTAACCGGTTGCTTGGTACCAAGTGGTCGGTTGGCTAAGAAGCGAGTGCTTTTTTGGTTTGCTCTGTGGCTTGTTTCTTTAGGGTGCCATGATCCTTCTCTCTGGAACAATCAATCGAGGGCACTGACTGACTGTATCAATCATCGTTCAGTGAGCTCGCCAATAGCACTTCGCTTGGCATGCAAGGCGGCTCAAGCGCCAGGTAGATGCGCGCGGGCGAAGGAGATGCATTTCAGGTATTGGTGGTACTGGACAAGCTCTCCGTCCATAATCTCTTTCTTCTTTCTGAGAAAAGTCCCATGACGACTAGGATCAAGAATTTCACTTTGAATTCTGGACCTCAACATCCTGCTGCTCATGGTGTTTCACAATCGGTATTGGAAATGAACGGAGAAGTGGTGGAACGTGCGGAACCGCATTTGGATCACTCCAGTGCGGCACGAAGCCGCTGACGCCGAGTCGGCTCCTATGCTGCTAGCTATGCCCTGCTTGGTCCCCTGGCACGGTGGAGGTTCCGTAGCGCGTCATGAGCACCAGGCAAAGTAGGGACGGTTGAGCAACTCAAGCGAACCGCCCTACCTTCCACACGGGACAGAAGGGAGAAGGTTGTGAAGGTGGCCTCGTTATCCACACCTCAGGTCGGATGAATGGTATCGGGTTTTCACGAGCGTTGGCGAGTCCTGGAGTGCCCGTCAAGGGCGCTAGCGCATACCCCGGGGTGATCATCACCACCTGCACCTCACATCTCGGCACAGTGGAACGTGTAACCCGCCTGCTGTCCCATTCAACTACACTTGCTCCAGTCATCCATAGCCTAACATAACGCAGCAGCGGAGGGACAACCCATCAAGCCAGCGGGGAGGATGGCACTACTGGCAAAGACCGTCTGGCGAAAACGCCGCAAGCGCGAAGCGTGGGAGGCCTGCGCCGGGGGAGCATAGGGGAGAGCCCGGACGGTGTCAGAGCCAGAGGAGGCTGGGTCATTTGATGGAAATGGAAGGTTCTTGGCTTGCTTGAAAAAAGAGGACCAATAGATCAATGAATAGTGCTAGTCAACGGTACGATAGACAGTGCTGCCTACACGCAAATGACTCGCAAAGCGGCATTAGTAGTGCCAAAGCACTCGCCAAAAAGTCGCTTTGCTAAAGGCTTTGCTCGTACCTTCCATTTCATAGCGCCTCGCCTTCCGGCTTTTCGAGTGCTTTCACCACCACCACTATAAGAAGACTGCAGCTGCTTGCTCATTCGGCTACCAAGCTTTGCGTCAGGCTTTGCGCTATTGAAATTGTTTGCCTTTCTTTGCGATGCACTATAGGATTTGCGAATGAATGCTGGGCCACCTCGAATGGCGTGAGCCGCATGCAGGGAAACCCGCACGTACGGTTTTGAGGGGGATCTGGCTGAAAGACCGGCCGGCGCCCACCCGACTAGAGGCACAGAGAAATTAATAGAGTACAAAACGTATCTTCAAGCTTTACCTTATTTGGATCCTTCAGAGGGCGATCACGGAGTCACAGAATGAAGTCCTCTGTTGATTTCAGAGGTGCTGACCCGCAGCGAGGCAGAGATGACTAAGTGACATATTCCATATGGCGACGACAACAACATGTCGTAGAAGGAGATAACTGGTGGTCGACCCAAAAAGACTAACGTATCTACAACTACATCCCCGAGCGGCAGTCAAACGGGGCGTGAATGCGAGATGCCAGCGGAATGATCGGCCGGACAGAGGCTAGGCTGCTTCATTCCTACCGCGTCCTTCCTTGTGTGTCGGAGATACAAAGCGAGTGCACCGGTCGGGAACTTGGTTGATCTCTTCTATGGCGAAGCATCCGAAGCAAGACTGCACTCTCACACGATCTTTGCCGAGAGATAGGAGCATTCGGTGGAACCGGTGAACTACACTTGCTTCTGGATAGATGTGTGGGACAGAGGGCTCGTGATACCTGCTGCCCTCCCTCTTCCTCTGCTTTTAGAACCGTGTGAATGGAGAGTGGGCAGAAGGGAAGGAGGTCCTCATACGGAGTCGGAGTCGCACACTTGAGCTGTGCGGGAGAAAAAAAAGGGGCCGGAAGGTTCATTCAAAGACGAAGTCAGCCCCTTATTCTGTAAAGGGGTGGATATTATGGATTTGGCCCTTGTAAAAATATGCAACGGAAGAGAGGAAAAAGGATGAAACACACGATATACGTGGAAAACCTCAAGAAGAGATGAAAAACCACAGAGAAGCTTTAACCTAGGGGCAAGACCGCAACCCTAGGAGAGAGAATATTATATTCCACTTAATCAACAACACAATACTAAGTGGGATTATAAGGGGGGAGACCCACCTAGGGTACCGAGCCACTCTCGGTTCTCGTGCCCATGGGACCGGGTCCATATCCAGACCCGGTTCCCTTACACAAGATATTCTAACATTCCCCCTCAAGCTTGGCATACATGTCAAACATGCCAAGCTTGCTCACATTTTTTTCAAATTGAGATATACATAAGGCTTTGGTTAAAACATCTGCAATTTGATCTTCAGACTTCACATAAGGCATGATCAACTCCTTTGAATCAATGTGTTCCCGTATGAAGTGGCGATCAATCTCCACGTGTTTAGTTCTGTCATGCAGGACGGGATTATTTGCAAGGTTAATCGCAGATTTGTTGTCGCAGTACATCTTTATCTTCTCTTTCATTTCAATTCCAATATCTACTAGAAGGATCTTCTACCATAGCATTTCTGTAACTCCCATAGCAACCGCCATGTATTCAGCCTTAGCATTGGATGTAGAACAAACTTCCTGCCTTTTACTTCTCCATACAACCAGGTTACCCCCCAGAAAGATGCAGTACCCTGTAGTAGACCTCCTAGTATCAGTGCACCCTGCCCAATCTGCGTCAGAGTATCCTTCAATATTAAGTTGGTCTAGCTGAGTATACAGTAATCCTTTCCCTGTGTCATTTTTCAGATACCCCAACACCCTTTCTGCACTCTTCTAGTGACAATCAGTAGGAGCATGCATAAACTGACTCAACACATTCACAGCATAGGTGATATCAGGGCGAGTGAGGGTAAGACAGATGAGCTTACCAACCAACCACTGATACCGACCTTTTTCTTCCTCATCCAGGATGTTGCCAGTCTTGATGCTTATCTTTGTACCAGACTCCATTGGAGTTAGAAAGGGCCTACATCCAAGTTTACCTGTCTCCTTTAAGAGATCCAGAGTGTACTTCCTTTGGCTCATAACAAGCCCTATTTTTGATCGAGCAATCTCTATCCCCAGAAAGTACCTTAGTTTTCCCAAATCTTTCAGATCAAATTCAGCAGCTAACCTCTCCTTCATCTTCTTTTTCTCTTCTTCGTCGTCACCTGTGACAATCATATCATCAACGTATACAAGAAGAAGACTCACCAAACCATTTCTCTGCTTGATGAATAGGGTGTGATCACCATTTCCCTGTTTGTATCCATTAGTCTTCATCACTATCCTTAGTCTATGAAACCAAGCTTTAGGAGACTGCTTTAGTCCATACAAGGCTTTTTTGAGATGACAACATTTTTCGCTTTGGGCATATCCAGGGGGCATGCTCATATAGACCTCTTCTTTTAGACGGCCGTTCAAGAATGCATTCTTGACATCAAGCTGGTCCATGCTTCACTTCTTTTGCACAACAAGTGCGAAGATGACTCTCATGGTTTTCAGTTTGGCAACAGGGGCAAAAGTTTCAAGATAATCAATATTTGTAATTCCTATTAAATTTCGCATAAGAGACAAATCTCTGAATAGGGTGAGAAGTACATGACCTGGTTCCCTTGCGCAAGGCTATGGGAAGCTCTTCATCTATTGGACTTGGGTTATCCAGGGAACTCACAGGATTGGGATTGGTTACATCAGCATCTTCAACCACATCTGTCTTCTTTCTGATGTACACCTGGCCGAACAGATGATCACGGGTTGTGGGCTGATCATACACAAAGTTCCCTTGCACAGGGCTGTCGCTATCACTTCTGACTGTCTCTGTCACACTGTGGCTGACCTTGTGCTCTAAAAAATCCATAAACTGAACCAGCTGCTCTGAGGAATACTCTTCCACACTTTTTCCTATACACTCCCCCTGAAGAGGATTCACAGGAAAATACGCCTCATGTTCATGAAAGGTAACATTTCGAGAGACATAAATTTTGGAGGTAGTACGGTCAAGACACTTATATCCCTTCTGAGTTGGAGAATACCCCAAGAAGACAGCTTTGACGGACTGAGGATCAAGTTTCTTAAGGGTTGGACTATGGTCATGAACAAAGCAAGTACACCCAAACACTCGAGGAGTAAGAGGCCAAGGGTTGTGAGTGGGCCTAAGAACAGAGTAGGGAGAACGACCATTCAACACACGAGTAGGCATACGGTTAATCAGATGGGCACTAGTGAGAAGAGCATCACCCCAGTAGCGCTTAGGAACATGCCTATGGAACATAATGGCACGGGTGACTTCTAATAAATGGCGATTTTTACGTTTGGCCACGCCATTTCTAGGAGGTGTGTAACTACAGGATGTCTCATGAATAATACCCTTGCTCCGCAAGAAATCATCTATAGATTGGGAGACATACTCCCGAGCATTATCGGTGCGGAAAGCTTGACAGAGGTTTGAAATTGGGTCTCAACAAATGCAACAAATTTTTTGACAATGATCGAGACTTCACTACATTCTTTCAACAGGTACACGAACGTACAACGGGAGTAGTCATCAATAAGAGTCATAAAATAATGAAAACCACGACAAGTGGGTACTCCCGAAGGACCCCAAACATCAGAGTGAACCAAAGCAAACGGACGAGTGGTTTTATTGAGAGAAATGGGGTACGAAGCCCTGACATGTTTAGCCAACTGGCAAACTTCACATGAGAAAGAATCAATAGAAACAGAGGTAAAAAGCCTTGGAAACAACTTCTTGATCAACTGGAAAGGGAGATGCCCAAGACGCTCGTGCCATCGCATAATGGTAGATTTGTCTTCCATGCCTGACAACCGTCCACTAGTGGCTGAGATCAAGGCAGACGCAACTTGCACGGGCAATCTGTAGAGTCCATCAATAACCGAACCAATCCCAATCTTCTTCCCCGTCACCAAGTCCTGCAGGGAACAATGATCAGCAGAAAAGATTAGATTACAATTGAGCTCTCTGGTAATACTGCTGACAGATAACAAGTTCACAAGAATATTGGGAACATGGAGAGCATTATGAAGATGATATTTATTCAACATGGACAAACTCCTTTTTCAGCCACAGAAATAGAAGACCCGTCAACCATAGACACGCGTTGCTGCCCTGAGGACAATTGTTATTCTTGAAACAGCTTCGGATTCCCTGTCATATGATGCGTAGCCCCACTGTCAACAATCCAATCACCAAGTGAGGGATTACCTTGATCGCTTGTGGCTACAAGAGCTTGAGCTAATTTAGCTCCTTCGGACGTGGAAGTTTCCTCGTGTAGTAGACAGCCGACTGATATAAGCTTGTAATTCCTTGATTTGATCAGAGGAAAGTTTTGACTTTTCAACAGTTGAAGAACTACCTGACAAGTCAAAAAAAAAAAAAAAAAAAAAAAAAAAAAAAAAAAAAAAAAAAAAAACCGACTAAAGGAACTAGAGCTTGATCTAGGATGTATCCAAGGCATGATCAGAACCACAATGCTATATCCAGTACCAGATCCCATTTAGTCATAGCCTCACCATTGGTAAGTCTCAGTATCAGGACATCAGAATCCATTCGACAGAAGGACCCCCGACTAGAAGGAGGACTACGAACAAGTCTTCTCAGGATGAATATCCAAAAAATCCACAGAATGCCCCAACTTGTTACAATGACTACAACGGCGAACAGAACGCTGTCCAGTCCCAAAGGCACGGCTAACAAATGCTGAGGGGAACTCCCATGGCTAGAGTCAATATGCATAACTTGACGACGTTGTTCCTCAGATTCCACCCGGGCATACACCTCCTCAATCCCGGGAATCTCGTCACAATTGAGAATTTGGCTCCGAATGGATTCAAATTCATCGCGTAAGCCTCCAAGGAAAATAAAAGTCCGGTCCATCCATTCTTTATCCCAATACAAGGCATGATCAGAACCACAATGCCAGTCATCATTCACATGGTAGTCTAGTTCCTCCCATTTAGTCTTCAGGGCTACAAAGAAAGAAGCTACAGACAAGTCACCATGTTTAAGAGAGTATATGTTACGTTTGATTTGGTACGTACGCAATACTCTCTTCTTACGGCCATACATCCGCGCAAGCACAGTCCACATGTCGTATGCAGTCGATTTACGCAAGATCAGAGGCTAAATATCTGCAGAAACAGAACTAATGATCCATACTTTCACCTGACTATCTTCCAATGCCCAAGTCGCCCATCGTGGATCCGTTTTTGAAGGTGCAGGTTTCTCCCCAGTAATATAGGGCAGGCGACCACGACTGGTTATCCCGATTTCTAAGGAAGCAGACCAAGAGAGATAGTTGTCCTTGCTTAGCCGGATGGAGGTGACTTGAACAGGCAAGTTCTCGCTCTTGGTATTGCTGCTCGTATCTAGGGCATCATCGATCTTGGGAGTCATCGCTTCAGCTATCACAATCACCAAAGAGAAGCAATACCCAGCACCAAAGACGACAGACAAGAGGCAGCGGAGGCGGAAGAATTACTGGCGGTGATAGCAGTGACGGCGGGGACGCAGGACAGGCGACGATGACGCCAGCGACGCAGGAAAGGGCGTGGGTGACGGCGCTGAAAATAACTCCGGCGACGGCGATGGAACAAGCGGCGGCGCTGGAACAGGCAGCGACGGCGGGAGACGAGCAGCGGCAGAAACGATGGAAACGCACGATCACAGAGCAAAAACCCACACACGGTAGCTTTGATACCATGTAGAAATATGCAACGGAAGAAAGGAAAAAGGATGAAACACACGATATACATGGAAAACCTCAAGAAGAGGTGAAAAACCATGGAGAAGCTCTAACTTAGGGGCAAGACCGCAACCCTAGGAGAGAGAAGATTATATTCCACTTAATCAACAACACAACACTAAGTGGGATTATAAGGAGGGAGACCCGCCTAGGGTACCGAGCCACTCTCGATTCCCGTGCACATGGGACCGGGTCCATATTCCGACCCGGTTCCCTTACACAAGATATTCTAACAGCCCTAAATCTAAATTCACCTAATTATATGAGATCTCTTGGCTGGGCGTGGCCCTCATTAAGGCGTTATTGATCCCCATTTGAATCTTGCCTTTTTGTTTTTGTCTACCGTGTTAGTGATGGTTGGAAATTGTGGGGATTGGCCGTTGGTTCTTTGAAGGAGATTAAATAACTGTGGTGTGCTGTAGTTTGGCTAGGAGCTGAAAATTGTGCTAGTGGTGATTGCATGCACTTATTTTCAGTGTTTTGAGTTGATTTGTTAGTCATGTACAATGTCTATGGTCCATCTAATGTTCATTTGATGAGCTTTGGCCTCTGCTGGAATTTGTCTTTGCATGAGAAAGTTGCAACTCTGTCTTATCCCTTTCTTGGGATTAGATACTGAAAGGCTTACACTGCAAGTGTTTCGAGCAAGTTGTGGATTATGTTGCATTTCCTTTGAGCAGGTGTGCATGATTGAAGTTTACTTATTTTCTATTGCTGCTTTAGCTCCATCTTTTTGCCTGCTCCAAATAGACCACAATGGTAGCTTGAGTAGCAGCAACCTTAAGGCAATTCCAGATGGTAAATTTTTGTGCAGATGGTTCCTAATTGTATGCCTTAAAAAGACCAATTATATACATGATTAGAGAATACTCTGTTTATAGTAAAGCAATTTTTTCTCTTCAGAAGCTTGCAACTGGAGGAAGGTACCTCTATTAACTTGTTTGATATGCCATATATGTATGTCGTTGTAATGCCTGTTGCTTTCCTGTATTTGTATTCTGTAGTACTTGTCAATTTTTTATAAATACACTTGCAATTGTGGGACTTCTATTTTCTCTTGCCAGTGCTTTCTTGAGGAGAGCCGCCAACTAACGCGCCTTCCTCCTCATTATTCAACTGTTGAAGGTGACCTTATGGATCCATTTGAATTGGTAGGTCTTATCATGCTCTTTTAGGGTCTTCACTTCTGTTAGCCCCAAGCATTGCGTATGATTTTTCTGCTTATGTATCTCAGTTGGCAAATTTATCTTAGTTTGCGGAAGTTCACTTTAAGTTGTCAAGGCAGCATAGCAAAGATGTTAACTCATTTTAGGCTAGATAAATTACATTAAACCTATCAAATTTACTTGTCGCTCTGCAAATAAGTGCTCGAAGAGTAGGCTGCATTTTTAGCAATTTGCATGATAACATCATGTGGATGTGTGCATAAGATTCTAAATGCATGTATATTGTCATTAGGATATCGGGATTGCATTTACCTACTTTCATCTGCTTGTTAGTTTATCTTGCACTTCTTACGGATTTGTTTTAGCTTGCCTTTCACCAGTCTAGGATACCATATACGAGAATGTATGCAAATATTTTCAGAATTGAACATCGAGTAATTTTATTAATGTGCAAAAATTTTTATCCATAGGCTGCATATCTTTCAATTAATTTGAATCAGTCAGTGCAAAAGGGTTTGGCATTTGTTACAAAAAAACATTGCTGCCCTATCTTGTATTGTTCAGTTGATCATAATACATGCCCACAATATACTTGTTTAGGATGAAAGTCAATTACTAATGGTTAGAACCATGTTCAAGAAGGACGTCACCATTTTTTAGTTATTTGGTAGACAATATTTTGTTATTATTACAATTGTGTCTCATAGCTTTCAAATGATTATGATGGTGCTCGTTGGGCAAGATTCTTTGGTGATTGTGGGTTTTTGCTTTAGGAGTGGAAAAAGTAATCTTAGAGAAAATCTTGCAGGTCGCGGGAGCATGCTGAATCCAAATTGTTGTTGCAAGTACAACAGTTGTTTTAGTCTATGAATGTCATGTGGAGAAGTTTTCATATGTTATATGCAATCAGCTCTTATTCTTGAGTCCTCGGTACTTCATTAGAGCTCAAGTGCAGCACTCCTGTAAATATCATTGCATTAGAAAGAAAGGAAACATGGAATCATTGGGTGTTTATTAATGATGGTGAATGATGTCATTGGAGTTCTCCCATTTTGTTGCCCCTATTAGTTCTTCTTTTGCAAATGAAATGAGAAGGGAAGCTTACACATGATCGTTGATCCAATATCTTTAGGCTAACCCAAAGTCATCAACAAAAAAAAAAATTGTCGAGTTGTTTCTCTAAATAGAAAAGTTAAAGGTAAAGAAGTAAGGGTGGACCATGTGGAGACCTGTTAAAGACTTTCCAACCTAATGTCCTGGTGCTCCTTGGCTTTGTCTTCTTTTGCTGGAGTCTTGCACGTCAAATGGAGCTTGCTTTTTTCACCTGTGTCACTTTGGTCAACATGGAACATGCAATCCAATGGAAATCAAATGCTTGGGAATATTGAATAAGAAGACAAGTGCTAGAGAAGGCTGACAGGTGGACTCATGCAGTCTCGCAGTTTTTAAGCACAAGAGTAAAGTGCATTCTGTGGAGGAGAGGTTAAACCTTTGCAACCACTCATCTGGACAAATTATCGTGGAAAACACATTCTTAACTCTATCAGCCAAGAGGTAAGGTGGTCACAAAAGAGAGGGTCAATTAGACACGAATAACCACCTATAGCCAACAGAAAAAAGGAAATACTTACTGAGGAAATACTAACATGTTTTGCCGATAATATTTACTTTATTATGTGTTTCATTGTGTTAAAGATGATCTCTTTATTTATTTTAGGTGGATGTCAAAGTCTCAAGGAATCTTTTGCAACAACGTCTTCAAGGCTCACATGATATCACACCATCAAGAGTAAGTAGCGGTTTGCCTACTACAAATTCCCCACTTTTCTTTTCCTTTGGAAGCTTCTTTACGGAAAAGGAGGACAGACTGAACTGGGTATATTATTTTTCCATGATAACATATTTCAACCAACAAATTCCTTCAAGTAAGTATTTCCCTTACAATGATTTATATGATTTTTATAATAAAAAGCCCTTAAAAGTATACGGCGTGGTGATTTCACATATATCACTATATTTTCTTATGTAAATGATCATCAATAAAGAGAAAAACGTAGTTAACTGGAATGTAGCACTGCTTTTCAAAAAATGGCAAAATAAATTTATCGCAATAATATTGCAATGTCTCACAACGTTTATGTCTGTTTTAAAGCCGTTCTTTTCTCTTCAACTTATATTTCCTCTTTCAAAAACGAACCTGCACATGAACATGTTTTGTTGTAACAAGAGACTGTTTGATGGTTTCTTCCTAATATGTTGATCTTGCTTCTGTTGTATCATGAAAATGTTTGATACTTTCTTCCTAATAGGATGAAATTGGTTCTATACCATACATGGCGAGCACTGCAGGTGGACTTTTAGTTCATTCAAGTTGCCTTTGTCATAATTCGCTCGTGAAGCCACTTGGATTTGGCTAGTCTGTCATATCGGTTGTGCTGCAGGTAAGAGGGTGTGGCTTGGGTACCAGGTTCTAACATGACAATTAATTAAAAGTTGGATAAGGTTATCTGCAAATACATGCAACCTGCGAAGAGGGTTGTAAATAAAAATTTTAAATTAAAAAAATTAAGTACTAAATTCTGGGATACTTTAAATATATTATTGAACAACTAAAATAGAACAATATGTAGCTGCGTTACATACTTTTTAATCTTAAGTGTGCAGCCTGTTTGAACCATACGGAAGTGCCCAAGTATGAACATGGGTGCGTCAAGTGTCTGCCGGTATTGTGAAAGTACCCTTTGTTTCATAGGTTAAGATGATTTTGTGGTTGAGTACTAAGTTTATCGTTTGAACCAGCTAGTACTTGTTGAGTTGACTGAATCTGCGATCCTCAGTTTATGACCAAAACATGGGTTTGAGGCCGGATGGAAGAAGGGTTGGACGGTGGATCTGAGATTCCCAATGATCTGGTTTGGAAGTGCTCCCTAAAATATATTTTGAAGATTGGTGAAAGGTTACCCCGCTTAGATTTTTCTAATGTTTGTTTTGTTAATTAAAGTAGCCAACTGATAACATAAAATTGCTTGTGGATAGAACATAAAATGCGCAACGTTGCTTTAAAATTTTACGATTCGTCGGAAAAAAATTATTCTTTTAAAAAAGTTTTACGAATCAACATAACTTTTGTTTTCTAACATCTTTTGCCAATTTAACTTGCACGTTGGAATTACCGAAACGGTATTTTCAGCGAGCTGATTTACATTCCGGCATTAAAGAAAAATTGACAACCCAAAGGTATGTGGAAGCCAACGGTAGGAGGGTGGAAGGTAGGTTAAAGAAAGGAAGTAGCGTGAACAAGGTAAGGTGGTTACTATTGTGATAAATAAAAAATAACTAATAATAGTGTTAAAAGATGTTTAAACAAAAAATATATATTCACTTTTGAAATAAAAAATAATTAATCATGAATCATTAAGAATAGCATTAAAAGACATTTGAGGAAGACAATATACACTCGCTTGATTCATGTTAAGCGCAAAATATTAAGCTTGGAAATTCATGTTGTAAATTCATTGCTTGTAATTGTTTCCAAAAGTAAGCTGCTTAACTTAAAGCATGAATAAATATATATTAATTATTATAAATTGTAATTGTTTCTTTTGGTTTTTAATTTGTTTACGGATCAACCTCAAATGAGCGTGAATTGCCCCCGTCCTCTCTTTCCACCCACAGTTGGGCGAGAGTGAATCAAGCACCACTTTATATGAATTTTTAATAACAGTCACTACAGAAATAGCAATTAAAGTATTTTTATGCAAATGAATGGATAACAAATTAGACAAGGCAGTCAACATCATGATTAACCTTCAGAGAATTATCGGCTTGCATATTTAACATTTTCTGCATTAAATTTACCAAGCAATGTAAAATTATTATTCAGCAGGATAGAGAAAGCTACAAAAACCAAAGCATGGTATATATGTGAATATGTTAGCATATAATATATTGGGGAACAGGGGTGGAGAACCAGAAATTTCTAGTCGAAGACCGCTAGTTATAAAATTTTAGGAGCGCCAATATGTAAATGAGGAAAATTTCACTGAAGTATTCATATGAACTAAAAAGTTTTGTGGGTCTATGCGGGGCAATTGACCACACGGTGCCAGCACTGCCTCTGCCCCTGTATACATGAAGGGAAGAATTGCAACTGAAAATACTTTTGTTGTTCATTCTCCGATGTTATCTTCATTTGCAACGTGAACGTGCGGATAAGCTTTACGTGATTTGGTGAACTTTGTTTAATAATTCAAAAAGTTGAAAGTAAAAATCAAATTAAAAATTTTCTTTTAACAAAACATAAACGTTGATGCTGTTATTCAGCATGACAAACGACATGAAAGGAGGGTGGATTAGGAGTAGGGATGTAGATCAGATTCGGATCGGACATATCTTTAATCATATCTGTTTTTTCAGATATTCATATATTCGGATTCAGATTCGAATTCGAATAAATCAAAGTCATATCTGAATCTGAAATCCGATTTTACAATCCGAATCTGATTTTTATATTTATATTCGAATCTGAATTTTGAACCGGATTTTGCCATTTTCTAAGTATTAGATAGAGGATATTTGTCTAAAAATGAATCCGATCCGAATTTATATCCGAATCCAATCCGATATTCATGTATATCCGAATCCGATTGGATGTCATTTACTAAATCTGAATCTGATTCGATTTCTTAATCGGATATTAAATTTTTATTCATATCCGTGTTTTCGAATCGGATCGGTCGGATATCCGATTCAAATCGGATATATTGACATCCCTAATTAGGAGTTCGAGAAAAGATGGCAATGGAGGACGCTATTGTCGATGGCCAACATCTTCGTCAGTGTTATCGTTTTGTCCCTCGCTTCTGGTGCGTGACTCATCTTCGTCGGTGTTATCGTTTTGTCCCTCGCTTCTGGTGCATGACTCATCTTCGTCAGTGTTATCGTTTTTTCCCTCGCTTCTGGTGCATGACTCAATTGGAGGTGACTTGGTAAAGTGCTCATGTTTTGAAAATTTCCAGCTAGTCGCTGAGTTTGAACAATGTAAATGGATTTGATATATTCGATTGTTAACATGAATTAGATTCTAGTGTACTGAATTTTTTGATGAATTCAAAACTCACTAAAAGCCAAGTTCAAATTTGATTAGCAGTTTCATGCCCAAACCTGGAGTATGTGTCTGTTAAAAGATAAAGTTTGGATGAGACAGAACTAGACAGGTTACAACTCTGATGTGATTGGGGATTAATCCTCCTTCTCACCTGGAATATGTTTTTGTTAAAAGATGAAGGGGGCGTTTGGATGGCAGCAGAATAGTGAGCTTTGCTGCAGCCCTTTTTTGCATGTTATGGCAGAACCAATAGAGCCCTATGGTTGGCAAACTTGTGCTTTGAACTTGGATCAAGGTCACTGCTTAAAAGAGTTGAGTTGGCAACAAAAATTCTATTTCTTGGAAGATTGTGAAGTTTTCTCGGTTAATGAATCTTGAAACGGACTCATCACTTGACAAATCACTACGTAATTGTAATTGGCTAACAGAAATCAAAAGACCACGTTTCTGACTGTAATGATTTTTACTTCTATTACAAAACAAATTTTTCACTTTTATTAAATGCAGATAGAGAAAGTTTGTATCATATCTACATTTAAAATTTGAATTGCAAAATTGAATCTGACCCGAATCCTGCTTTTAAATTGCCATCGGAAGTCGAACTTTTAAATATGCCACCGAATCGGATCCACATTTTATATTACTTAAAAACTGACTTTCGAAATCAAATCCAAACCCAATGTTTAAATTTTAATTCGAATCTGATATCTTTTTTTTTTTTAATCCAATTCTAGGCCGCCCCACTTGTGAATACTCTCCAAATTAGTAACTTGGTTTCAAACCACATATTGTAATAAAATAATAAGTACTTAATACTCTCGTGAGTGGTGACAAATTAAGTTGAGACTTGCTTCAAGAATTTCAACTACATCTCTTCGTATGTGGTCGATCGATCAACATAACTTTCCTGGTCCTTTTTTTTCCTTATTTTGTGATTCTTGAGAGAAATTCATGTCTGTGACGGTGTTATTCCGGTTGTGTAGTTGAAGTTCGATCATCTAGCTTTCCATTGAAAATCACCAGGGTTCCAGTTAAATTGGTATAAATATACTCTCCTCAATTTTTTTTCCCTTAAACATTGTGAGTATCTTTTAAATTTGTCTCAAAGATTGTACCAGATTTATGGAACATTTGTTCTAATGTTTTCTAAATATGCTTGAAGGATTTATGAAACACTCATAAAATGTCTTTACTACCAAACATTCTCGCATTTCCTTAGCAGAATTAAATCTATAGGGCACTTCTTTATTACATTAAATTGAAGATCGGTACAATTGAGCAATATTGCGATTACTTTGTTCGCCAAAACTCCACATGTCGATTAATTTTCGTTGCCAAGTATGTTGTCTCCACTTTCAATGCAGTTTGATTAGTTAGACGGCTTTTCACACGATAGGACACCCTTTTTGGGAATAATGAAAAATGTGTTGGACGTCAAACCAAATATTTTTTCCTGTTCTTATGAAATATCAGCAAGTATCCAACATTAAGTATTAGAAAAATGAAAATAGTTTCGTGCATTTTTCTACAGGCTGCACGGCCTAGAGGCCGAACTTCGAGACGCAATTAATTGAACAATCAAGAACATGAGCGAGTCACAAAGAAATTATATAAAACTAATTAATTTGCAATTAAAAACTCTACAAGTTTTAATTACAAGAACACTTCATGATATCAAATATTCTGCTTTAGCCTATCAATATATCAATCTATCTAAAAGGGACGTAGGCCTCTAAGGGCATAGTGTAGTTAATTGACAAGCCGTTGAAAGTATGTGATCATTAATTTGATTTGTATGAACATTACAAACTCCTTTATAATCTAAAATATGGATGTGCAATATTTTAATTGATGGATTCTGCTCCTAATATTATAATTTCAAGGGGAAGGGATTTGGTCACTTCTAGGTGTCTCCACCTCGGCCTAAAGGCAGATAACTAACCTTTAATTTCATATGTAAAACTTTCAATTTTTTTTTTTTTTTGCAAAAAGTAAACAATTTTTTCATTCTAAAGAGGGAGGGTTGGGTAGGAATCATGCTCCTCCATGGTCCTAGAAGGCGAAGCCACCGGCGAAACTCTCGTCTTAGAAATGGAAAGCGTATAATCGTTGAGAAACATGGCTTTTCTGTGAACAATTGTGAGTAAAATCAAGCCCATGGTCATGGCCAGTGAGATCATGGATATGACCCTCCTGATTGTATGAGCCAAGCCGGAGTGTACCTCCCCTGCGTACTCAGCCGACGACAGTGCAAGCATTGTGACGGGGAAGACATACGCCCACCATGCAGAGTTGAACCTCTTCATCGCTTTCACGAACAGCGTTGGCCTTACAACCTGCAGCAGCAAACCGACGAGGATGCTTGCCTGAGTGCGCAATCTCCGGCGAAATAAATCCGAAGATGAAAAAGTAATAGTTAAGTTAAAACTTACCAGCAAGGTGAAGAGGAAAAGAGAGAGGAAGTGCAGCATCTTGCAGCCGGAGTCGAATTGGCCTGAGACGGATTCCCATGCAACGCACGCCATGCTGGGGGCGGCGATTGATAAGAAGGACGCCGGCCGCAGCTGCGCCGGAAAGGAGGCGTTGCAAGGGAGACGCTGGTATAAAGTCACGAACACCACCACGTAATGGATGATGCCTAT
The DNA here is from genome assembly GCF_008831285.2 of Nymphaea colorata. Classification (NCBI taxonomy): domain Eukaryota; kingdom Viridiplantae; phylum Streptophyta; class Magnoliopsida; order Nymphaeales; family Nymphaeaceae; genus Nymphaea; species Nymphaea colorata. The sequence continues at coordinate 13,773,422 of NC_045146.1, read as the reverse complement.
GGCGAAGAGGAAGAGGCCGAGTTCCAGCCAGGCGAGACGGGCAGCGGTCTGGGCGGCGACGAAGTTGCCGATGAGGGACAGGTGGGTGGAGGGGTTGGCGACGGTGGAGAGGAAGCGCTTGCCCTTGGTGAACCACTGGCCGTAGAGCTTGAGCTCCAGCAACAGGATGGGCAGAGTGAAGGCGCAGCAGAGGGCCCGGGAGACGAGGGAGTCCAGATGGCCCCAGTTGAAGAACTTGATATCCTCCAAGCTGCTGCCCCTCCAGCGGTCGTATTTGGACGGAAGGACGCACTGGAGGAGCAAGATGGCGGCAATCCATGGGGCGAAGAGGTAGTTGACTCTCCACCGGTCGAGGAACTCGGCCTTGACGATGTGGAAGTAGAAGATGGACTTGAAGAGATAGGTGAGAGAGGAAGAGGAGAGGACGAGAGCGGCCAGCAGCCAGAAGGACTTCTCGATGATGGAGTTGAAGATGGGAGGCCATGGATCGGAGAAGGAGCCGGAGCTGAGGGTCCTCCAGAGGACGGCTTGGCTCGCAAGGGCCATGGAGACACGAAAGAAGTCTGCATGGAACCTTGCCAGGAAGGGGGAGGGGGACTCAGACTCAGATTTCCTGCCCATTTTGTGGGTTGTGGTAAAACATAGGCGGTTGGTGCTATTTATAAACTAAAATTCTCTCTAGACAGAGAGAGAGAGTGTGTGTCACTGCGTAAAATTTCCGTGGTGTATGAATGCGATGTGTGATGTTTGCCCAAAACTGGTTATGTACGCATTGTTTACAAGTCAAAATCATACAATTGGGTTTTAAATGAAGTACAAAGACCTTGGGTGTTAACTTTCTCAGTACCTCGGGAACATCTACCAACCCCATCTCTCTTTCTCTCTTTATATATATATATATATATATATATATATATATATATATATATATATATATAAAATCTTAATTGATCAACTCGAACTGTTCTCCAAATTTTGATTATGGTCTTTTTCAAGACAGATTGAATATGTAAAGGGTTGTTTGGCAATTGGAACAGTTTCTTATTATTCTACAAATTTACCTTAAAGATTGAGATAAACATTGTATTATAATGTTTTATGTCAATATTTTGGATAGATTCATGAAATAATAACAAAACATTACCATTGTCATACCACAAACTAACTTGCTGCTGAATTGGCCAACGAAAAAGAGCCTCTTTATGAGGAGACAGCTAAAGAAGGTTAAAAAAAAGATTACCATTTATGCAAAACATGAATATACCCTTTAAAAAAAAAAAAGAAAAGGTGTGTACCTTTGAACCGAAGAAAACTTGCCCCTCGTCTGTTAATTTAATCGTTGAGAGATGTTCAGGTACTAATATGCTCAAGATCAATTCCTACACTATGAAAAGCACACTGAATAAAATTGAAATGAGACCATCTCATTATCTCTCCTTTTTATTCGTTTTTTGGTACTTCCTTACATCATATGGTAATCCAAACCTAGCTAATTGTCAGCTCTTAATTACCACCCAGTAAGACCACTTAATTTTTCTGTTCCAATGAGGGTAAATTGATTTTAATATAGAGTACTTGGTAGGCCTCTTCAGTCATAGTTCAATTACATATATGACTAGCTTCTCTTTCAACTTGTTGAGAACAAGAAAGGGCAGCAAACTCATTTTAAAGTACTCTTGAGAAGAAGACAAACTCAGTGGAACAGCTAGCGTTGATACTATATATATTTTCAATTCAATTGGTTGCATATCAAGAGTGACATTAATTGGACTTATCAATTTAATTGAAAAATTGTAGCTCAAAAAGCCACGTGTTCAAATTAATTTTAGAAAAAATATTGGGCTTGCCTAGCTGGTGTAGGTTCTTACGCAGCTAGTTGAGGTCACCTACCATCTTAGACTACGACATTGGGTTCTGTCCAGGGATTGTTTGTTCCCCTAAATTAACATAACACTTCAAGGAATAAATAAATAGACAGATCAATAAACAGGACCTTTTCTTTTTTCCTTTTTTGTGTTTAATCACTGCATCGTCGATAGTATTGAATTAATATTGTATCCTGCTTGTCAATTCTGCGGACAATTTGGTCAGTACTTGCCAACTATTACAGATCTTGCATTTCTGATGATACCAACCTTTGGAGTTGACAAGTTCGCAGTCTTTTCCCTTTGAATTGTCATCTGCTGTTGTCAGCATTGAAACGTCTCGGGGACAATCGGCCGATACGTGTCATATATATGACTCCAGCAAAATGATATTTATATAAGTTTTCTGTTTTCATTTTCTCTAACTTTTTAGTTATTTTAAATCAGTCTTTCTATCTTACTGCTCAAATGAGAGATCAAGCTCTTTCCTTTTTCCTTTTGCTCATAACCAAGCGGTGGAATGACCTTATGTTTCATACTTCACATATCTCATTGATACAATAGCATAAGCCCCCCCCTGCAAGTCGAACCGGATCTCAGCCCGCCGGTTTAGCTATAAGCCCTGGGGCTAATCTTTCTATTATGAAAAGGAAACAAAAAAAAAAGATGAGAAACTGTTTCGCCCGGATTCATTGCATGCAGTGTGAATCTTTTCATCGTTCTGTAAAACGATTCCTCTCTTGTGCTACAGCATTGCGGCGTCATGCATGACCTCTGCCGGAAAAACCGCACGGCGATGTTACTTTTCTGAGTTAAAAATTCCAACTGGCCAGAGATGTAAGGGTACTTTCCTCACTCTACCATTAATGTCCGCACAATGTTTTCGTAATATCAGAAACTTCGACGATACGCAGCAACTCAGGATTCTACAATTTCGAGGATTGGTAAAGGCAGCTTCCGTCATGAATAAAAGAAAAAGACAAAGTGCGTTATGGAGTACAGAGAACAGAGTTACAGAGAGCACATAAATGGTGATTTTAAAAGGAAAACAATTGCGAAACAATATCCCTCTGTACTTTCTCTCACGGAAGAATATGAAGTACATGGTGTTAAATGTAGGAACTTTAGGTTCCGCCCAAGTTTGGCCAGCAACTCTGCCAGGAAGAAAGAAAGAAAACTAGAGAGAGAGAGAAAGAAAACTAGAGAGAGAGAGATTTTTGGGGTTTACTTCCAAGGGGCCTCACAGGTTGATGTGTTAGAGAGATATTCCTCAAACTCTGGATATGCTAGGAATATATAGTAGGTTTTTCCCAACCCTAACAACAGTTAAGTGAGTGAAAGATTTTAGGTGAACATTAAAGCTCGTAACTGCAAGTGGGCCCCCTTACAGTTACTAGTGGGTAGGGCTCATGGCCACTATCACTACCCAAAATGGTTCACAAGTTCAATCAAATTCTTGACAGCAACGAGACACGAAAGCTTTGTGGGGACGAACATGGACATATTCTTTTGAAAGTCTAAAGAGAAACAGTAAGACCCAGTAGGTGTCCGTCCTTGACCTGTGTAGGAGAACGGTGTCCATTAACGGAATATTATACATATATGACCTGCCTGTCTAGATGCCCTCTCAAATCAAGCATGATCTTGCGCCCATTTATCTGTCTTCTAAACTGAATGGTCCTAATCAAAGGGACAAAGACATCTAGCAATTAAATAATCTGCTTAAGCATCATGGTCTTAATCAAAGGGGGAGCGGGTCACTGCATTCTAGTTCTTGAGTTTAGGCTTCATATTTTTGTTTATTTTTTTTTTCCAGTTGACCTGTGAAATGGAATTTCCGGAGAGTTTCCAGGAACAAAAAAGAAAGTTATTCTGCCTTCGCCAGTTGGAACGTTTGAGAATAGCAAAAAGTCAATAAAAAAGATCGCCAGAATCTCCTCAATCCCATGTCAGATGATATATATATATATATATATGAGAAAACATAATTTTCAACATTCGGCGGCACTCGATAATATAGGTTTTTCAAGAAATAGAAATGAATTCACAGCTCATTCAAACACCTAAAGTAAAAGGCATAATTCCCTTGAGGAAAGCCTTTTCATAATTACCTTGGCCTCACAAGTCACAACCAAAATACCTGCAACACACATCAAATTTTTATATAGCAGTTTTAGAGCTACATGTGGGCTTGTGTAGGCACCAGCCGGAGTACAAACAGGATTAGTGCAGTTGCCTGCCCAATACAATATAAATTCGTGTCTGCTCGACTTATCTCAGCCAAAAGTAAGTGCCGTCGTCCAATAATATTTTTAAGTCAACCTTATGCCCAACTAGGTGTACAAATTACTAAATTTTAAATGTATCAAATGAACAACATTTCAGCATACTCCATGGTCTCTCTCTCTCTCTCTCTCTCAAGGGCAGTCTCACACTAAGCCTTCGAGGTCTCTCTACGTATTGCAACTTCTTTTTTAATGTATCTGCTGAAATGAAGTGTTGACCAAGCTCTCTTACCAATGGCTTGAACCTGTGGATTTAAATGCGTAGTTGATGAACTCAGCACTAGCTAGGGTCAACTAAGCATATGTGAGCTAAGCTCATGTATGAAGCTAGCTAGTTCGGTACCCAACTGAATTGAATGTGGATCGCATCGACAGAGATCCCTGGACGTTTAGATGCATCAACAGGTAACGCCCATATTGGCGAAACAGACACCACATGTCTGAATCGTGGCAGATCCAAATCCATTTCTGAATTGAGCCTAGGTCACAAACGGAAGCCATATCTGACATGATCCAATAATTTGAAGCTCAACCCACTTTTGAATTTTGTGTTGGGATGGTAGAACCAGTTTTCAAAGAAATCATTAATGAGTCCTTATTTCATGACAGGGCGGAAGACAAATTATTGCATCTCATCCGCATATGAATCTACATCCGGTTCAATGATCCAACTTCATATCTAGATAATTCCAAGTTTGATCTAATTATATGATGAGGGAAAGATATCCGACTGATAAATTACGCGCACAATTTTCTTTCGAGTAATGCAATTTCTCTACTTTATGAGAGCAGACCAACATGATCAAAAATAAAAATGAGTACCCTTCATTCTTATTTTGCATTATTTTTCAGTGTAATTTTGAAGGCCATTTCTTCATGCACGTATACTGATGTTCTAAAAGTAACTTGCGAAGTGGATGGTTCAGAGTCAGATCGAATTCAGGCTACATAAAAATTTAGCAGTTTTGTAACCTCTTTAGGGGAAGAAGGATGAGCAGGAAGGAGTACGCTTTGGGAAAGAAAATACAGTTAGGAGAGTATAGATTTCCAACACATAATTTCAGAATGAGATGTGTCCAATCCTCAGTATGTTTGCCATAAAGCAAAGTGTTATAAAATTAAGCCAAACAGAGAATTGGAGTTTGAGAGAAGGCTTTCCTCCTAATTTCCTTATGATGATGATAAATATATATGAAGACCATTGTATTCCTAGAACATATAGTCCAAGAACGTTATGTTCTTTCGAAAAACTTCGCATAATTGAGGACATTGTTTTTAAATACGACAAGCAAATGCTAGACGTATTAATCACCCCATGTCTGACAGCAAAAATATAGTGTTCTTGAAGCATGTGTAAATTATAGATACATGTATTTATGAAAGCTATAATTTTCTTCCTATGCAACAGCCGATACAGAAACACTTTTTTGTTGTAGCATTTCATTTTAAGATGGCAATTTATAAGACAACTTGTTTCATTAGTGGAAATATTTCATGCTAAAAACTTTCGCCTGGTTAAACGCCCTAGGTAGGCTTTCCCTTCTCCCCCTTCTTAATGAATGAAAAGGAAAGGCTCCTAGGAGCACTAAGTTTGGTAATCGGTTCAAGTAAACTTTATTGAGAAAAAGAAGAGGAGGGCAAACAACTAAGCTCGTCGACATCATGAATTTTTTAACGTAAACTTCAACTTGTGTTCTTCAATAAGTCAACCACGAACAACAACCTGTCAATACTTATGATGTTTGAAATTTAGTGCCTTTTTTTTTCTCCTTCGTCATTTCCTCAAGCTCCAGGTAGTTTCCCACACATTGACTTGCATTGGCATTTAATCGTCTGACTTTGTGAGCAGATTCTTTCATTTTAATATTTAGAGAAATGTTTTTGACATCCCCACTTTTTTACATTTGTTTTATTCTCTTCCACCTAATAAGAAAAATTCATCTTCCGTTTAGTTTTTCTTTTTCTTCTGTTGCATGCAGCGTCATGTTTTATGAGTTTGCTTGCATGTTGAGAGCTTTACAGAGTTTTGAGTTTTCACTCAAGTAGGCGAAGTCATCCAACTCCAGCGTGTGATAGTTACTAGACGAACCGACAACAACGAAAGCAAATGCATCTCGTTACACGTGCATTCTTCACTCTCTCTCTTTCTCATAGCCACTTCTTGCGATCAACAGCTCAACATGAATTAGAAAAAACTTCTGCAGGGTCAGAATATCATGAAAACGATCGCATCACATGATATGTGAAAAAAATGGCAAGCGGTGATTTTGATTTCCAAACAATCTTGCTATAGATTTGAAAGCTTTGAAATTTTCAAGTTAATGCCATGATTAATCATGACATATGTTTGTGGCTTCTGAGAGAAGAGGAACGGAGAGTCACAGTTCCTCTAAAAACTCGAAGAAATCTCATATAATCAACGGGGCAATTCTCATGGTGAATGAACATATTCAGCTTTTGGGGCAAACTATGTATCATGAAAAATCTCCACATTACATGGTGAACCATGAAATGGAAAAAAGGAAAAAGAAGATATCTTTTGATGTTCAAGAAAATCCCCGGATTAATATGTGGTGAAAAAAAGAAATCTCGATGAAGATTTGCTATGCTTTTGAGAGCATTTGAATTTTTTTTTGGCAAAATTCATTAGCAAACCAGGCTCTTTGCTCCGTTTTCTTTATATATATATATATATATATATTCCATTCGTTTCTTTCTATAATTACTGTCCTGATAGATGCTCACGGTGTAACGTTCCCCTTGCACCTCCGGTGTAAAACCCTCGGGCACACTCTAATTTCTTCAGTTCTTGCACCATGCGTGCCCCTGTTGCACAACTCTTCCCTTACGAAACTGTTCACATTTTGAAGTTTTCAATATGCAGAAGATCACTTGTTCCTGCTTTCGTTTTTAAACTCATGAATTCTCGCACTGTACACTGGAGAAAAGGCAGATGGAGTATGAATCCAAATTATACACAAGTTCATACATCGATACGCACAGAATTAGGTGTAAGGTTATAGAAATGCACAAGAATAGGCTTGATGTGAAGAAGGAAGTCGACTGTTATCTCCTTGGCCAACGGTACACCCAAGCACAGGAAACTCAACACCTCAACAGAATTTTTTTTAACTCTTGACTTTACCGCTCTCATCATGCAGTATAGATATATGAAATTCCTTCAGTTACCATCAAATTGTTAACTCAATGTTTTTATATTTAATCTCTCATTGCCAAGAGTCAGTTTCATGTTGGATTAAAGCTAAGCTCCAACACTGTGACCCTGTTGGGAATCCTTCTCTTTTCAAAGTGTCCGCAACTTCAAACTTTTGCATATAAAGAGGAAGATTTGTTATTCTTTCATTTTCCAACTTCATTCTGCACCATCTGACCCTCTTCTGCAGTTCTTCTGTGAAACTATCTCGCGGTCTCTAATCTTCGAATTGACGTAGAACATTTAAACTGCTTTCGTTTTGGCATTCCTTTAATGTGATTTTTTCCTACTCCAAGTTATTCAGGGCGTAGATTTTATCTAGGTTCAAATGGACAGGAGGCAGCCTGTAACGTCTGTTGTATCTGTCGTTGGTGGTGAGATATCTCTGCACTATTTTATGTCAATTCCTGAAGTTGAAGGCAGAATTTCAATCCCTTCCGTCGAAGATGGAAGCTTCAATTCGCGTCTGGTCTGAACGTTTTTCTTCAAGACAACTTGTTGCAAAGTTAGCAGGACCTCATGATTGTAGTGTGAGAAATTTAGAGGCCATGAATATTCTGACACAATAATATGGCTAGTGTTTCTTTTTTAACGTCATTTAATGTTTTACGTTTTTTTTTTGTATTTGAAATTAATAAACTGGCTGAATTTATTGGGAAAACATCTTTTGTTTTAATGAGAAGCTTGGATTAGCAGAGCCAGTGAGGTTATGCAAAGTTATGCATGTCAGCATTGAAACCCCTTCTCTTTGAACTCCAATATGGGTCTTAAATCCAACCCCCAAACCAAGTGGATAGCAGTCTTATTGGCTTGTCAAGGAAAGCTTAACTTCAGGGTGTGCGATTATTATTGATGTTCTTTTAAATACCAAATTGATGTTCCTATCATATCTTAATCGACTGATACTGTTGCTTACTTTTTTGCAGATCACATTGGCATGTTCATTCCAGGACCTTGGATACACAAAGTCGTATCACTGCTGAAAACAAGTTTTGGTCATTGAATAACTGCCGCTGGCTTGGCTTCCTTCCATCCCTCAAATCATATTTTTCTGCCTCTGCATCGTTTCAGTGAGAAGGTTCATATCTACAGTTAAGCAAAGAAACCAGTAGCTAATGATGGCAGTACACATATTTGTTGGTTAATTAGACCAACAGATATGCTGATTTTATGACATATACTGGTCTGTTCTTGCCGGAAAGAGATGATTCTGGTCGCTTTCGCCTGGTTCAGTGACAAAGCTGTCCACATCTATGTCGGTGAGCAAATGTATAGATTTCTGATGGATATTATTAAGCATAATGGCCGGAGTTTTTGTTTTTGACAATCACATAAACGGGCTCCTTTATGCACAATGCGTTACGCTTATTTATAACTGTAAGATTGAAGAATGAATTTCTAGAAATGTAGGTCCCGTACATAGCTTGAAATTCCTTCTGAGCCTTCTCTTATTTAATTCCACAAACACCACAAACTGTCAGGAAGCGTGCAATAGGTCGCTGCTTCCTGAATAGTCCACAAATGCAAGCAGAAAGACAGTACTTGGAAATACCTAGCTTTCCTTTCGAGTCCCACCAACAGCGCTGGAACTTCGCCAGCTATTCCTTGCACGCCTTATGAAGTTCTCTGACTTCTCGTTTATGTTTGTTATGGTCCTCATTGGTGCAGCAGCCTTTCCCTTCTCAGAAACTGGCGCAGGTTTCTCTGCAACGCCTGGCTTCCCTTTCTCCTCTGCTGCAACTGTCGGCAGTGCAGCAGGAGCAGCCGTTGTAGGCGGCGCAACTGGTGGTGGAGCTTTACGTTGAACTTGGGGCACTGTTGGTGGCGCCACTGGAAGCGGAGCCTTTGTTTGAAGAGATGGCCCAGTTGGTGGCGCAGCTGGAGCTGGAAGCTTAGCTTGAACTGCTGGTGCCGTTGGTGGCGCAGCTGGAGGTGGTGCTGCTTTGCCTTGGACTGCCGCTGCTGGCGGTGGCGGCGGGGAAACAGCAGGTGCCGCTATCTTTGCTTTCTCTGTGCCCAACCTGAGGACAGAAGTTGGTGGTCGCCCCGTCTTCTCTGGTGCAGTTGGTGGCCCCGACTGTGCTACGTTCTGCTTCTCAGGTATGGTGGCCTGCCTCGTCGGCAACTTTGTTACAGAAGGAGGGAGGTTAGTATTCCTCTGTTGGTCCTTTGGTATCTGTGGAGACTGTGTCTCAGGCGGCTTGGTAGCCAACTTTTCCTTCTGCGGTGGAGGCACTTCTTTGGGCAGAGTCAGTGCAGCAGCTGCCGCCGTCTTCTGCTGATTATCTTTTGCAGCAGCAGGAGGCGAAGAGCTTATGCTGTCAGAGGGGCTGTGGTGGCCTTCTGCAACATGTGAATTAGCTCCAGAAGTCAGGCGGGGACGGCGGAGATGGATGAGGGAAGGCCTATTGGCGAAGGCATTATAGAGCTTCTCACATACACCAAGGGGATGAGCTGGTGCAGCCTCCTTTTTCTCCATTGATGCACCTGTCTTTCTCTGTCTTTCCCTTTCGTGTTGGATTTTTTCAGTGAAGAGCCTGACTGCACGGTGGTCTCATATATAGGGGGCTCATATTGTTTTGATATGCTGCAGTTTTCTTGCTTTGCTTGCGAGGAAAAGAAAAGGTTGCGTGAAAATGGAGCAGATTTGGTGCGTATTTTTCTTTTGAAAGTGTTCGCTCGACCATGCTTTGGTATCATATTCTCCCCATTTTTTATTTTTTCTACATATTGAAAGCTACAACTATTGTTATTATGATTGCTTGATCATGGCACTTCTAACAGTTCCCTTCCTTGAAAACACAAGGAATAAATTCTCTCAGTTTTTCCTCTATTCATGCTTTTTCGCTAACTGGGGACCCAGACCACCAAGACACTGCGTCACACATCGTGCTGATGAATGCTATGACGGTTTGGCATATTTAAGGCTAACAGATAGATTGTTCATTTCATATGGTCCGTGCTGCTGAGATGCCGATTGCCGACTGCAGCAGATGCCCACTGTCTATCCTTTTAATCTTGCTTTATATGTTCTTATTGCAAAAGCAATTAAAAGAAGAAGTAAAAGAAACGAAATTCAGGTTGTTCTTTGATCAGATTAAAAACCCAAAACGGTTCTGCTGATGCAACCTTACAACATTAGGCACTTTAAATTATATTATTAAATAATTTAAAATACTTTTTAATTATTTTTAAAATAAAAATAGAAAAAATTTCTGGCACAAGACCATCTAGGTGAGTGGGGGAGACTCACTACCTAGCTGAATGCTAAAGCTCCTACTCAACCTCTCATCTCTTAGGACAACTCTCGTTTCTAGATGATTTTACTTGGCAAGAACCTACTAAGTGTTCGAGTTCATGTCCAACCGTCTATTGGGGGGAACACCCTCCTTTGTTTTGTTGATCTCTTGATTTGCATCATCATCATCTAGAACTTTGGGTAATGCAATATTATACAAATATTTTAGTCTTTTTCTTCAAGATTTTTACTTATGTAAAAGCTGTTTTTTGCTTTAGATCGTTTCAGCCTTGACAATAGAATGTGAAGCAATTATGTTTTCCAATTTCAGCCGGAATTCGAGTGAAAATTTTCCAGTTAAATTCTCAATTACTTTCTAGTTGATCTGACACCAAAGTCGGAGAAGGAATTTTATGCAGAGACCTTAATGTGAGCACCTTTAAGTAGAGTCAGCTTGCTTTACAAATATATTATATTCCTCTCTTGCTTAAACCACCGATTGCGCAAAAGTTGAAGATTGAACCATTCATTGCGTCTTGTAAGGACAATAATTTAACTCATGACCCGTTTTTTGCTTTTAAGAGAACCAATGGAAATGGATGGAATAAGATATCGACGATTGGGAAGAACAGAAATTCTAATTTCTACGGAAACTGACAAATGTAAAAAGAAGAAAGTTTCCAAAAAAATTTGGAAGATCTGTTAGAAAGCTGTGAAAATGAAGTGGATGATAATTCAATGAGTTGGAAAAGGAATGACCAACTATTATTGAAGAATAACAAATGTGAAACAATTTTATTTGAATTTATTAAAGATGGCAGTTTAGTCTTTTTTGTTTTACCCAATGCATCGTTTTCGTATCTGATCGATTCGTCAGCCGATGCACTTTGATAATATGGACAGATTTTGATGAAACCTATTCGGCCATTTTAATTGGTCCGATCGAAAACGCCACCTAGAAGGCATTAGCTTCTGTAAGAATAATGAGAAAGAGTGTGATTCTTTTCTTTTAATGGTGCCAGCTTTGTTGCAGTGCGCATTCTAGTCCTGCACTGCTTGCATAGCTTGTATTAATTTTCTTCCAATCTTACAAACAGAGATATTCTTTCAATTCCGTTAGACTAAGTTAAATGCATTTTCTATTTGATTCTTATGGGTGCTATGCTCCTACATGGTAAAATGATAGAATGGTTCGATAGCAAAGGTATATTGTCTCATCACAAGCATCGACATATAAGTCCTCAACCCAGGGAATACGGAGGAATGTGGGATTTGGCTCTTCTTTGAAGAGTGGATGCTTTCTCTCAAGGAAAATCTCCAACAATGGGAAGGCAAAAAAAGTGACCAACAAACGAGCAAGGACCGAGCTAATAGGATCTCCCCAAGGCGTTAGAAGTCGAAACTAGTGCCGGCCAAGAGTTTCAAACTTAAGTTTTGCCTTTGTGATTTTTTACGCACGTATGGATTTATGCATGTAGCGGTCTAATCCTTCGTTTCATTTCTTATCAATAATCGAATCGCGTAGGTGAAAGATGGATGTGAAGAAGTCGAAAATGTCGAAAAATCATAAATCTGATGTCCAAATTTGATTTTATGAAACCCTACAGGGGAAGTCTCTTAATCTTAAAGTTGTAAAATTTGATCTACACTTTGGACTTTTATAATTTTTTTAGTTTATAAATTTAGACATTTTTATGCTTGTGTTATGAAAACACTAAAAGATGCGCATAATACCTGCGGGATAAAGTCTGCTACTACAGAAAGTAGAAAACTAACGAAGTGATTCTTTTTTTTTACACGTTATAGTTTTTGCGAATCGTGCAATATATGCGATTTATATGTATTATTTAGTAGGAAATGAGTTTTTGATCATGTTATTTTAACATGGAAGCAAGTTTCTGAAGTGCTTGGAAAATTGGTACCACATAACGTATAAAAACTCGATGACAGAAAAAAGTTTACAAAGTTTTCGTTGGGAGAGGAAACTTATTCAACGCATCTATATGTTAGGAATAAGTTTGACACGAATATATACATATATGTTATGATATATAAGTTGATCCAATCCCATTAAGGCTCGATCTTCAAGACCCTTTCCTTCTGTAGGATAGGTGTGTGCAAAAGGATCACACACACACACACACACAGAGAGAGAGAGAGAGAGAGAGAGAAACGATCAAATCTTTAGATGTGTCATCACATAGCATCAGAAAGATCTGGTCAAATCAACTCGTCCCTTCTAAATTTAGCAGTTTATTGGCTTACGGCTTAATCTATTCCACATGCAGCTGCACGGGAATGAGCCAAACATTCGTCCGTTACGAACATGAACTCTACTGCTACTGGAGCGAGTGTTCATGTACATGAAATGCGTCGTCACGGCAGGACTGAATCCATAGCTAATCCTGCTCTGCGGGTTGTCTTCCTCCTCTTGATCAACACACTTGGCCGCTCATTTTGGCCCAAAGGCCTTCGTATTTGTCGTGGAGGTTTCGCGGACTTTGCCGTTGGTTGTTTCCGATCGCGCATCGACTTGGATTCTGTCGCCTCTACGTGACCCTTTTCTCTTATCTTTGCTTCCATGACATTATCTGTGAACCCCGAGTCTGAGCCTCTGTCTCGTTTGTCATCGTGCAAGGTAGATTGCTCTCTGAGTGGCCCATTTTTCAGCTGAGTAAGAGAATCTCCTCCCGCATTTTCACACTGATTGTTTGGTGTATCAGCCGGTTGTAAACTAGAGTGTAGGTGATTCTTCTTTGGCTGAACTTCATTAATAGCAGAATTGGTCATGGCCTCCTCATCTTTCAAATGTGACTCACCGTTTTCTTCAACGTGGCTCTCGATGTGTGTTGCTGAATTTGCCATTCCTGCACTCACCAGCGTCATTTGGTCAGCAAGCGCGGCATCCTTGTCACATGACTTCTCTTTCACAGGATGGGAGGCAGAAGAGGCCTCTTCGTGTGATACTAAATATGGCTCATCTTCCATTTCAGAATGCAAATCATTCTGAGACACCATATGAATCCCTTGTCCCACTATTATTTCATTCCCAAGGTCGCCATCACATGTCGCAGCATTCGTGGCTACAACCATTGTGCTTCCTTCACAACGTGCAACGGGCATCAGCTTTGAGTTGCAATGACTAGACTCGTTCCGAATGTGACGCAGCCACCTGAATGCCGAGCCCCGGGAAAATGAATTGAGGAACTTGTGGCAAATACCCATCAAGTTGGATTGCTCGTTCTTGCTTTCCATTTCTAGGAGAAAATGGTACAGGAGAGAAGCTCATATGTCAGAAGAAGAGACATTTAAGATGACTAACAATTCTTCCCCCAAATCACAAACTTAAGATGACCCTGACTCTCGATTCTTTCCCATGAGAGAAGTCACATGCCAATTAAGTAAAAGCTGGAGGAAGTGAGGAATAGCTTGAGGATAAGTCCTTCCTTTCATGACCTCTAAGTTAAGCAAGCACTTGCTTCACAAAGAGTCAATGGCCGCTTTCATGTTTCTTCCCGTGATGGCATGGTTCTGCCGTATGAAAATTGAAGAGCATCAAAATGACAATAAGCCCATATCTTCCAAACAAAAAGCCGCAGAAATTATTATTAGATAAGTGTTAATGAACATATACAACTGACAAAGTTGGAATCCAACTGCTAGAAAGAAACCATTTAACATATACAGTTGAAAGAAAAATACACCTCAGCTTAAGAAGCATACTACCCCTCCTCAAAGCTCAAGACTTACACGAGAACCAGTAACCCTGAAGGTTGATTTTGTGGACCACCGTTGAATTTCTCGAACAAGGAGACCAAGGTATGTGGCGATACTGGAAGCCTTCAATTCGTCCCACGCCTTCACAGAGAAATGATGTTTACTTGCAATTTTCAATAGTTCCACTGCAAATGAATTCACCCTTTAATTCACGCTAGATGAATCTAGGAGCATCATCCCACACGCTTTGACAGGAAGCAAATTTACATTGGCAATCTACATAAGAAGCCAAGCTGACAAGCAGCCTGTCCGTGGTGACCACATGGAACAGCGGCTGCAGATTGGTTAGGGATTTTGTGAGGTTCTCCACATTAAGCTTCAACAGTCGTCAACTCCTTTTGGTTGCATAAAGAAAAATTAATCCTTCCCACTGAAACTTTGTTCTGGATCTGAATCTTTATTGAACATCACAGCCAAATGAAAGCTCAGCCTACGTTAGTCACAACTCTGAACACAAGTCTGCTAAAACAGGGGCAGCTCGCCTCCGTGTTCTTTGACTAACTTTCCACTTCTCAACGAGTACCTTCTTTATGTTAAGACAGCTAGAAACTACAGTAGCAACCCCAGCTGAGGTTATTGATGGGCAGTAAACCATGTGACAAGATTCCAGTACCGAGCAACGTTTCACAAGGTGAGACAAACCAATGTCGGTAACCTTTCGACAATGAGACAACACTATCTCTTTAAGTAATGGGCAACCCTCACCCAATGCAGCCAAAGCCATATCACCTACAGTCTGCATATAATAAATAACTGGTTAGATTTTACATCTCTTAATTTCAAATTAATGCGAATAAAACAATAAACATAGAATCGTCAACATGCACTAGAGAGAGAGAAAGCATGCCTGGCATACACTGATGTCCAAAGATACCAACTCAGGGCAGCCCTTGGCAATTGCGGTAACTCCAATATCCCCAATTTGATGACAACCACTGACATTCAACAACTGAAGTGAGCATCCACGTCCAATAGCAATCAAGGCATCGTCACCAATCCTGCCACATACAATGAGCAGATTAATGTTACATCTGTATTCAATGAGAAATTTGAAATTATTCCTCAAGATTAAAGTTGACTCATAAGAGAAAAACAAAAACAAAAAAAGGGAAAGGCCAAGTCATTAAAAAGCAAAAAGAGGACTATCTGCAGATGTCAAGGGTTCCGATTCAGTAGGCTGAAGTTTGAAGATCATCATACGATCAATTTATTTGCAATTAATTGTTCTCGTCCAAATAAAAGAACTTCACAAGCTCTAGAAAATCAGAGGAATTGATCCGTGTTTATGTTTCCACAAATTTGCCTACATCCTTTTAGTAAGAGCCTATACCAGAATAGAAAGGCACTGGCTGATATAACCTCATGTAAAGGTTGCTACAATTTTTTGAGCTGTCATTTGCAAACTTAGATCAATTGTCATAGGAACAATCCAAATTCTTTACATATTGTGACTCACTATAGTCCACTTCAACGGGAAAATGCATAACAACATGACCTTACCTTTTTAGTTAAAAAAAAAAAGCAAAAAAACCATTTTTGAGAAACTAAAATGCATGCAGAAATGAAGAAGAAATGGTCTACACAATTCATATGCAGTTCTCCATTTAGATGTTCAATATCTAATAACACAAGAAAACTTTTCACCTGTCACAGAATCTGAGGCTAAGATCTCTCAAAAGCTTACAATTCTCACCAATTGCAATGATGCCCTTGTCTCCAATCTGCAGAAAGCAAAATAAATGCAACACCAGAATTAACTCAAACTTTGCCGAAGCAACAAAAATCAATGACATCAAGGATACTAGTAAAGGGACAACTAAGACCTTTTCTCCATATAGTTCCAATTTTATTGATGTCTGAATTTTAATCATCTAGTAGCGAAGCCTGTGCATCATTAGATCGGTCAGATCACGACATCCTTTGATGCATATAACCCCCTATAGATACTACACTAAAAGAGCTGAAAAGCTGGATTGTCTAGGATCAAGTACTTTTTCTTGCAAAACAAAATTGATGTACATGTTCAGACATTTTTATTGTCCAGATTCATGATTGGCCAGGAAGACATGGTTCAGAACCAATTTCATGGTACAAATTAGCTTCTGTAGATTATCCAAAATATGCACATTTTTGTGCCCAGGCATTCCCCCAATCTCGTGAATTTCTGTGAAAATAAGAGCACTAGATGGGCATAGGTGAGCACCCATCCACACTTTTGACTACATAGAAATTTCCAGAGGTAAGAGATGCATAGTTTGCATGCACCAAATTCAGGACTGGTCAAATTCATAGATTCTTTGTGACAAAGAGGTCCCACATCTTTCCACATCCAGGAAAAACATGAACCATTCAACAACATTCAGGAACCAAAATCAGAAATTAAGCTTCATTTTTACCTTAAATCTGAAATTGGGTTTAAGGATAGGAAAGTTCCATTTACCAGTTGATTCTTCTAAACTTGAATATATTTATTTAGACAAACATAAATTTAGTTCAATTTCATGGAAGGAGGAACATGTTGCTGGTTACTTTGTCATATTGGTTGCACTTCTTTTAGTAAGTAAGACCTACAAGAACTAAGTGCCTAAAATCCCAATTTCAAACGACTAGAGAACCCAGTTCCTGACAAACTTAACTTCCAATACTGACATGAAGTTCTACACTCCATAATAGTCACAGCTTGACTAACCCTTTATTTCCTTTATTGTATAGAAAAACTTAGGAAGGCATTCATAATTGCTGCTCGAGTACAGAAGTCAAACTGTCTTCAAAGGCCATCCAACTTCATTTCCAACTAGTCCAACATTCTGTCTACCCTGCAGGAACCATCTCTCAAAAGTAAACATAATATTAAATTGGCTCTCCGGCTTCCATCTGCATATCAAAATATTACAGTTTACTAAATGAACGTTCGTAGTTACTGTTGCTGTGCCAAGTAGTAAGCAGGATAAGTCAATTTCACCTACATAATGCACCCAAAAGTCTTCCTTGGGGGACTCAGGCTAAGATCAGAAGGTTGGAGTACATGTTAACTAATTCTAACACAAAGGCAACTAAATGACCTTAATCTTGATAGCAGTCTTAGGGGGTTAAGAAAAGGATCGGATCTACGATAGAGACAGTTGGCAGTGCATCAAGATGGTAGTATGTAACAAAAGGTTAGTCCCAATTTAATTGTATTCTATCAGGAATGCTTTATTAGTGTAAACCAACAAGACATTGATAGTCAGAAACGAAAAATAAATATTCAATAGAGTGATGCACCAAACACAACCTCATAACAACGTCGAACGTGAAGTTTCTTCAAGTTCTTGCATCCCTGAGCAATGTTGCATATTGCAGCATCCCCTATGCTTGAACAGTCTACCAGCTCTAAAGCTTGCAACAATGAACAACCACGTCCAACTTCAAGAAGTGCATCATCACTGATCCTTTGACAATACATAAGAACAAGTTCTGATAGTCCCCTACAATTTTTTTCATAAGAAATTAGTCGATCCACTGATCCTGAAAGAATCAGGTACATAAGATCATTGATTAGAGAACAAAATATGTTATATGTCATTTCAGGAGAGCTTTATATGCACATGATTAGTACTAAATCAGAAAAAAATGTCATTGAGCATTTTGTTAAGGCTTTGAAATGAACTGTTTCACCTACAAATACAAATGGATGGATCATGCACGAGATCTAAATCTGTAAAGCAAACAATACCCAACTCTGGATCTTAATCCAAATTGTATTGAATGGATTTAATATATATATATATATATATATATATCCTAGTACCTGATCCAGTAAATAAAATAGCTCTACAATCTGTGTAACGTTGCAGGTTGCAGGTGTAGGTCTCTCTCTCTGACAGCATCAAACTAATGAGAGCTAGAGACCAAGCAGTACCATACATTTCCGACAGACTTTCAAAGAACCATAACTGGTTGAAGAAAAAAGGATACCTGCAAGACCTGCCAATAGCTTCAAGTCCAGAAGTTCCTATGTTGTGGCAACCATTTACTTCAAGACGTGTGAGCTCTCTACAGCCAGTGGCGATAGCAGCAAGGCTTTTGTCACTCAAGAAATAGCAATCACTCAAAGTAAGAACATTAAGTTTCTTACACCCACTCCCGATGGCAAAGAGGCTCCTGCAAGACATACTTCTGTTAAACGGAATTAAAAGACCGTGGCACTAAAGTAAATTACACTGATGAAAATGATGAAATATGTGCATGTTTACCCAAAAAGTCCTGACTACCTTTTAGCTCAAAACGACCAGAATACACTAACCTTAGCCCTGCAACTTGCAAGCAATGACCAAAACATAGGTAGACTAAAATACGCCATGAGAAACTTAAATGAGATGAAAATGAAAATCAGAGGCTGATAAAAATCAAAATGAGTAAATTTCAAAAGGTAACTACTTTAAGATATAAGTGGATTCATAAGTGGCAAAAGATGGAGATCAACCACCTACAACCTAACACAAAAGCCAAAGGCCTAAAAACAAAACGTTCACCTAGACGACAGAAAATGCAGCAAGGGTAAATTTAGCCCTTCCACATGATGATATGAAGAAAATGTTGAACTATGAGAAATCCCTTTTAGAAAAGATACGTCAAGTTCCACCTATGGTACAAGTGACACGTAGTAAAGATAGCTCTTTATGTATTGATGACACGAGGGCAAGCCACATTGAATGATCTATATACTCCGAGCTTATAGAAATCCTGATGTATAAGAACCACAAGCTAATATTTTATGTGCTCGAACAATTGTACTACTTCTTGTACATGATGGTGATCTCTCTCAAGAGTTACTCATGAAACTAAAATTAAATTTTCATATGAAGCAATATCAGTATACAAATCCATCAAACTCTGAGAAATCTTTAAAGTTTAAACTGATATCACCACCATACCTGTCAGTGAACTTCTGGAAGCTGTTCAAGGCCAACAAAACCAATGACGAACAGTAGGTACCAACGGCTTGCAAAGTATTATCTGTAACATTTACGCATTGCAGCCTTAAGGACTTCAAGGATGGACATCCTTGGGCTATAGCAACCACACCTTGGTCTCTGATGCCTTCTGAGTCCAAAGAGAGGCTCTCAAGATTGGGACAATGAGAACCGATAATCTCCAATGAGGTATCTGTTATTTTTGCACAAGTTGCAACACCAATACTCTTCAATGACTTCCCAACACCAACAGCTAACTCAATCAAGCCTTTATCGGTTACACCTTCACAAAAGCGCAAGTTCAAATCTTCAAGGTTCTTGCAGAACTGGCCTATAGCAGCAAGGCCATGATCTCCCACATAGCAACCCTGAACATTCGGAAATGAGAAAGGTGTCAAGAAAACCTTGTGAAAAAATTGCAACTTTAGGAAGTAAATAAGAACTTGCTACAACTCATAAGCTTCAAATAGCCAATTTTTAATGAAAAAACTCCATAGTGGCGCTTCAGCACCTTCACCTAATATGACATAGGGAGTTAGCCAACGTGGACGCTAAGCAACAACTACCAGAATATAGATATGATGTGAAGCACCAACAACTACAGCAAAGTAAATGCAAAGTAGCTTAGCATAGTTTAAGAATGCTTCGCAAAAAACAAAATTGTAATAAATCCAGAATTACTCGAGCTACAAACTATGTGCAGTTATAAGTGAGCATGAGAGGGACAACCTGCAGATCCAAAGCTTTTAAGTGTCTGCAATTTCCTGCTATGGAATTCAAACCATCACTTGTCACAGCTGAACACCATATTAAGCTTAACTTTTCAAGTTTGGGGCAGCCTCTTCCAAGAGCTGCCAATCCTGCATCAGATAAACTGCAAAGTTCAAGCTCAGACTCGGATCCACTATTTTCTGCTGTATACCGTAGTTTTGAAGAACCAGGTCCTTTGTTAACATTCCTTCGAGCTATTCTCTGCACATGAAAAAATATGTCAAGCAATATTTTTTGACATATTGTTGGGAAAAGAAATAATGGCAAAAGTCCGAAACATCGCTTATCGATCGGAACAGAGTTTTCCAGTCACATATATGGCGCTCTCTCTTGTTTCAAGTTTATGACAGAGTTTAACTAGTCATGTCATATAGACTTTAACTAGTCATGTCATACAAAACGCAAGACATGGACCATCTGGAAAACAGTTTATTCAAAAGATCTGCAGGTTACTGCACTGATCTACTCGTGAGAGAGGCAGATTAGTAAGGGCATTTAAAAGTTATCCATAATCACCCAACAATCTAATATCCGCAGGCAATTTACCATTCGTAAAGAAACACAGGTTCTTTAAGTTCCGCCCAAAACAGTGGTTCGTATATGACATCATTCCCATGGCTACTGTTAATTGGTTCTAGACAGTCCAATTCAACCGAAGTTTGGTCACAAAAAAACCAAAAGAACAATGCCGTTACAGATTAAACCCAATAACCCTTCACCACAAGTGCCCCAATTACATTCCAAAAATCGGGGCTATCGATCTGCATTGCCAAAGAGGCGGTAAAAGAAGTTCACAATCCGCGAAGAAACTTAACCAAGGCCGGGAATTACCGATCTAAATTGCCGATAACCGGCATAGTCACGAAGACGCTGGCTCCGGAGGGGAAACCCCGTCTGAAATTGGAGGGATACAGGCAGCCTCTCATCGATGAACACATTTCTTAGATCAACGAATCGCTTCACCAGGACGGATGTACAAGCGTCCGGGCTACCCGACGCGCCGATTCGGATCGTGTCGCGCGTGTCGCTCTCGAGCCTGTGCCATCTCTTGCAGACGAGAGAGCACGCATCTCGGTGAGATTTCCGACCGTCTAGATGCCGGAAAATCTCGATGAGAAGCTCATCAGGGATGATGGTGTTGATAAAATCTTGGCCCCGCATTGTCCTCAATGTTCCAAAAAGCAAGAGAGAGAGTTATGGATCTCCTAGGGCTTTTTCTCGCGCGAAATTTGGGAGGGAGGGAGGGAGCAGAACGTCTTTCCCCGAAACTCACCCTAAGACGGGGGAAGAACCAGGTCCCCATTTTATACATGCGAACATTTTCACTTAGTCTGTCAAACTTTAAGACAACTTCAGATAGGTACCTTTTAATTTTTAAATAAGAGAAAATATTTTTCCAAATAGCTGTCAAACATAAACTTATGTTTTATAATTTTTTTCAGTTTTTTTTATTTTCCTTAAGTTAACACTAAAATGTTAGTCTCTTAGCCTAAATGATTTCAGTTTCTTCAATACATTAATCTAAAAAAAATTGCATTCTCATTCGTGTAAAACCCTTAAGGTCTCCCTCCATCCTTTCTTATGGTAAATTTTCAATACACAGAAAAACACGTGGAAGCATACCCAGTAATGAACATATAAATTAAGGCATTTCAACTGCGACGATGAAACACACTTAGCACCATCTAACAGAAACCCTATTCTATTTTAGCTTCACTTATTTTGAATCACACCTATCCACAATGGCACTCAAATGTTAAAGGCTATATAAAAACTAAAATTTTGTTTGGAGTCCATAGGAAAAAAGTAATGGCCTTCTAGTTCTCTCAAATTCGACTATGATTCCAAAGGATGGGGAAATCTTAATCCATGAATCTAAAACACGCTTTCTCCTCCATTTTTTATTTGTATGTCAATTTATGCGTTTGGATATGTTTAAAAAATCTACCATCAAAATTGGTAGGGCAGCGTATATTGTAAAATTATGCCTCTATATTATAGATGGTAAATTCAATTGGTTTCTGGTAAGGGAGGGGTTGCCTCACCGCCCGGTCAAAGTCAAAGGTCACCAACTTCTTTTTCTCATGCCATCATCGTGACACATTTGATCGTATTAAGTTGTAATTCCATTGATGAGAATATACTGACAAACCATATAAATGACTGTCGAGACTAAACTATGTATAAGAATAGCCCGGCATTATTTGGGGGCATCTGGTAACCGGAATACCATGTTAGTGTTTCATGATTTTTTTTTTTTAAAGATTAAAGTATATTTAAAGAATGCACTTGTCCTAATTTTGGAGACAGACAAGATTTATAAAACACTATAGTGTTTCTATTAGCAAATGCCTCCTAAAGATACACTTAACGCAAATCATGTTTTAGTATTGGACTGCCTACAACCACTAAAATGTTCGTACATAAAACGACTAGAATGCCCTTACTGATTAAATGGAATACCAACCACTAAAATGTTCGCTTATTTTGAAAGAAATATATTTTAAGGGGTAAACGGGTCAGATCTTGGCAATACCACGTCCAATTTAATTTGATTTAGCCCAAATTAATTTAAAGTCAGTAAAAAAAATATCATTTACACCCAAATCGTAATATAATTAGCCCATAACTTAGTTTTGCACATTACCCACTTTGATTCTAATGCAACCATTGAATTCTAATCCGAATATTCATAAAGATCCCCAAAATGATAAGTACCTCTGCCCGACCAGTTATGCTACATCCTTTAAGAGATTGCAAACAAAAATTTCACAATCATAAAAGATCGAGAAATGGTTTTATTTTTTATCGAAATACCAATTCCAATACAATTTTGCATTTTACGGAGATTTGGCATGTTAAAGTTCAATTGCTAATAACTCAAATGAAGGATTTTGTTTGGAAACCAAAGAGTTTCTAATAGGGTGTTGATTTGAAACTCAGTGTATCCAATGCCAGATTTAATTGTTTGGATAGTCTCTAATCAGATTTGGATCCAGAATCAGAGTGAGGTGTGCAAAATACATACCGGATTCAAACTTTCACCAGCGGACAGAGAACATATTTGGCAAGAAAAATGCGACAAGCAAAATTTTATTCAAATGGTATCCGATTCAGATTTTCTTATAAAATCCAACTCATTGGATTCTGGTGTTCTAGACTAAAATTTGAATGTCATATGGAGTAACGCCCAAATCATTGAGGCATAGGATGCTTTTTGGCTGTTCTTGTCAACGAATGCCAATTAAGAGCTTGCTTTAATTTATTAAATTCCGTCCTCTTGAGTTTAACACTTCTCGGGCTTTCATGTACAAAAAAGAATATACGTTTTTCAAGGAAAATGATTCAATCAAACGGGCCCAAAAATCAGATTTTGTACCAAAAGAATATGCATTTCCCAAGGAAAATGATTCCATCAAACGGGCCGAAAAATCAGATTTTGTACCAAAAGAATATATGTTTTCCAAGGAAAATGATTCCATCAAACGGGCCGAAAAATCAGATTTGCCTAAAGTTTTTGTAATCATAGACAAAAACATAACACCAATCTTTCTTCAAAGAAACAAAAGGCAAAGTTGCAAACGGGCCCACCCTTTACCTAAAATTTGAAATACGGCTTCAAGTTTTTGTACATTTCACAACAGATCAACATTTCATTAATTGCACACAGCCAAGCTTTGGCTTTCCTCCAATCCAACGTAAAAAAATATCACCTGAGGAGCGAAATACCTGTTACACCCTTGCTCTCAACGTGGATCATACATTCAGGCTACCTGCCTTTTGTTTTTCATAAATCCTCTGTCATCCTTCATAATTCACGTCAGCCGTCTGCTTTTTTTTTTTTCACGCGCCTACTTTTGTGAAGATCGAGACCTTTCCTTGGTACCAACAGTTTATTTCATGTGGATGATTATGTGAAAGGTAGATTGGAGAACTTTGGTTGTCTTTAAAATGTTATAGAACACTTGCTAAGAACTAAGATTGTGAAAATTCATTTTCTTTCATTGTTGAACATGAATCTTACACCAACTATGCTAATTAAACTCGAATTTTACACAAGTAATGAGTTAGATACCATGTGGCTCTGTAGCTATTTTCAATTGACACTTGTTAAAAAGCAATGAATCGAGATACCCAATAGTTTAGAATTCAAGTTTATAGGACTAGTAAATTATCTCAAAAACTTAAATACACGTCATTCAACTCAATCTTGGCTTGAAATGGTACACACATTTTCATTTTTGTTCAATATGAAAGTTTGTAAGCCAATTAAGCCACTAAGGGTCATGTGCTATTCTCTAAATCATAAAGCTAATTGTTTAACTATTCAACAAAAATACTAATAAAACTTGGTCTTAATTATGGAGAAACTTGGCTAATATATATATACATACATATACATATATATATATATATATTGTTTTGGCATTAAGTACCAGCATGCACCGTGTTGTAGCTGGAAAGTTAGATTTTCACATGTGATGGGTATCTGGCAAGTTGGGTTTGGTAAGAAAATCTTATAAGCAAACATTGGATTTGATTATCAATGAGAGAGATTTTTTTCCCATTAATTGGACTTGGACCCCAACGGGCATAGGACAATGTCCGGAAGCATGAGAGGCAAATTGTCAAACAGTACAAATTTGAGGGTCCAGTTTGGGCACAGTTTTCCTTGACGAGCTTACGAGCAATTTTTTTCTTTTTGCGGGACCCACAACAATTATCGTACTGGGCAGCCTATTCTCAGGGACGTGGAGGTCATTCTAGGGAGTCATGTGGCGTAAAGAGTCATTTTGGACGCGGCTTTATGCGAATGGGCCTGTAGGTCGTAACCAGGAAGAAGAAAAAAGATGGTGGAAATGTAAGAGAGGGGAGAGAGAGAGAGGGGGGGAAGGGAGAGAGAAGAATAATGTCGTTCTCGTTCTTCAAGCCGTCGAGGCCTAAATCGCCGTCGGAGCTCGTGAGGTCGGTCAGGGAATCCCTTCTCGCACTTGATGCGAAGACCGTCGCGGACGTCCGAGCCCTCGAGAAGGTCCGTTCTTTCTATCGGGTGCAGTGTGCAGAGTGGTGGTCTCTTGAGTTTCTTTCGTGTATTTTCATGTTGGTGCTCGTAATTTCTTGCCGAATCGAGTCTTTTGGTTAACTGGCAAGCAGTTTGATTGAAGAATCGATGTTGGTGTCGTGATCCTTTCCTATTTAAGCGAGTGTTCAATTGGAATCAGAATTTGCATTTTGACTGCTGCCATTTTGTATGTCAGTAATGGGTTCCTACACTGATATCTCTTCTCTTAGTGCATTCCCAAACTGGCGTAAGACTTGCACTAGCGTAGTTTGGTCGAACTTTGTTGGTGGTATGATGATCTATTAGGCAAATTGACTTGCATACTATGCACTGATGTAATATTTTTTTTGCATACTATGCACTGATGTAATATTTTTTTTGCATACTATGCACTGATGTAATATTTTTTTCATGATTTTTTGATTAATTTAGATTAATCGTCATTAACTTTTATGGTTATAAGGTAGTTGTCCTCTGAGCATGTTGGTGTACTAATTTATTGTTGAATACTGCCTGTGTATAATTTACCTCCAATGACCAATGCATCGATCCGTCTGTTGATGAGACCTCGCTTTACACCAGTTAATGATTTGTAGTCCTGTTTAGCTTTTTTGTTTGATCTGCAATGATATCCAACTTTCTTGTTTTGTTAAGTGCAGTTTTCAACATGTAAGCTGTTTGCTGTATTCTGGTTCTCACTTGTTACCGGTCTCTGTTTCATTGCACTGACCTACTTTTGGTGCAATTAGTTTGCATGAAGTCTGTTACGTTAATATTATGCAAATTGAACGGGTGGCATGGCTGGGGGTTTATGCCTTAACTCTTTTGTTCTTGAAGTTTTGATCAACAAGATGTGAAAGTTTCATCCGGTATGAAGGGTAACTCCATTATTTGGTTTTAGTGACGGAAAGGGTTGTATGTTCGAACTTCAACCTATATGGATCCAGTTCTGCAGTAAGTCAAAGTGTAGTTAGTTTATCTGTTTTCTTAGGACAGATTCCATGACCAGAAATGAATTATACAAGTTGAACGATGACATTAAATTGCAAAAGGTAGGTTTTGAAGTGCCGATGATAACATCTACATTTTTAACCCATCGGGACAGGTGCTTGAAGATTTTGAAAAAAACCTCCTTAGTATGAGACAAATGCTTTTTGGAGACGGTGAAGTTGAACCAAATGCTGATCAGGTTTTGCAGCTAGCAACTGAAATATGCCGGGATGGAGTTCTTGATCTTTTTGTTCACAAGTTACCTATTCTTGGGTGGGAAGTGAGTTCACTTTTTTCCTCTCTCTCTCTATGTTTGTGTGTGTGTGTATAACATAAGTACATGTTTATGTATGTAAGTGAGTGTATAATATATCCTTGTTCTCCAAGTATTTTGAGGTGATGATTTTGCTTTGAAATAGGCAAGAAAAGATCTGGTACATTGCTGGGGCATTTTACTCAAACAGACAGTGGGATCTAGTCATTGCTGTGTGGAATACATTGAGAGTCATCCTGACCTTCTAGACTCCCTTGTCGTGTGGTATGTTTTCATTCTTAACTGGACAATGTTCTGGCTCAAATATGGAGTATTTGGATTCTGAGAGTGTGAAAGATGCTTCTTATATATTTAGTAATTTACCTTCAATAACTTGTTTAGTTGGATGCTGGAAGCCTGGAACTTCTCCCCTTATATGCCTTCATGCAGAAAGTAATTGCTAGTTGGTGTACCAATTGAAGAGCTTTACATGAGAAACTGTTTCATTGGTGGTTACTGCTCAAATTTTGCATCTTTATTGGGCTAAGGTTTCCTTTATTTGTTAAGTTGTGTTATTTGAGCTATCCTGTCAGGGTCTTCTACAAGAGTTGCATTATGAAACATGCAAGAGATTCATGCATTTTTTCTAATATTTGTCCTTTGTGTGTGTGTGTGTGTGTGTATGTATGCAATCCTTGCATGTCTGCATCTATATAGTTAAAAGCTCTGGGCAGGACTAGGCGTCAGTTCCAAAAAGGCTTAGGCAGTGGGGCCCAGTCAGTCACTTGACAGAAAACATGGGGTCTTATTTGAAAAAACATGGGGAAACAGAGAAGGAGGGAAAAAGAAAAGGGAAAAGGTGAGGATTTTGAAATTCCTCCACCTCAAACAATACACTAGAAGGCAGAGCAAGAAAAAAGAATTTTAGCATTAAATTTTTTAAAAATAATATTTTATTGAGGCACCGAAATGCCTTGAGCTAGGTATTTAGGCTGTAGCCAATACCCAGGGCACCTAGGCGTGCTTTTAACTACATATGTCTGCACATATTAATTAATATATTTAAGTAACACAAACTTCATAAATGATGTGCTGAATGCTATTGACAAACTCCTATCTTCTTTATCTTTCTTAACAGTTATGACAACAAAGCGATTGCTTTGAATTGTGGGAATATGCTAAGGGAATGCATCAAATATCCTACACTTGCTAAGTGAGTTTCTCTAACTATTTTGTATTTCTCATAATCATTTCTAAGTCGCAGCTTCTGCTTGTTTGGGTTTCTTTCATGGATGCATTTTGCTTCCCCAGCTCGCGATTTTTCTTGCATTTGAGTGTGCAAATATGTAGTTCATTTACAGATATTTGTTGGAGTCAACCAGCTTTGAGTTGTTCTTCAAATTTGTGGACCTCCCAAACTTTGACGTAGCATCAGATGCCTTTGCAACATTTAAGGTTTGTTTTAACTACTGTGCAGAGATTCTTTATGCTTTTGCATAAAGATCTTAATTTTTTGAAAAATTGTTTGATGACATTTTACCTTCTTTTCCACAACATTTCATCAATACCAGGTAATTCATGATTAATTAAAGTTATTTTTTTGTTAGGATCTGCTTACTAAACATGAAGATGTTGTCTCTGCATACCTAATTTCCCACTATGAACAGGTTGGCTATATAATAAGCTCTCATTTTCTCCTTTTCATACCTATTGTTTATCTCTCCTTTTTGTATGCTTGTAATCTTGTAGCGGAATTGCAATAATTCTGCAAAAGTGCTCATCGAAGGCAAAATCCACATATGTCATAATGAATGCCTATCACATTTTCTGACTGGAGGCCATATTCTTTCAGTTCTTTGATCTTTATGAACAACTGTTGACATCACCAAACTATGTAACACGAAGGCAGTCACTGAAGGTTAGTATCTACATACTCTTTTTTGAAACATTTATTCTAGTATTTGTTCTGGCTGATATGAGTCTGTCTCATCTAATAGGAACCTTGTTTGTTGGTTAGCTTCTTTCAGAATTTCTTCTGGAAGCCCCAAATTCACAAGTAATGGTGCGATATGTTTCAGAGGTTCAAAACTTGAAGATCATAATGAAGCTTCTGAAGGTGGGACATGTTTATACTCTCTTAACTCTTAAGCATCCTGTCAACTATTGAAATATCACCTTATTGACTCAAATCCATGTATTAAAATGTAATATTATAAATTGACAGTAGGCTTTAAGATAGAACAGATCGTCTTTTATGGTGTTTTCCTTTTATATGTTTCATGTGGCAACTTCTGCATGATATCTTACTGAAATCTGCAACTTTGGCAGGATACCAGCAAAAACATCCAGATATCAGCTTTCCACATTTTCAAGGTGTGATTGAATTTCAGTATTCATGCTTGTTGTGTATGAATCTTCTTGATGGGACTTATGTGTAGGTAGATATAACAAAAGTAACTACATCACTTGTGCTTTTTTGTACACACTAAATGCAGTATCAGTCGGATGTGTAAAGTTTCTGAAGAAAGGTGCTCTGTGATTGCCTTTGGAAATAAGCCTTCTTAGATGCTGTCGCTATTCAAAGTTTTGCTTTATTGGAGCTTTTTTTTTTCTTAGTTGTTTCAATGAGCTTTATTCTGCTAGCTGCAAACCATGTGAACTTGAAGGGCCTTTATGAATCACATAGGTGAGACTAGATACATAAGGTTAATGGATTCCAGCAGCACGGAACTCACCCTGTGTCTGCTCTATCTCACGGACTATACTGTCCTGGATATATTTACATGTTCTTTTTATCGCTTATCTCAAACCTTCGTGCAACCGTCGCAGTTTCAAATTGCAATTGGTATTGAGTGAAGCACGGAGCATGAAGTGGTGTGAGATTGTACGGAAAACAGATGCTACCGACCTGGTCCTCTTACATGTTTACACAAATATCAAGCAGGATCTGCCACTTTGAAGATGATCCCTACAATTCCTGTCTTCATGCTTTCTTTGAACATTGTTTTCTTGTGGAACCCTGTTTCCCGTTGGTTTCTGCATGCAGTTGTACCTCATGAACTTTTATGAAAGCCCTTTGTGGTAATATTTGGCATGTTCTTTTGGTTCTCATTTCAGGTCTTTGTTGCAAACCCAAATAAGCCACCAGATATAACTGCAGTTCTCGTGAAAAACCATGATGGACTGCTACCCCTACTTCACAATCTTCCATTCAGCAAAGGTAAGCCTGTCCTCTATTTTACCCTGCCATCACGTATTTTAATTGGGGTTCATTGGATGGTTGGTTGAAGTTATTCAGATGCTATTTCTATTAACTACTACCTGTTAAAAAGAAGGGGAAAAGATCTATTAACTAATAAGTAATATCTGTTAAAAAGAAGGGGAAAAGAAAAGATGTAAAGAAAATCCAGCATATGCAAGCTAAGGCTGTCTCTAATTGTAACCTGCGAAAGTTTTTGTTCTCCACCTCAACCACTTCCTCCTTTCTCATCCTTAATCTTGACTTTTCTTCTACAACTTTGTCCAACTGCAGATGATGAACAGTCTGAAGAGGAGAGAGATATCCTCATTAAGGAAATTGAAAAACTAGTTTCCCTTGCAGGAGCATGTTAATTAGCATGCCCATCGTTATTTTTTTCCTTTTTCTCTAAGTGAAAGGACAGAATTAAATCTCCATCGTTGTAATTGAACTCTATATATGAAGACAGCAATTGTAATTTTCCAAATTTCCGTGGCTTATATCCTTTTACTTTGTGATGCTGCTCTTGTAATAGATGCCAGCAATGAAACTACTTATGAATTCACTCTCCTGGTCAGCTCAATCTAAGTGCGTTTTCTTTTTTTGGTTCAGATGTGGTACACATCTGATATGTAAAAACTTTTGCATTTGGGATGCACCACAAGGATGAGAGTATCTTAGAAAACTTTACCATCTTGAATGTGAGAAATAAGTGACAAATTTTCTTTGAACACTGATATTCACCCGTCGATGCATTTTGACTGTCACTTTATGAGTGTCTTCTTCAGCTTCAGCCAGTCTAATTCTGATCTTTCTTTATAAAGCTTTATGTAGATGAACTTTACCCATGTTAATAAGGTAAAGTTTGCTCATTTTACAAACTTATCATACATCTCAAAACTGAAACTGCCTCATTCTTAATGTGCATTGACGATATATTTGCACTTCGATATGATAAACTAAAGGAGTTATTTGTGGACTGAGTAGTAGCTTGCGGTACTAACCTGATTCCCTGTATCAATGAAGTCGCATTGTATCAGTTGCTCCACTGAAATGAATCTTGATTAGTTATGCCAAGGCAGGCCGATTCTCCGTATCATTTCAGATACTGACATTGGTCACTACATTATAATAAAAATATCACCAACCTGTCGGCAGCATATGCGGGATATTCTTGTGAGAATCCAAAAGCAGACATCTACTGCTCGATGCAATGACAAAACATGCTATGGCCCATCTCTCAATCTGCCATACGAGTCGTAGTCACGACATAAACTTTATTTAAGGACGATTGTTGTTCTTTTGTACGTTAAACATATCTGCTGAGG
The DNA here is from genome assembly GCF_008831285.2 of Nymphaea colorata. Taxonomy (NCBI): domain Eukaryota; kingdom Viridiplantae; phylum Streptophyta; class Magnoliopsida; order Nymphaeales; family Nymphaeaceae; genus Nymphaea; species Nymphaea colorata. Next base: position 13,742,446 of record NC_045146.1, on the reverse strand, counting down.
TCGAAGAAGAGCCTGAGTGCGCCCCTTGTTAAAATTTGAAACTGGATGAAATCAGTCATTTCATGCTGCAAATCTAGTGGATTGGCTGATTCAACTGAATCCGTTATGAATTGAAAAAAAGTGTTATTATATTTACTTTAGAAAAAACTGAAAATCCTGAAAACATAGAGAATAATAAGAAATAATAAAAAACATTTCAAAATAATTTAAAAATGGACAGTGCATGGCAAGTGAGAATCCCTTTTTCAGCGGATGAATCAGATTGATTTGCCCTTTATAATCGACGTCAATGGGTTCAGCACCCATATCCTGATTATGTTCGTTAAAGCATGAACGGTTTCAAAGAGTGTTCTCTTTGCTAGATTCAAGCGAAAATGATCACCGAAATGATGCCAAAAATATAAGGTGTTGAAAACCATTGTTCGTATTGTGATGCATTTTCTTGTTTCCATGAGTCCGGCCATCAAATGTTCAATGAAAACAATATATTTTGTGTCTACAAACATATAGTTGTCCCCTTGGTAAAGCTTAATAAACTAGTCTCCCTTGGGAAAGTTTAATAATCTAGTCTCCCTTGGGAAAGCTTAATAATCTAGTCTCCCTTGGGAAAGCTTAATAATCTCTACATATTCATGGATTCACTGTTCAAGAAGACTCTGAAAATCAAATGCTAAATCGTTGTGAAGGTAAGGAAGACTTAAAGATTGGTTCAGAACTTCAAACACCAGTACATGAGGACCCCTCAAGAACATATGAAAAACATGGAGGTCATTAAATCAGTCAAAATGAACGACTCATAGATTGTTATGTTTGAAGTTATTTTTGAATAAATAAACGTTACATAACATATTGACGAAAATTAAAAACTACTGTTGATGTGACAACTTCTTCACAAGCTACTATATTTCCAACTCTCCATATTTAATAGCCACACGATACAGGGGATCAGATTGGGCCATTATTTAGTTTCACGGTTCATATATATATATTATATAAAAGCTGCACCAGATCAGCGTGCAATCAAGGGGACACGACGATTTTATGAAGCTTGGTTTCTTAGGGACTGTTTGTTTGGAGGCAAAGAAAAGGGTTTCCCACAAGAAAGCGATTACTTTTCTTTTGGACTTGAAACGAGTGGGACGGCAGAGAAGGTCGGTAAGCCATGTTGGCGCCAACTTTTCCCCAAGGAACTTGTCGTTTTCGATGAAAGTGAAGTGCCTAACTTTTCCGACGGCCGTTCTATTCTATGAAAGAGAAATTATTCCCTGAGAAAAAAGCATACCCGAACTCTTAACCTGATTAGATGTCCCTGAAATCATGTTAAGAACTCCAGATAAGATTGGTGTGCAGTATTTCAAATCAACAGCTAAAGTAAATGTTCATTTAAAGCCAAAATAATGAAATGCACATCTAACATCTCAGTTCATGTGAGCTTAGTAAATTGTCGTTTCATCTAACACCATTAACTTTGCTAGATAAAGATAATCACATGCCAATTTGTCACAGTAATTTTTGGGTGTTGAGGAGAAAGAAGGAAAGGAAGAGTGTGGCTCAGGTCTCGAAAGATTCCACCCAGTGATGTTGTTGTGATTAGCATGTCGATGAGTGTTGTTTAAGTTACAAACTATCAAAGTTGTTGCGCTTGGGGTGCATCAATTGCTGGTTGAAGTTGTTTATATTATAAAATTTGTTCAAAACTTATGAGGCATGTTTCAAAAGCATATTAAAATAGTGTTTTGGAGGCAAAATGCTGTTCAATACATGGTTAGATGTAAGTCAAAATTGGGCTTGTGAGAATATAATTTGGACAACATAATATCTTAAAAGAGAGTGAATAACGTGACCCAGATCAGAAAAACTGCCAAAATAAATCCTCAGTATCTTGAAAAGGATGAGAACGTTTACTGTTGTTTGTTTTCAATGTAACCTTATCATTTTAACTAATCTTTTTGTTTTTCAAGATTGCCAACGGTAAAATTCAAACTTTTATTCAACAATTTTCCTGAAAAATTATGATTTCTATTATTAAAAGCTACAGCAAGTAATTACATTTTTAAATTATGGACAAAAGAATAAGCTCGTATATACATATATATCCTTGAGAGGAGAGCTGGTTTAGGGCTTCATAAATATCAACTGCACGTCATTTGGAGTTTGTCTGAGGACATAATTGCCAATTCTTTGCCTTCTGTGTCCACCATTAAAAATGGCAGTTCCATCGCCATACCATCCCAAAGAGAGACAAAGAGAGGGAGGGAGGGAGAGAGGCCTCTCTGCGGGGAGACGGAGACAGAGAGATTATTTGATCAATGGATTTCTTCAGATCCGTCTTCTCCGACGAGCCTCGGTACCCAAGAGAGACGGAGGAAGAGGAAGGAGCAGCAGCAGGAAACGCTAATCCTGGGGAAGTGGCGGAGGGCGAAGGGGAATCCGGATCTCCCTCGAACCCTAACCGTAGTTCCCGAGAACAGAAGAATCCGCTTCAGCGGCGGCGGCATTTGGTGGATGGAACTTCGGCTCCCTCATCAAGACCATCACCACCAGATCGGAGCAGGTGATCGACACGTACCGCCATGGCCTCGACGAGTTCCGCGTTGGGCTCGCCGAGGAAGCCCGCGTGGTGGCAGCTACTCTCCCGGCGTCCTTAGAGACCGGAGCGTTTGTCGCCCAGGAGTCCCTCGAATCTGTTGGCCAGGCGATCGACGTCGTCTTCAAGAGCACGGCGGATCTTATCTCGCATGGTAAGGATGCGCTCCTCTCCCTCGATAATCCTAATCAGGCCGTGCCTGCACCATCCAGTATTGGCATTAAAAAGTTCACTAGGTTCGAGATGCAATTGCATGCCATTCAGAACGATGCGAACACCTACTGCGAAGATCCGGATGATGTTGATGACTTCACTAAATGGAAATCTGGGTTTTCTCTCCAAGAGATGGAGGATGAGATTGAGGAACTCTGCGAGGAAAATGCTGCAGTTAGCGGGTTTTTTGCCAAATTGGTACCTAAAACTGTCGATTCCGATACTTTCTGGACTAGGTATGCCTACAGGGTTCATAAGCTCAAGCAAGTTGAAGAAGCTAGAGCTCATTTGGTGAAGCGGGTGATGGCTGGAGACGAGGAAGAAGATTTGAGTTGGGAGGTCGATGATGATGATGAGTCTGAAGCTGCGGAACCAAATGAATCGCAGAAGAACGCCATTAAGGATATCAAGGGACTTGAAGAGGTTCATGCTGGCTCGAGTTATGAGAATGTAGAGAGCCCGGAAAAGGAAGGGACTGCCTCCGAGGAAGTGCACGAGAAGGAACCATGTTCTGAATCTTCCGTTAAGAGTAAAGATCTCGAAGCACCGATTGAATCTACTGTTAATGAGAATGCTAAGTTGGGTGGTGAAACGCCTGAGGATAAGAGCGGCCAATCGGATCCAGTGAAGGAAATTGCGGAGGATAGGACATTGCTAGAAACAAAAACAGACAACGGAGAATCGTCTAAGGATAGTGATTTTTCTGTTGTTTCCAGCCAAGTTTCCGCACAAGAGGAAGATGATCTTGGTTGGGATGAGATCGAAGATCTCGGAAGCAACGATGAGACAAAAGCGACGACCAGCGGTGGAAGCCCAAACAAGGTTGATATCCGCAAACGGCTAAGTACTGCAGACGACGAGGAGGATCTCAATTGGGATATTGAAGATGATGATGATGTTAAGTCTTGATGACGGTCTTAGAGAAGGCTGCTGTCCCATACACACACTTTTTTTTTTCCTTCCCATTGACAGATTCTCCTTTCTCTGCTTGTTGGTTTGGTTTCCTCCTCCAAGTATTTTTATCCAATAATTGTTGGTTTCTTTAGCACAATTATTCGATTATGTAAATACCTTTTTATGTATATTCTTCACGTTTAAATTGAAATAATCTCAAATCTAGTTGAGTACAGATCATAGCCTAATGGCAGTGATGAAACTCAACTAGTTAGATGTGTTAAATCCATTCTGCTGTTCGTTCTGCTTTGTGCAACGCCCCGTTGCTTCTTGTAGTCTTGCGAGTTTGGTACCTTCCGTTGATCGAACATTCTCACGTGCTACTTGACCCTGCTTCGTGTTCATTCTTGTTTTGGTTTATGGTTGTTCATGAATTGTTGTGACTAGTGTGTGGCCTCTTATCATTCACGTACTATCTCATGAAGCGCGTCCTTTCATGGCTATTTATGGTGGTTGATTTGAGTAGTCATGGGTGGGCAGCTTTTAGGTTGAACATCGAGGCTGTTTAACCTGTTCTTATCGGCTGCCTCTACTATTAAGGCTTAAATCTTTGTAATATGCTTTCCTATCGCTTGACAGACACCACCTCCTCATTGGGAGCTCAAGCGCATCATGTTTTCTGCCTTTTACGTTTAATGAGAGGGCGGATCTCTCCATAGTCTGTTAGCCACTCTATCTTGCTTAAGTTTCTTTGCTTCTCTTTTTTCAAGGGTTAACGCTACCTGATTTTAGGTTGCACGTTGCGTAGCAACTAAAATGATTGTTTGCGTAAAATGGGCGGCTTGTTTAATATCCAAGATTTTCTGTTGTGGCTTTGATTGAGACTTGTTATTATCCACCGTGATCTTCGTTTCCTTCTTTTCGTCAAGTCTCCCAATGCAAATTTTGAATGATTGACTAGCAGAAAATGTGAACAGGGGTAAAATCCTTCTGATTCAGCCATCGTGAAACAAAATGGAGAAAGCTTGTCATGTTTAATTGCATGATTTCGAATTTTCTGTGATTGGACACCTTGCCCTCTTGATGAGGAAGAGTGAGACCTCTTTGTAGGCATTAAGTGGCACCGTAAGGAATGCTTACTGGCGGTCCCTTTGGAGACGTCCACTGAAATTGGAATTGGAATGACGCAAATTTTATTGGTGGGAGACATCTGACAAAATTGGAATCATGCAGAGAAGATTAGCGTGGCCCCTGAGGATGATGAGACGCAACAAATGGAATGTTTAGTGGTGAACGAGATCACCATTTGTTACATTCGTCTTCAAGACAAAAGGAGGTACGTTGTGATCTCCACTGTGCAGTTGCTCTTAATTATTTCAGGGCATAACACACTGGGGCTGTTTGGCTATGAACCTAAACCAAATATTGGGACAGGCTGCCTCAGTCTTTAATTCATGAAACACTTAAAAAGTGTTTCATTTTTTCATTTGTCAAACGACCCTTTAATTCATGAAACACTTAAAAAGTGTTTCATTTGTCAAACGACCCTTCAAGGCGCCTCTCATAAAACACGGATTCTTCGACCAATCTTATTATACAATGAAACATTATTGGGGGAGTGTAATGTCCCCATTTTAAAGATACCTCAACTGTTGCTTCTAAACCCCAAGGCCCCAGCTGAGGACTTCAACCTCCTGCTCCACCATGCCATTCTTGTGTATTCACATCTCTTGATTCTGTTTGTACTGGCTTCCTTAGATGCTTTATTACAGGCAAATGAGGATCATAAGGATAAACAGAGAGGCCTATGGATCGCTTAATATACCCATTATAAAAGTAGACCTACTTTGCCAATCTGCGTTTCTTAGTCGCAGTTGTTTGTGAAGATGACAAGATTTACTTCTCAAATCAATTTAACAAGATTATGAAGATGACAAGGTTTACTTCTCGAACCAATTCAACAAGCTTGTGAAGATGCGGAAGAATATCAGCCACTTTGGATAGTGGCCTGGCTTGAGAAGTGTTACAATATCCAACAGCGACTGTGACTGGGATTTGTTTTCTCAAAACAATTTAAGAAGCTTGTCAACATGACAAGATTTACTTTTCAAAACAATTCACAAGCATGACTTGGCAATCCCTACTCAAAACTGCTAAATAAGTTCACGGCATATTTTATCACCTTATTTAGTTCGGAACAAGCCAAATAGAGGGAATGCCCGAGTAGGATAAGTTCTTCTCTTTCAGCACCACCTTCAACCGCCAGGCAGTTCAAAATTTACATGACTGCAACAGACTACCTCGTAAACTTAATCTAGTTCCAGAACCTGAGAATAGCCAAGATGGCATACCTCACATGGACGCCAACACAGAGATCTAATACTACTACGATACTGAATATCGTGATTAGGGCTTAAAGCATAAAAAACGAAGAGTAATTTCTTCAAGACTGAGAAATACTTGGAACTCATTAATGGGGAAGATCGATCAGAACACGGAGATCGACGAAAAGCTAAGAAGCTTATCCAATCTTTGTATAGTCTCAAAGACAAGATCAACAGCGCAACATTCGAACTCGCAAATATAGCTTTTCCATGTCATCGCCTATTTCTCAAGTGAGAACTTACTTTCACGTCATCACCTTCACATAGATAACGCACGGGGGCCCATAAAGACACATGAAAAGAACTTCACGACCTGCTATTTGCATATCTAAATCTGGAACAACAGCAAAAAAGACCAGTTAATGAAAGCCAAAACAGAATCAAGCTAGTCCACTTATAGGAAAAGTCATCCAATTTCGAACTCAATTCATGTCCCTAATTACAAAAGCATAACTTCCTTCAACTGTGAACAACGAGAAAAAAAGAAGTAAGAAATGTCTTGCAAAACAGCCTCCACCATTAAAGGCAAAATGGATAACAAAACTGTCAAGAATACTCAACGTCCCGAACTGAAAACAGTTAAGCAGCAGCCACTGCAGCGGCGTTTCTTTTTCTGGCTTCTTCAATGATTGAGAGCTTGATACCCTTGCCTTTGGGCAGAGACACCCAGGGTTTAGTCCCCTTACCTATTGTGAACACATTGCCAAGCCTCGTGGCAAACTCATGTCCTGCAGCATCTTGGACATGGATAATTTCAAAGCTCCCCTTATGCTTTTCACGGTTCTTGATCACACCAATTCGACCACGATTTCTACCACCAGTCACCATCACTACGTTTCCAACATCAAACTTAACGAAGTCAACTATTTTGCCTGATTCAATATCAAGCTTAATGGTATCATTAGCTTTGATAAGTGGATCTGGGTAACGAATGGTTCGGCCATCATAAGTGTTCAGATAAGGAATGCCCTTCTGTCCAAATTGCACCGACCTGACTTTGCAAAGCTTGAACTGCATTGCAAAAAACATAATCTGTTGTTAGATTATATCCATGCAAACTAATCACTGAAACAGTTAAGAAACTGGCAGGGCATCAAATTTATCTTCACCAGACCCAAGAAAAAATAAAGTCTTCAAGTTCTAACCTGCAAAAGCGAATCGGACAAGACATGACAATACATAGATTGAACATACCTTTGCCTCTTCGTCTTTGATAGACTGTAAGCGGAAACGACCCTTTGTGTCATAAAGCAGCCGGTAATTCTCATTTACTTTTGGAATAGACACAACATCTGTAAATGACAAAGAACAGCTTAACGTATAACTACTCAATAATGAAAAAGGAAACAATAATAACCATTTTACCAAACAAAAGATAAGGGAATAAATCGTACCCATAAACCCACAAGGGTACTTTTGGTCAGTTCGTACTTTTCCATCCACAGTTACAAGACGCTGCATCAGGATTGAGACAACATCACGATATGTCAATGCATATTTTAGCTTGTTCCTTATGATAAGTATCAAGGGCAAGCATTCACGACTCTTATGTGGCCCAGAAGATGGCTTGGGTGCCTACAGAACATGGAAAATCACCAATCAGAAACAGACAATATTGATTAAATTGCACGCAAAGAATCCTTCAGAAGGATTCCAGCAGCAGGGTTCTGGAGAAACTTACAAAAGCCCCTCCCAATTTGTCAAGCATCCAATGTTTGGGGGCATTGAGCCTCTTCAAATGCTTCTTCAACCCTCGCGCCTAAATCAGAAAAAAAATTCAAAGAGAAGTTATTAACCAAATCATCTTCTTCTCAAGCGAGTGAAACAAGGGAAGGGGTGTGTGCGTTTGTGTTGTGCATTACATGCTTCTTGCGCTTCTTCCCCCTTAAGGTATGGAAGAGAGTATCTCAATAAAAAAAGAACACTAATATCAGCACAAATCCAGATGCGCAGCCATCCAAACTTCCACGAATTGTTCTAATTGATCTTAACAGATATGGTACATTTCAGTCTTTGATTGACACAATGACAGTATGGAGTATTAACTGTACGCTGTTGCCATTGGCTCCAAAGTACTAAATCCATGTTACGTGATGCTAACTACCAGATTTCAAGATTTCAATTGTCAACATAGCACAAGGCAGAGGTACCATCAGTGATAGTTTGCACAGCAACACATTGTTCAAGATGGCAAATAGAGAACGAGATGTGACGAGTTAGAGACAAAAACATTTTTGTACAACGCCCTGGTAGGTAATACAGGAAGAGGCTTGAGAAAGCAAAAGCCTCAGTTTGAAATTTTGAATGAATCTTCACGTGAGGCTAAACATGACATTTTGGAAGAAGACCACAGATCAAGTCACGGACCCTCATTAGGTTGAGCCTAATTCCTTACAGTTCATAAGATGTTTATTTTGCCCATTTTTTAGCAAAATTATGTCCAATTGATGCATGAAATATCCAAAAAAATTAATGAATTACCGCATTCATTTGTCCCAGTTAAGGCTGTTCACAATAGATGAGCAAAAAGACAATTAGTTTTGATTGACAACATGTTAACAACAAACCCCGTCATGTTCAGTGTTGCCCTAAGTTAAAAACAATGAGATATAGAATGAGGATCCAGAGAAAGAGAGACAACAGAACGTATAACCGACCTGCAAAGCTTTCAAATAGGAACACAAACAAGTTCAGAGGACTCAGGAGAGTATCATTGAATCAGACAGTAACTCGCCTCAGACATTGAATCCCCAACCTCCAAAAAAATCAGATGTAACAACACCGTAACCAGTCCACGACAAGAAAGCAAAAACTAAAGAGAAGCCAAATCGACGGAGTTTCAGATCGCAAAAACATCACACCACCTCCTCTAAGAAAAATAAGAGGGCAAACCTAAAACCATGGAAGCAGCGATGCACGAGCATCGGTGATATAAAACCCTATTTCTGATCCTATCTTTCGAAAGCCTTAAACCCCTAGCCTCGATCAAGCATTCTCCGGATGACATCAAGCTAAAGCTCCATTCCTTCTAAAGAGATCGCATTTGCACCCCGGGTTTTGAGTTAGCCAAAATCGTATAGTCCAAGTGTTTCATCAAGGAGATCCAACTCAAACACGAGTACTACATAACAGAGCACTCAAATTCCCTAGCTCCATCACAGCCGACGGTACGAAATCCTTCCCAATCAACCATTTCCTCAGTAGCAATTTCTCGGAAACGAATCTAGAATCCGAAGAAGCTACCTCCGCTCAATCAAGTATTTATCAAGGTGAAATCGCACTCAGAAGCATCGGTTATTGAGTCGATTCCTTCCGACCAGAAACAAAACTCATCGAATCATCCTCATGGAAAAGGAAAAACAAGAAAAAGAACGACGCACCATTTTGGCTCAGGAATGACCGCCGCAGCTACTCTTCTCCTCCTCCCCGCGAACGTCTCCCCTGCCTCAGTCGTCGTCCCTCGAGCGCTCTAGAGACACAGCACGTCTTCGGGTTTATACTTTTTAGGTGGAAACCCTAGACTCAGAGATGGACGATCCAGATTCAGCGATGCGCTGAGCGGGGAAAGAAGGCCGAGTGACTCAAGCCCGGCGAGGGTCTGCGTTCGAATGAATCTGGATCCCTATCAGAATCTAAGATCCAAATGGACATCGACTAAGACCGGTCTGAGTCAAGATCTGGAATACATGTGCCGGTGGTGGATAAACCAAAAGAGACCAAAGTCGTGCCCTTCCGGCATCGTAGTCGGATCATTATCGGATCCGGAAATTGGCCTGTTTTAAAATGCCGAATCTATTGGATCTAACTTGACTTTGTAATGGAATTATATACTAGTGAGTATCTTGTGATAAAAAACTAAGAACTTATAGATCTCGTTTGATGGAGAAACATTGACGTTATAGAAAGTGTCTGGAAATACATTTAGGAAAGCAAAATGTCTGCATAAATTGCTTGGATTTGGGCAAGATCCAGTTAGTAATCAAACTTTAATATCTTCTATAATTCTGTTACTGAGCAATCACTTATATCTGATTATATGAAAAATATTTGAATTCTACTTTTTAATCTTCTCCGTTCATTTGAGGTCAAAACAACAACTTGGTAATAGATGTATCTAAGCCATTTCGTCTCCAATCTAGCCCTCAATGGGAAGAAATTCACACAAAATTTATAGAGTTGAGAATCTCATACAATTTAAAAATTGTATTAGTTCAGATTTTGTTTAAAATCTAACACTTATATTCCTACTTTCAATAGATGAGCCGGAATTTTGTTGGTTGAGGAAGGAGGGGTCCTATTTCGAAATATATATGACTCTTCAAATGCATAATCAAATGATTGAGGGGCATTAAACAAATGAATGATGGCCACCAAGATATAAATAATCAAATAACTTGGAAACTACTAATAAGTAAATTGTGGGACTGTGTAGGCAATTGCCTACACAAAGTGTTATAATTTTATACATGAATCTACTCCGAAGATTGGATCAGATTCATGTAACACTAAAACTAGGTATCTATGTACTTCATAAAACACTCACAAATTGTTTCATTTGCCAAATGATCTGAGCTTTCTGATGACTTAGGCTAACAAATTGAAGTCTTGCTCTGTCTGTCTTGCAGATTGGAGATTACCTCCAAAGACTTCTTGTGGAACCCTCGCCTCCTCATCGCAGTTTCAGATCCATGGCTATCAACCATGGCCTTTAAGTCCAACCCCACGACGAGCTGTGTCAATTGGCGTACTATCTTTTAAACATGGGACACAGATGAGATCTATCCACTTTAAGAAGTTATCAGTGGACCCGTGTAGACCTCTTTTAAGAACATATGGATGTAATGCACTCCCATAAAAGTGGGATCTCCATTCTAGTACTTTCGCACTTCACAGTAAGATCAAGTGAGACAAAGTCATTGAACTTGATCAAATAGAACTCAGATAGTCTACCATCAACCACGCCATAGAAATCAAGGAATTACGCTCCTGGTCTTTTGCCCACAATTTCTGAACTCTTTTGGGTTTTTAATTTCTCATCTCGTGCAGCGAAAAATTCAAGTTGCAGACAAAGTGGAAGCGTACTTTTTTTGCATATATCTGGACCCGAGCAATTGGGTAGTCCCGGGAATTTTTTTGCCACAAGAAAAAAATCCCAATTTACAACATGCACGCGTTAAATATTAGATTCCAGAATTTAATCTTAAAAAAAAACTTTAAGGGGTGATTTTTCAAGGAGCGTTTGATTGTCTCCGAGTCAAGACTGGAGGTGATCTAAAAGTTTGGGTTCTCATAATTCGGATTCTTTTCCTAATAAGGATATGAAACCTGTCTTTCGAAAGAGATACGGATTCCACAATAAATGAGTAATTCTTCAATTTTAAAAACTTATATATCTCAATTAAGGCTCTCTTCCTCTGATTTGAGATGCATTGTCAAATTCAGAGTTGAAAGGCGCTTTTAAACCCCAAAAAAGTTTCTCACTTGGGGTGGGCACGGCGAGCTTCTGCCCTGCAGAAAACTATCAAGTGGTCGGAATTCGCGACCAAAATGACAAGGGCTCTATGGAGACTGACGAACCTCCTTGAGAGAGGCCACGAGGCCACTGTGAGAAGGCAAGAGAAGAAGAGTCAAAAGAGCCAAGTTCCAATGCCGCATAAAAGATGACTCTTCTAATTGATGAACACGCCCCAGCTGAGTGTGGTTGTTGGATATCAACAATAACCTGTCCGCATTAAGAGAATAGACATATGCGACTCAATGGCAATTGACAAGCTCTCATCCTTAAAACCTTCACTGCTGCTGCCCTCTTTGTCTCATTTAACACATAACCATAAACGAAAACCAACCGAAGAGAGAGAGAGAGAGAGATCAGGCTGAAACATTGTCTTCTGAGTTATCTGTTTCTCTGACCATCCGGGAACCGTTCCTAGGGCCAGCTGCATCCGTTTTGCTAGGTATAAAAACGCCGGTGCCAGCAACTGGCGGCCTTCTGCGCTGGACGACCATGGGCCATCCCGGCGCTGCCGATACTAAGGGGATGGGAAGGAGTCCCAACTTGGGGACGCCGTCCACCTGTCCGCATTCACTGGAGTCGTCGGCCAGCTTGCAGGAGAAGTCCTTCTCTTGGAGTCCGCTCACCTGCCACAGTGTCATTCTCCTGGCTAAAAGGGGCTTCCGGGAGATCACGACCGGCCGAGCATGGTTGCTGCCGTCTGTGCAAACCTTCACGAAGGTGACGGTGGTTCGCTTGCTTGGAGATGGGCAGATTGCATGGGTAGTGCTGGCACTGTTGCCACGCATGACTACGAGTGACCTGCATATGACAAATTTGAGTCAGGCCATCCCTGATCTTTTCCAATCTTTTCTAGATAAAAATTAAAAAAAAGCAAACTTTTTCCGTTCTGCTGGGAGAAAAACCGCGGCTAATCCACCTCAACACTGTTTTTTCTTTTTTCTTTTCAGAAGAAGATAAACGATAGAAGAGATTGAACTCAATATGGAAACATATATATTCTAACAGGTTCTGATGAATCTGACTGAAAACATTGATTTAGATTCTTAGAATTTTATACTTATTAAACAAAAAAAGAAATATGGTAAACTAGGCGCATACCCTTCATTAAGCGGAAGCTCTAGAGAGCCCTTGTAGTTGCCATGGCGGTCACTCATGAAGATCCGGCCGAAAACCATCTTGCAATCAGAGCTCAGTGAAAGTGTTGAAATTGGGTGCTCAATATGTGGGGGCCTCAAATAAGGTTGAGAGCATTCACCCTGACCAGAGAAATCATATATGGCCATTGTCATGCAGGTTGTAATAAGAGATAATAAATCAAGAAATAAGCCGCATTCATGGAAATACGAGGTGTGCAGGAGCCATTTGGAGTGGCTGGAGCGAAGCTTAGGACCACAAATTTGCAAGGAGTACTACAGGACTGACTAACTAAAGAAAAAGCAGTAAAGAAATACACCAAATTTTTTTATTTGTATGCTGAGGAAACTCAAAGATGTACCTCGTCAAAGAAATTGATAATGCAACAATTCGGCTTTCTGCTTTCTGGTATCAAATGCCAGTGAACCAGGCGATCGATGGCAGCTTCAAAAGCCGTTGGAATTGGTTCAACGTAGCCTGTAAAAGGAAAAATATATACATATATTCAACTGCACAGCGATAAAGAGAAGCCAACAGGAAACCATAAATGAATGGACATGAAGGAGATGTAATCAGTTAATACACAAAAGGTGGACTTTATTAAGGTCGTCACGTTGAAAACCTGTACAGTTGATCTTCCATTTTAGCACTGAATTCATACGGAGCTCATAGCAACAATTAATTTGGCAGGTCAGATTTCGAGAGTTCTGTTCCGGTAGTCATGAAAAGCAGTTGTTGGACATGTCGTACCAGGGCACTCTGAGATACATCATGTCCAGATTCTCATCACGAAAATAAGAAATTTATTAAAAATTATGGATAAAATAGTAGTCATACAAATAGGACGGACGAGAAGGGAAGGACAGGCTGCCGATCCCGTTAAATCAACAGCCAGCAGATTGAATGAGCTAGCTAGCTCCAAAGAAAATGAACTGTCTAGTCGACTCAATTATATAATTCAATGCTTAGTGACCCATATAAACCCATCCAGACAGTTCAAGTAAAATATGAAAACTTTGTATATACACATTGAAGCTAAAAATGCAAAATATTTCAAATAGCAATTAAAAAAAAAAAAAAAACTGTGTTAGTAGACAGTCTGAGGAACTATAAAAACAAAAGTACCAATAACACATGAGCGTGATTCATAGGAAGGGGCACAAAGAGGAGAGCCCAAGACTACTGGGTTCCAGAATTCATTCATCCCAGGGACGTACAGAGAAACTGAAAGAATGGAGCCATAAGTGGTTACTTGGCTTATCTTTCTTCTGCCCGAAGACTGGGATGCCGAGCTGAATCATTTCTCTTCTGTTGCCTTTCAGTTGCTTGTTGAAGGATATGTAGGTTTCACCTGAATTCGCATGTAAAGCAATTAGCACAATGACAAGAAAGTAGCAACATCAATTGCCCAAGGAACACAGAACTTGAGATGCATGTCTTGATGTCACAGAAGAACGACAAACAAAATGCAGCGCTACATATATGGCTCTCTTATTTCTTTTTGTTTTCTATGCTTCTCCCAACCTTAAAATATGCAAGTTGGCGGCCAAAGTCTTCAATTTAGCCAGGCAATATAAACACAAACACAGTCAAAATGCAAGAGAGATTGCATGCAACAGAATTTCACAGTCACATGTTCTTGGTAATGCATTGGATGGTCCAAATGAAGAAATGTACAGTTTTTATATAAGGAATGAGCAGCATCTGACAGAGTGAATACCCCGAAGGAAAAAAAGGAAAGAAAATAGTTAGCCATTAACTTATTGACTTTTTCAACCTTTCCAAATATTTAGCAGTGTCCGGGAAAGACTCTTCTCTTTTCCATACCTTTCACTGTGTCCCTCCTACTTTATGCAAATTTGGTCCATAATAAGGCGCATGCGTCACGATTCCAAAGAATAGAAAATGCATGAGCCCCAGAAAATGAATACAACATGCGAGATATATGGATACAAATGTTTACAATTGACATAACGTTGGAATGACTTGATTCCCAAAATAAGGACCAAGGGGATTGCAAAGATGCAGGATTGCATATGTTGCATAGTCGAACCTCATATGCTTATCTGTATTACAAGATACCACCACATGCATATCAGAAAAGACCATAAACTGTCACGCATGAACGAGATATAAAACGCATAACCTGTATATATACTACTGTAATTCCGTGTGCGGCAGCGAGCAGAATGATAGGCGTGCCATGCATTTCAAAGGAACGGTCTTACATAGAATAATCTAAAGAGTCAAATTTCAGTAGGATAAATTTCATAGCTTGTATATCCACCCTTGATATTGCAGCTCAATTTGCAAATTCAGGACTTGAATTTTTTTATATTTCATTTATGGATCAGTAGGTTGGCTGAATAATCAGAAGAGGCAGAACCTTAAAATCGTTTTGTATTGCCGCACAAGAAAAACATAAAAGCAAACAAGTACCAACCTATAAAAGTCACTAAAATAAACACGTAACGCCAGTAAGCAATACAAGTTCCAGCATCTTATTTTTCAAGCATCCTTTTATGACAGTTATGCATTAAAATCTTCATTATATAAGAGCTATACCAGCAAACTTGAATTTTATATTTTTACTGTGTTGAAGACATCATGCACTCGTACACAACAAACTATTTTGCACAGCAAAAGGTGAGATGGAGACCTGTAACTGTAAGCCATTTGTGGACCCAAATGGGCTGGCCTTGCATGATTTGCCAACCAACTATGATTTGCAGAAAGGACATAGTGTAGTATGCTCGAAGATGGAAATAACGCAGACAAACCAAAGATTTAGATTGTTCTACAATATTCAATAACCTTTTTCTTTCTCCGTCCAGTACTAGTTGGTGAAATTCCGGGTAAAGCCACAGATAACTCGCGACAGACGGAACGGTGGCAATAGGATTCAGGCCTTCCTCCTAGGAAAGCGTTGTCCGTGGCCTAGACAATTACATTCTACAAAATAGACGAGACCTTAAAGCAACGTCAATATACCTGAAAGCTCCCCTTTTTGACCTGCAACACGCAGCTCATCAGCAATTGAGACCAGCCTTGAGAGCTCTAATTCAGTAAATATACCATCATACAATTTCAGGCCTTTCACAACATTAACCTGCCAACAGCATACGGAAATGAAGAAAATTTCTTACAATAATTAGAAAGTAAAAAATGCAAACTTAGTGTTACGATGTGTAAAGAAGAGAATTTGCCTGAATGGTATAAAACTCACCATGTGTCCATCTATTGGCTCCTTAGCACTGAAACCTTTTGTAGTTCTGACTCTTTCTGGGCCTTCATTGAGATCATCATATTCGGAGAAAGTATTAAGATCTTCGACAGCATTCGAACTATTTGAGCCCAAAACTGACAAGAACAAACGGGATGTAAGATATACAACTATCAAGATCAAGGAAGGGTGGCTACTGAAGTTAAGAAATTTATTTTTCAAATGTAGGTGGAAAATAGACGTTAATGAGGGGCAAACCAGTGAGGTTCAATCTCATTCTCTGGTCTTACCTGTCTGAATTCTTTCAAACGCACTAGCTTCACACTTGAAGGACTTTTCGTTCTATTTGCGCAGAGTGGATAATGTGTGACCATACCACAGAAACAAACCCGGGAACCACAGAATTACTGCAAGTAAATTGCATTAAGTGATGCATCGAAGACTGTCACCGATGCGTCTTAACCGTTCCGGTTGAAGTGGCGTTGTCCAAACAATCACTCATATATGCACAATAACCAAATATGGCTCATAGCCTCATACTATGGCCTTTGATTAACTCTGGGGAGTGTTTTACTTGTGTGGAAGATCCAACCAGGTTTTGGAATTATTTGAGTTGTGAGAAGTGAGAACTATAATGTGCACCTCGGAATTATGACTACCAATTGCTAGAGGAGCTCAAGCACATTAGACCAATATTTGACGTCCAACCCCCAAAAAAGATCTTTTGGCTATTATTTATAATGCTACTCAGGGCTAAGTAGCCATTTTAACAGCAAGACTTCAGGTTCTCGGCATCACTAAATTTGCGCGTTTTTTAGTCCCACGTGAAACTTGTGAGAACCAGCATTTTAAGCATCCAGGGCAGATCTCAACACTCATCCTTACTGCCTCACTTGATTTAGCTCTCAGCTACATTTAAGTTTTTTATACTGTAATTCTTGGAGCGTATTTGAACAAAATATTGTTCTGTTTAGCATGGTTTAATGGATTATTCTAACAATCATGAAGGTTTTGGCACATGGTCGTCTAGATGATGACCAGAGTACTCTTTCAGGAACAGGCCTGTGAGCTGCTTTTTCTTTCTCTGCTCTGTGTTTTTATTTCACTGTTACTTGTCTAAGGGAACAAAAAAGATACAGAACAATGGCTGAAATAAGGCGCATGTTGGAAGAACCTTAGAAATGTAGAACGGAAATGTGTGACCACAATCAAGCAATACTTGGAAAGAAGCAACCAGGACCAGCTTCACAAGTAGAGACAATAAATTACTGCAGCTGCTTCTGCTTTGAAGCACTGATGACAACAATTTTAAAATGAAAAAGAGCATCCCATAACTAGAAAGCCAAGTAGTTAATAAGTTACCAGCACTATATTCGTGTCTCTGATGCGCACAAAGCTTAAGCTTTACAATAGTTCCAAACGTCCAAGCACCATCATTTTTTAAATAACAACGAACTACCCTTGTATTTTTGGGCATGTTTCAGTCTTTGGTTTAGATGCCGCTTATTTAGAAACTTGGTTGTATAGCGCGTCGGCTCCTGTCGGGCGACGGTGGCAACGAGGGGCCTGAAACAAATTTAGGGACGAGCGCGGCTCTATATCGACCCATATATTAACAAAATAATATCTAAAAATTATTCTGCAGTTTTTTAATCGCGTCTACATCGAGGCGCATCTGCCAAAATCTCGTGGAGAGAAAAACCGTATTTACAGTATTGGTGAGACAGCCAAAGAGAATATCCATAACGTGAAGGGATCTACGAAAGAATATCCATTGCCGAGAAGGATTTGCATAATTGAGTCCCCGGCAACCCATTCCCAACCATCTGCGTCACGAGGACACGCAGACGCAAGACAACAAGTGCGAAATCAAAATAAAAATTAAAAGGACTTGAAGTTTTGAAAAGCAACTTTTTCCATTAAAATCTTTCATTGGCATTTCTCATGACAAAGACGGTTTTACTGACAATACTCTAATTAAAATATGAAGATCTAAATGAAATATCAGCTGAAACACAAGCAAGGGAAAGAAAAAGTCACCGCAACCTCGATTAAGACGTCCTAGACATCCTTAAGGATGGGTGACCCTGACCCAGTCTATAGTCTCTCTAAAGCCGCCCTCCTCTCTTTTCTTTCTTAGCATGGCAATTGGCACCGACACTTCGCCACATTTATATCCAAGGCAACAAATTAAAAAAAAGCTTCTCGTCATCGGTGGACGACCGAAAAAATAAAAAGGGCCGCACTCGGATGGGCTGCATCCCTCAAATTCATTCATCATGGTGCGCGGCCAATCATGTGGCAGCTTTTCCCTGCTGGCCCCGCCCGCGTTGCCTTGAGAACCAAAAAGGAGTCGGTTTACACTACACAAATGGATGCCCACCCTGGCTCATGGGTCCATGGAGCCTCCTAAATCCAACGCCCACAACCACTTGCATCTCGGTAGCGCCAGCTCGACGCCTAACGTCGGCCTATTACTACAATCAGAGCCGCTGGTTCATGATCGGCGACGGTCCAGATTCTTGGCCTCGGAGGGGAGAGGCCCTAACTTTTTGTGAAAATCAAGTTGGCACACGGATTAAGAGAACGCAACGTCTGGCGTCCATCATGCCTCTTTGCTCCTCAAACCGCTCGACATGGAGCCCGCAGAAAGTGGGCCACGAGGCCCATAACGCCATAGCATCCAGACGAGAGTTGAGAATCTTTGGACTCTCCCTCTTTCCCTTCATGTTTTTCCATGAACCACATGATCCGGCACAGGACAAGCATCAAACCGAGGACGAGACGGAAGTTCCCGAGTCGTTTGCTCGCCCTTCCCCACCTGGAATGGAGAAACGCCTAGGCCACATGCACCAGCAGAAGGCTGCTAACCGGCCTGATCTAACCGCCTCGCCTCGTTCAAGTTGTGCTCCACGCAAGCTTGAACCCCAGTCTGACCTACCTCTAATGCGCTTGAGCCTAGTCTGAGACTCTGAGCTTATACTACAATGACCTGGGGAAAGTATGCGACTGGGACACCAAAATAAAGCTACCTTTTTTTCTCCACAGATTTATATGCCGTTGATTAGTCCAAGATAGGCTCAAGACTCAAGTTTAGCGTCCAGTGTCTCGTATATATTTTACGGGTCCACACAAAACTTTCTCTTACGAGTATAATGACTGCCAATTTTGCTAATTCTCAAAACTACTCATGAGCCTTGAATTCTACTTAAAACGAGAATGCAAGAGTGACATTCCATCGTTTATGAGAGAAAACAGCTAAAATGACATTCGCTCATTTAGTTGGGTGATGCGCGAGTCAAGGAGGTCAGCTCCGGAATTTCATGGAAAAGTTAGGTACGCATCTTAAATAGTCAGAAAGAGAGACGTAAATTACCTTTTTACCATATCAAACATAATAAAGCATAGAAAGCAACTTCTATGTCACGATGCTTGAACCAATTTATTGAAACGACGCGTGCTTACCTTGAGTTCGTCGTGTTTGTCTCTATGACAAAGGAACAAAACCCCACATTTAAAAGATGCAGCATTTTGTCCGTCAGACAACAAAGAAATATTTTATTCCATAACACCAACGTCTAGCAATTAATGACGTGTGTGAATGCGTGTCATTGCGAATTCAAACTTAAAGCCGCATGACCAGTAGTGTCCCCTAAATATGCAGCCCTCAGATTGAACCCTTGATTTTTTTAAATCAGTCTTTATATTGAGCTTTTCCTAACTATTAATCATGAAATCCATTATTTTACCTTATGTACACAAACTTGTCCAACTTCAAACGAGATGAGATGAAGAACACTCCTTACCTCATCCTTAAGTGTTCGTTATGCTTAAACGGCAAACGAGCGTACTCTATTATCCTTCGTTAAAAATATGATTAATAAAAGTGGATTAGCTCCATGAACTCGTTTTCCCCAGTTGACAAGCTGACATAAAAGATTAAAAAGAAAAAAGACAATGTCATCACTAACGTTAACGATCAGTCTTGCTCTTGTTCCAAAAGGTCGCCTCCCCAACGCGGGAGAACAACTCGGGTAACTAGCCAATAGCCGAACAAGAGATGTCCTTAGCAACCGAGTGGCCCATAAAATAGAACCGACTCAGGCGAGGAGGAGGAAACGACTCGACAAAACGAGACGGCTTCGAAGGGAAAGGCACCAACAATATGCCTTCCTACTCATTCGAGTGTGGCTCGTCCCAGGCAAGGGACATCAATTGACTCGCAGAGACATCGTCGATCTCCTGATTCGGCAGCCATGGTGAGTCGACTCAAAGGCGTTGTTCCTCTTCGACTCGGGCGAAGCAGGAAGTTATCTATGAACGATCGTCCGAGACATGGAACCCGGCCGGTCATCTCACCGGACAGCGGAATCGGCCTGTGAATATGCAATCCACGCATGGATTAGTTGTCTTCCTGTTTATTTTCTCCTCTTTTTTTTTTTTTGAAGAAAATGACAAACAATGAACGAAAGGAACCGTAGAAATGACTTGGATTGCCGGAAAATGGCTAGCCAACATTAAAATTCATCATCGGCCGGCTGAACTCCCGTAAGCAGCTGAAGCTCTCTCTCTCTCTCTCTCTCTCTCTCTCTCTCTGTGTGTGTGTGTGTGTGTGTGTGAGAGAGAGAGAGAGAGAGACCGAGCCGCTGCTGCAGAGTTCTAACGGACTCTAGGACGAAAAGGTTCAAGCATTGAAAAAAGACCTAGTCGAATAAGCACACAACAGACCAAATTCTGAAAGACGGATCGGAAACAGAATTCTACCTGAAATTCCGAGATCGCCGGGGGCCGGATCGTCCTTCTCCATCACCGATCCTTCACTCTGCAATTCCTTCCCTTCACCCGGCGTGACCCGTTTCTCCACACTGAAAGCGCCAACCCGCGTCTCTTCTTTTTGCTCTTCCTTCTTCGCCATCACTTCCGTCTCTGACTCTACGTTCTTCTCTTCCTCCTGGTTTCCTGCTTCCTTCTCCACCTTCTCTTCCGCCATTGCCACCACGTTCTTCTCTTCTTCCTCACTCCCCGCTTCCTTCTCCACCTTCCGTTCAACCACTTCCTTGTTCATCTCCTCCACATCCACCACCTCCGTCGCTGCTATTTTCCACTTCTCCGCCTTCCCGTCGGGCTTCCGGGCTGCGGCGGCATCGCCGAGTGCCGCTACGATCTCGGCAATGGAGAAGTACGTCTGTGCGTGGAGGATCGGGATCCAATTCATCCGACGCCGGTGGATGGCTGCGAAAACGTGGTCATACTCCTGCTGGAGATCGGAGCTAGCGACACCGCGGAGATGATAGCAGAGCGCGTCGATAATGGCGTTTGCGGCCGTGAACTCGCTTCTGAACCACGAGAGCAGGGCGTCGGTTGCCGGACTCCGGCTGACTCTGGCTTGATCCATTCGCTCGTTTGGGATTGTGAAGTACTGGTCGGTTTACGCCGGAAAACCCCCTCCAGTCATCTTTCCGCTGCCCACTAGAACGGCGACGACAGCGACGGCAATTTTTCACACTTCCTCCTCCTCTGCTCTTCTCCTCTCGGGTTTGTTAGCGAGGCGGAAGGGCCGGTGAGGACGTTGGTGATTTTATGGGAGCAGCTGGGCCCGGGGGTTGATGCAGCTGGCGCTGCGATGGAGGGCGTGGCGGGCGAATTAAAGCGGGACTTCGGATGCGCGGGAGATGACAGATCTGATCTCCGGATCTGATCCATATCCCTTTGATTGTTTCCTGTACCACTCCAAAAGTAATGGATCGGCACATATAGAGTCAGATCTAGATATCATTTTCTTTTCTCTCAGGAAATTTTCCATGTTCCTACGCAGATGAAGTGATCCAAAATACTTGGGGTTTGTATAAATGATTAGCACACATAACTTTCACATTTCTGCTCATTGCACATATTTCATGTAATATATTTATATATATAAGAAGCGGGTAGAAACTTGACTATTAGATTGAGTTTATATTTAAAATTATATTAAGGCCCAGCATGATACGAATCAAATCCAATCTATCTCCATACTTTCCACATGGAACATTCAATAATGAGTATAATAATGGGGCTCCAATTTCGAAAGAACTCGAATTGCTAGCACTTTGCACATAATTATTATTAAATGAGAGCAATTGACTCGCATGGAGGAGGCTTCAATGTGTGGCGTGTGTTAATCTATGCCTCTGTACAGTGATGGAGGCAAAATTATTGTGTCAGAAACATCGGGGCCGCCCAGCCTCCCCATGAAGAGCCGGTAATCGACCCGAGCAGCTAACCTTGTTCCGTTAAGAGCCGATATCAAAAAGACGTTAAAAAAGAGAAAAAAGTTCGAAGTTCTTTTTCATCAACTCCTTAAAAGATAATTTGATGACTAAAAGATAATTTGAGCAAATTGTTGGTTTGATTAAGAGACGGCTTACTTGTCGCCTGTTGTCTTTTATTTGGTAAATTTTACAGAGAGCGAGAGTATCTGAATTGGACCACCAATACAACAAAAACCGAACCACATGGCTTCAAAACCTTAGCACATGCAACCTTCCAAAGAGAAACAACCAAGAGATCCGGGCCCGGGCTATTATCGGGTCGGACCCAGTTCCTGTGAATAGTGGCGGAGCCAGAATTTTTTGGCTATGGGGCACTCTTATAAAAATTCTCATTTATGAAGGAATATAACATATATAAATAAGTAAATAATTGTAAGAAATCTATGTAAAAATAAATAAAAATTTTGTTGTTCGTGTGGGCAACTGCCCATGCCAACTTATATGTAACTCAACGTTGTGTTCGTTTGTACCAAGAGACTGGTACAGTTCAATTCAACGTTGTGTTCGTTTGGATTTGATTGTGTCGAATCTCTATAATGGGAGACTGGTATGATTCAATTCAACGTTTCAACGTTTTGTTGGTTCGAATTTGATTGTGTTGTAGCTCTATAATTAATTCGGACCATATTTATTTATTCTGTCATTGGACAAACTACATTGCTAATATTGACCCCAAGAAAAAAATCATAGGTACAATTAGTCGGTGAACAGCCAACCAACTCACTCTAAAAATTGGATAAGTTTTATCCATGGTCATTAAAGCCTCTTAAAAGGATAGACTAAATTTAATGAGTTGTTTCAATAAATCGAAACATGCAGTTATTAAGGGAATTCCTTATTTATATATTTTTTAAAAAAATTTAGAACAGATTCATAAAATATTATGCTATAGTGTTTTATAAACATGGTCTAATTTTTAACAAAAAACAATCCAGTTATCGAACAGTCCGAAACAGAATATTACTATTCTATATATCTACCTACTTAAAAATTAAAATAGATGATGAAACACTTTTTTAAATAAAATAGATTCCGAAACACTTTAAAATGAGTAAGATACCACAAAAAGAGCAAGCACCCAAACCTAGGGCTGCATAACCAGCCAAGACAACTCGGGTTCGACTCAAACTCACTTGAAAAAAATCGGCTCGTGCTTGACTCGTTTATAAATGAGCCGAGTTCGAACTTACAAAGATACTCAAAATGATAAATGAGTCGAGTTTGAGTTTCAGGAACTCGACTCGTTTATACTCGACTGGACTCACAAAAACCAATACTCTATATAATATTATGAAAACCGGTTTCACAAGTTACACGAGTTAAACGAGTTACACATACTCGAAACAATAAACCAGTCAAGTTCGAGTTTCAAGAACTCGACTCGACTCGACTCACAAAAACCAGTACTCTATATAATATTATCAAAACCCGTTTCACAAGTTACAAGAGTTAACGCTAAATGAATTAACACCTAAATGAGTTAAATGAGTCGAGTTTGAGCTCGATTTTATGTATTCGAGTCGAGCTCAAGCTTGTTATAAGGAGCTCAACTCGAGTTCGAGCTCGAGTTTTTTGAGTCGAGTCAGCTAACCAAGCTCAGGCTCAACTCGACTAGTGTGCAGCCCCACCCAAATCCACCGCCAGCAACACACATGTAATGATAAGAAGAAGTCTAAATCAACGTGATGGGCTTCCCCGATTTATGAAAAGGGTAAAAGGGAAGACACTCATAGAAAGTTTGGAGACGGAAATACAAAAAGCAAGAATGAGATAAAGTAAACAAGATGTAAAAGAAACATATACGTTACCAGATGTGACATGAAAGACCATAAGTGGATTATATAGGAGGGAGAACTTTCAAGTTCCATTGTGGAAGGATGACATTAAGAGATAACTTCAATGAAGCAAAAAGTAATTGCGACAAGTTTCCTTTTTTTCCCTAGCAAACAAACAAAGAGATGTACCAGAAAAGTAGGAGATTATTTTTTTCTTCTTTCTATTGAGTTGTGTTGATAGTGAGACCCACATCCGGCCTTTGCCCTCCCACAATTTTTTTCTGGAATGTTTCACAAAATACGCGTAAAGATTTGACATTGGCAAAGAAAGCACTTGAAATATTGTTAAAAAATACAGCCAAACCTTTTGCTAAGGTCCGTAAGTTTGTCTGTCAGAACATGGTTTTAAATTATTGAAAATTACCATTTTGCTCTTTCGAAAAAATGACCCGAGACTTTACACATAAGGAGCGTTTGGATGACACTCTCAAAAAGCTTAGTTTTGTGAAAATCAAGTTTTGTAAAAAAACAGGATGAAAACCTAAACTCGGTTTAGATGCTTAGATAACAAGCGAAAAACTTAGTTTAGAAGCAAAAATCAGTTTTGCCTGAAAAACCTGGAGAAAGTTAAGTTTTATGCCCTTTATGAAAACCAAGTTTTGCCAAAACTAGGTTTTGGCGAAACCCAATTTTAGTGTCATCCAAATGTTCTTTGAATTGGTATTTTGAGGAAAAATCATGTTTTTCTTTCCTAAAACCTGGTTTTAGATTGTCATCCAAACCCCCCCTTAGTTTTGTGAATATATCGAAATTTTCTCATTTACACTTGTTATTACAAATTAACTCAGTGTGCAAATACAAAAATGTTAGGCCTCTTTGTTATTGGGACAATTTTCTTAGACAAAGACGTTGTGGCTGGAGTGGGCAATACAAAATGTACTTTATTTACTCATAGAAACTTCATAATTTTCAGTTTTTTATATATGAGTGCCCCTTAAAACTTGAAATTTAAAATTTAAAGTGCGTCCTATTCAGAAATTTCTGACTCCGCGACTGGTTTGGTAGATCGTCAAAAAAAGAAGTGCACCTACTTTGCTCCTCACTTTCTCCAATTTGAAGGCCTTTGACCAACTGGTGGCTGAAAGCACGAGTTAGTTTGGCTACATACATCTCCATGAGTTCCACATTCTTGCATGCATTATTTTTTACACCTCCAGGGTCGAGGGCTGCTTTAAATTATGCAGGAGGTGGCGGCCCATGGATTTCAGACCTTTGTCCACCCATCACTAGACATGTTAAAAACACACAAAATGTTGTTAAAAACACTCCTAAGTCCTTTCCAGGTTTATTAAAAACATTCATAGTGGAAAATCATTATTTTGCCCTCTAAACATGAACTAAACTATATTTTGCATAGTTAAGAAGGTTAATATAAATTAATGAACGAGAATGTTGTTCATTTTAAAGTTGTTTTAGTCATTTTATCTAATTAACGCAACTTAAGTTAGTGATAGTCTAAAGTTGAATCAACAAAATCTTAATTTTTATTACCACTGTGAAATTTTTTAACAGTATGAAGAGTTAGATGATTTTTTTAATCACTAAACCTTAGATATGTTTATGAAAGTTTCTGCAAAAAGGGAAAAGGGTAAAGCAAGGTCAGGCAGACTTCTACCGCTTTATGAATTATGCCAACAGACAAGCCTTGAGTATTGGACTCTTGTCTTCCTCCAACTTAAATAAACGGCATGAATGTTTATTAAATAACGAATTCATGGTCATCTCCAGGTCGACAAAGACGAACAAGAAGAGCGTCGAGATTTTGTTTTAAAGATACAGAGACTTTTGAGCTAAATATATGCTTAAGGAAGCTTTACTTTCATCAATGAAGTTGTCACTTGACCATTAAAGGCCCTAACTTAATCCCAATATGGTAGCAACCAGTTACGAGAATTATAATAGCAAGCACACATGCATGCATACATGTAAACATACTCTTGCAACTGTGTGTGCAACTGTATGTGTGTGTGTGTGTGTGTATATACATAAATTCCTCTTAAAAATGAATATATATGAAGCAGAAGATCCAGATAGGCGTTATCTCGTTAAATTTGATCTGTTGGCTCTTCCTAAACGCTTTAGCTAGACAAGTTCAATTTCTTGCTTCCATCCGGTCCATTCTGCTCCAACAAACTGTGTTCCATGGACGTGCGATTGACTTGGGCAGCCTCTGTTTCCTTTATCATGTGGGCCTATTTGTGTCGTTGTTTTGACATCTCGTACATCAAACCACATATGATGGACAATGAACATCAATAAAGCAAGAAAAAGTAATCAGTTAGTTGTTAGAATAGTTTCCCTGAACGGACACACGGACATGTAGACATGCACACGTACATTTAATTGGTATATTTGAAAAAGTATATCATACCTATGTGCATAGTTTCTTGTGCTGGTTTTTTTTTTTGCTTAGTTTCATTATTAGACGTGATCTTATAATTGATTAAATGGAAAACGTATAAAAAGTTAAAACTTTATATATATATGTTCTTTAAGCAAACAAAAAGATCAGCAGCTTATGTAACACGGGAAATTTGATGGCAGAAGATGCAATTTCAAACAAAAAAGAAATAGGTTCTGAGTGTCTCCGAAATGAGATGCTTGAGAGCTCGCAGTTTCATACACATAGCTACAGCTCAAGTTCAAATGGTTGCTTACTTCCACGAGCGAACGTCAAGATTATAATAGGTCAATCACAACGAAGCTAATGAGTCCAACCTTAGAAGCAACGAGCTGGTTCAAACAACCGTGCCATAACATGAAGAACCAGAGACCATTTTTTCCTTGCTGACCATACCCATCCTACTCAAGTCCTTTAGCTGCTAAACTAATCGTGAACTTAACTGATGCAATTAAAAGCGGCTCTAAGTGGAGCTGAGTAAACCAACATTGCCTCGGCAATTATTATATTGAACACCATTAACTTCGCATCATCGATATATCAGAATCTTAAACTCAGACCCCGCTATCAACATATTCAGAGAGAGATCCAGCATTCAGGTAAATTGCACCCAGCTTGTTAGACAACATAGGTTATAAGATACATTACAGCATAGAACTGTTGAAGACCACACACTATGAACCATCAGATATCACAAAGAGTAACATCATCAGGCTCTCCACAGCAATTGTAAGTTTACCCATCAGACTGCATGCCCCTCAAGATCTGTAGGAGCGAGATAAACAGGTTGAGGATGTCAAGGTAGAGAACAACAGATGCCCAGATGTACTCATCATAGTTGAATCGCTTAATCAAGTTGTCGGTGTCATAGACAATGTAGGCCGAGAAAATGAGAGCACCAAAGAAACCATAGATTGCAACCGAAGTCGATCCAAGGGGGAAGAATGCCTGCTCAACAAACAAAAGTCAGGGAAAAGTGGATTTCACATCCCTTTGTCTCTCATTCTTCAGACGCTAATGGCATTAAAACGGTTGTGTTAGATTTGGTTGTAGAGTGCAATACCTTAAATTATGAACCATAATACGGATGAGTTATTTTTAGGGAAATACAGAAAGCAAAGATAGACAATGAATCATGTATCCAACTGGGTGAAATTTAAAGATGAGATGAACTCATTTCTTATGCCACGCCACATTAGCTCTGGACTGCTTATTAGACTGTGGGGAACCTAAGATGCTACTCAATCGATACTATTTGCATTGTTATGCTTAGTATTTTGTGGAAATATCATCTGAAAATTAACAATTACGTGAGGTTTTTCAACAACTAAAGCACAAAGAAATCCATATTCCTTGATAGCATAGTTACTAACTTTTTTTACTTTTCAATGTTGAACCTGCAAAGCAGGACACATTCCTTTTAAGTCGTACCATCAGTTACAATAAGAAATTTATGCAGCAAGGGCCTGAAAAATATCTGCTGTACCCTATGAATCAGTTCTATGATGTGATACATGCACTTCTTCCTAAATAGACCAATTTACAAACTCAGAGCAGAAACCAAAAACCATTACCCTGTCTGTGCTGCATGGGCGCTGACAGAAGTGATGGCATTGGACACTTTATATGGGTGCCACACATGGCAAAGATTAAAACGTCTGAAAACTAAATATGGCTAATTATGTTTATGTCTGTGTCCAGTGTGTGTTGTGTGAAACTAAAAGAAAGGGAATGGTGTGTCTACTTTCCATTTGTTATCTGATCAAAAGGAGAGGAAGGGTAGAATTTAAACGCCAACCTTCTCTTTTTTCTAATTTGATAGAAAAGAGAGAACCTCATTTTCTGGCACAACCTTTGAAGGGGTGCCCAGAGAATGTCAACATTGATGTTGATGTCCAGGATAGTCATACATGGAAACTTAAGGCCTGTAGAAGTGTTCATGTAACATAGCACAGAGTGAATCAAGGATCTATAATCTACATCATTAACAATGTGAGCAAACCGCCATGGTACATGCTGCATACAATTACTTTCGAATAGTTTGATTTGAGACTAAAGAAATATGAATATGCACCCAAAACTTCAACCAAGGGAAAGAACCATTACCTACCAAACTACTCTCGGCCCCAGACTAGACAAGAGAATGTGGACTAGATTCAGTATTTCAGAAATAGTTTGTCAAATAAATCAACCATTTCATAAAGAAAAACATTAAAATGAGAATTACTAGAATAAGAAAATGGGAAATGTCAGACGGGAGAAAGAATATGACAAAAAGCAGTAAAATGCTGAACCATTAGGCCTTAGAGATCAGAAGCTTGACCTGGATGAATCCTGTGACAATTAGAAGTATAAGACCAGCAAATAGAACTGGACCAAGGTAGCTGAAGTCCTTGCCCTTCCTTGCAGCCCAGAAGGTATAGCCAGTCAGAGAAGAAACCACAGCCGATGTTAAAATGAGTGCTTCCAATACAATTTCTCCTGCAATTGTCAAGGTAGATGTCTTTATCTGATCCTAGATGTATGATAGCAACAAAGCGGAAATGTGTGTGTGTGTGCAATAAAGAGAGAAAGCATACCTTGAGTATTAGCACAGGCCACACCAACCGAGAGACTCAAGAAAACAGTGAACAGTCCAAGGAATATAAGATTCAAAGGGTGCTTCTGCTGATAGATATACATGGGCACCATCACTGCACACCAAGTCTAAGTATCAGCAATTTTAAAGAGAACACACAGCATATACTCTGCAAGAAAGCAGAGAACTCCACTCCTTGAAAATTTGATCAGCCATGGTCTACTTGACAGCTACTTAATATATGTATGAACTTTGAACTTATATTAACTTGTCTGAGTGCAAAATAAATAACTTTCAGAAAGCACCTAATTTCCTAGGAATTCGTGAAGAAGAAGCAAAATTTTTAAAATCTTTAGTCACGCAAATACATGAAGGTCTACAAAGGGTGCCCTTACATATCAGAATAAGTGTAAAACTCATTTCACTGCAGAAATTAGCAGGAGCTCCTTGGACACTAATACCAAAACATAGAAAAAGAAATTTTTTCTTTATTTATCCATGATGACGTACCATCATAGGAAAATAAGATTTCTTCTTATTTATCCATGAGAACAGAAGAAAAATACGAGGCCCTACTGTCTGTACCACCAATATGCACAAGTCCTCAACGATGACAGATGATAGAGGACAATTCTAAGTTATTCATCCCTAAAGCTCCCTTAAACAGGACTTCTGAATACCAACCCAACAAACAAAGAAAACTATTAGCTCACTTCAATTCCACGTACTTATCCATAACCAATACAGTCCAACTTTTCCAGCCACAAACAGTGTTCACTAAAAACATTTTGTCCTTGAGGTGTTCCCTAAAAGCAAAATAACCAAGATCGTTCTGCCCAAATCCTCAAAAGATTCTAGGAATGGATGTTCTAGACATGCCTCAAAAATTCACCATAAACTGTCTTATGATAAGTTTTAGTTGCAGGCCGAAACCTTCCAAGTGGCAGAAGCAACCACCAAAACTCAAGAGAGACCAGCACCCCTTCTGAGATAAACCAGCCTGTAAGTACGATCTTCAATATTATGGCGGATTTAGAGAACAGGTTGATTGTGAATATAAATAAGAAGGATGAACACAATGCGTTGATCACCTTATTCCCCAAAAAATGAGCGGATGTTTTCATTCCACTAGCAAATTGAGCATTGGATGCACAGCAAAGTACAATGACAGTTAAGATAACAATCTCATTGTAGCTTGGGTTTACTGTCGAGAACATCCAAACGAATTTACAGCGTCTAACGCAAGGGGTAAGACAAAATTTCATAGCCAAAATTAATTATCAGTATTTAACAAAATCTGAAAAAAGGAAATGAAAACTCAGAACCTTCAATTATACAAGAGAACAAGCAAACCTTTCTCAAACCAAAAAATTCTACCAGTTACCAACCAAAATTGAATCCAAACATCAACTCACAAAACAAATTGCTTGGAAACTCAAGATTAAAGAGTAACAATCACAAATCTGTAACAAAAAATCTCCTTCTCTATCAAAACAAAAAATAATCAAACCACAACCAAAAACCAAGATAAATAGACGTAAAGGGGAAAACAAACATAGAGGATGCGTATGCATGGAACAAATAAGCCATCAAAACAACATATCAAAGATCGAAATACATAACGATCCGCAAGACCGTCAAACTACACCACATCTCCCGCCAAAAACAACCAACGATCTTTTCTACAACAAGATCGACGAACAAATGCCCAAATATAAAATCCGCAAACACACGTCAAAACAGTCGAATAACTCACAGATCAAGGGCACGAGCGACAGGCCCAGCGCCAGACCGGGACTGTTCTTGAGGGTCTCATTGATTGGCGGGTGGAGAACGACCACTGCGGAGACCAGCGTGGTGAGGACAATCTGGGTAGCCAGGATGCCATAGACCTTGCGGATAAATCCCCACCTGAGCTCGTTCTCGCCATAACCCAGGCCCGGGTAAAGCGTCCCGGCCTCGATATCCCCCTTCTCGACGCTGGTGAACCCGTACATCTCTCTCTATCTCTGTCTTCCTTTCCCCCGCGGATGACCGGATGCCGGAGAAAGGATGTGAGGGAGAAGAGTCAATCCTCATCGCCATTCCGCGGTAAAACGTTTCATCGAAATTAACCTTGACTTCCTCATTTTACATAGATAAGCTGAATATTTCGTTTATTACACTTAGCCGCTCATTTTTATTCTCGTGCATACTTCAATAGTTCAATGGGACATATGACATCAACACAATGCACAATCAATGCGAGTACTTTTACACGTTTTCATACGTTAGATCTTAAACTGCCTAAGTGGTAGATGTACTAGACTTCTCGTGAGGTGTTTGACGATTGTTTGATCAATTAAATCGATTAAAATTACTTTGATTTTATTGCTTTAATGCAAAATTATTAACATTCAATGTCCATGTTTACTTTACGGTGGATTAACAAGAAACGGACAAAATACTCACTCTAAGTACCAATTTTGGGTATTTTATTCTGGATAAAATATTTTAATTTCAAAAGCGCCACTTAGTTCATTTTTCTAGATGTTCACATAAGAAAAAAAAAAAAGTTTACGCAAAAAAAGGTAGTAGTTTCATTAGGATAAAGAAGATAACCCTTAGTTTTAGCGGCAAAAATCTGTATTGCCACAAAAAACCTGGTTTAGAGTGTCATCTTTCAATATCATACCGGCTCATGAATTGATTAAAAGATTCTTCTCTAGCTTTTACATAAAACAACCCAAAACAGTACTCCAAGTAAAATAAAACCAAAGGTTACGAACATTTCTCAACTAATTTGATATAACTCCAATTCAACTCAGCAGTGGCGATACGCAAGCTGTGGCTAGAGCAGTCAAAAGATGAATTTCAGCATGGAACCTGCAGAATCATAAAGCCAATAAGTTAAAACCACGTAAATTGGTGAAGAAAAGCTTGTCGTTTTGTCTCATGTAAGTAATCAATTTGTCGACATTATCATTAAATATTAATCACATTCACTAAATGCAACATGAGGGTATCCTTTTCGAATATCTTGATATGGTAATCGGTTTTATTTGGTTTTTATTGTCAACTGCCGAGAGTTGATGCCATCCATCCCAAACATTGAACGTGTAAAGCAGTGGATACAATTTTGGTAAGAGCAACGGCAGTGGAAGATCATTGGGTCTAAGAGCACAGAAAAAAGGCGGGGAGGGAAGCGAGAGCCATCCAAGAGATTTATAAAAACTCGGTTGCGCGGGGTCGTGTTTCTTGGACCGCCTGCTAATTGAATTGAGAGTCGAGGGCGCTCCAGTGGCGGAAACCATCCGTTTCGGCGGCTTCTTGATTACGGTTAACTTCCTGTTCCTCCCTTCTCTTCTGCTTCATCCGCGCGTCGGGCGGTGGCGGTCGACGTTCGAGCCGGCGGTTCATCTCGAACATTTGGTAATATCCGTCTCCCCTCTCTCGCTAGGGCTTTTCCCGCCACTTGTTATTTTGTTATTGGGTGTTTCTTTAATCGAGCGAGAGGAGTTCTCGAGTCGCACATCGAAGGAGAGATCATTCTGCCGTCGTTCTCAAGCGAAGAAGATCTGGGTCCATGCTTTGGTTCTTTCCCCGTGATTTCCTTTGCTTTCTCATTGGAGCTTGCTTTTCGCTTCTACATTTCGTCTAAGCGATTGCTGGTTTCGGGAATTTACGCGATTCGTTGTTTATGGGCAATTTGATGTTCCTTTCTTGATGCCTAGTTGTCGACCGTGCGGTTGGAAAGTGGATTGTATCGATTATTGCTTTCCTCTTGATTTCCCCGTTACTTAATTTTAGGGTTATCGCCTTTGGTGAAAGTAACACGGCTTGACGAAAAGTGGAATAACTGGCATCTCTCCTTCTCTTTCTCAATCTGTTGAACTAACACGAATACATGCCAAGTCTGTCTGGTAGCTCACAGAAACACCATAGGAGGGCAACGAGAGGAAATTGTTCTTGAACCGTTTAAATGGATAGATTGGCTGGAAGAACGACCGTCTGCTGATGGACAAAATCGGGATCCATTTTGCTCACTAATTGAAGTTGGACGGGGCTCCACCTACGTTATTTGGTCGAACAGCTTCGTGACTAAACTGGCACTGATTTCTGGCAAAGGCAATGATGTAGACTACCGCGGCCACAATCTTGGCCACTTGAGGGAAGAAAGAACAAATAAACTCTTGTTCCCGCCAAACAAACATTCAGTTAACAAAACCAAAATTGGCCGCGAAAATTCAGAGGTTCGCAAGTAATGAATATGAGAGTGTTTAAAAATAACTCACAAAGCGTGCTAGACTCGACCTTAATACATGAAATAACAAATAAATCATAGTAAGCAATATCCAGGAAGCTACCTTATTTGTAGCAATTTCATGAGACCCAAATGCATACCACCATTGATAGTTGGGGTAATATAAATATACGGTAAAAACAGGGATTGGATTTTGAAGTTTCTTTGCTTCCTTAGAATGGGTCTGAAACAGAAAAACGCAGAAAGAGTAAAAAGGTGAAAGAAAAATGCAGAGTGGAAGGAAAAAGAATGGTTGGAAAATTGAGTTCCATATGGGACTGGTTGTGACCGAGTAAATATGAGGAGTATCTGGATTAATTATGCATTGTCTGATCAACTTAATCGATGGTTCACAAGCTGCCACGAATAACATTGTGATTTTGGAAAATGTGAACGAGAACTTCTAATTTCATTTTGAAAAACTAACTTTACGTGTGTTCCCTTATATTAATTAAGTATCGCGTGTGTATATATATCATTGTCTAGAAAGCATATTTTGTTTGAAAAAAATGTGAAAAAAACGTTAAAAACAGGTCAGTCAAAAAATGGGAAAAAACCACCAAAATGAAAAAAAGTAAAAAAAAAAACTCGTTTTTCCTCATTTTTCATTTTTTGTGTTTCTTTTCCGTTTTTTTCCATTGTTTGCGTTTTTTTTACGCATTTTACAT